>NW_028258137.1:18739166-19090833 GCF_053883595.1 Heterocephalus glaber
CATTAAAGGGTCAGTTGTTAGAAATAGTTATCAGTGTCCACTGGGACTGTTTTTAATGTGTCTAATGTTCCAGTTCAAGTAATCTTTTAATATCTCTCAGTGTAAAAATCAAGGAAACTACATATATTCTCTCACTTTTCCCAACTGGCACAGATTCATGTATTCTCTGACATTACACTAAAAAGAATTATAAAACATTTTCTCTGAAAAATTGAGCAAATTAATTCAGACCTGCTAGAGATGAATATAAGCAGGTAAATCATAAATGCAAAAAATATAGAAAACTAACATTTACCAAGTGCTTTCTATATGCCAAGTAGTGTACCAGGAGTTTCATACATATCATGTTTGGTATATATGTTACTTTGCTTAATCTTCAGTACATTTTTTGCCCAAGTCATGGAAGTGGAAAAAAAGAGACTAAAAACAAATTATAAGCCAGGCATGGTGCCATACACCTGTAACCCAGCATTCTGGGAAGCTGAGGTAGGAGGACTGAAAGTTTGAGTCCAGCCTGAGCAATTTAGCAACTTAGTGAGACCCCATCTCAAAATAAAAAATGAGAAAGGGTTGGGTAGCTCAGTGTGAAGACCATGAGTTTAATCTCTAGTACCAGAAAAAAATTACAGCAATGTGTACTTAATTTTTAGCATAGAAATGAACAAATAAACAAACAGATGCACATATGAAAACAGAAGACCTCAGCAACTCTGAAATAATCCTTCCTGAAACTAAGAGGAAAAATATAAATTAGTCTAAATACCTAGTTCAACTTGGAGTTGCTGCTTTTAGATTTTTAGAAATTTGATCTCACTTGGGCTTCTTTTAAAGCCCTTAGTTAGACCTTGAGATTGGGTCTGGCTGAACAGGTATCATCTAAGAAGTGCAGAATCTGGGAGATTAACTAATTTCGGATAGCATCTGAGTCTTTGTTACCTCTGGTCTTCCACAGAATGGTTTTGCCAGTTAACTAGGGCAAAATAGAAACATATGGAAGAAGCATTTGGGTTTCTACTGCAGAGGTATGTGCCACTATGCCCAACTTCATAAATTTTTATGCACATTGAAATTTATACTATTGCCCTAGGCAATGAAAGTTTAATATAGTTTTCTCTGAGTGCAAAAGAAATTTTACCCAGTATTATATAAAAAATAATTTTAAACATAAAGCAAAATTGAAAGAGTTTTATAGTGAATAATAAAATTTAGTTTAGAGGACATTTAAAAGGAAAATCCTATACTCCCCAGGCTGACATTATCTAGCTCTTATTTATTCCCACCAAAAAATAAGTTGGGCTGACCTGGCTGGTCATAGCATATAGAACTTACCTTTAGGCTAGTGATCAAATTTCTTGATAAATCTAAGGATCGGAGATTTTTAAAATTTCTGAAGGCATCACCAATAGAATGGATTTTTCCAGCATAAGATCCCTGCAATGAAAGAGACTCCACCAGTTCTGAAAAGAGACCATCAGTATATATATTATTATTCTCTGCTTGGATAAATAGCAGCATCAATGAAAGTAGCCTTCCTTCCTCCTATAATCCATCTGTGAAAGGCTTTTTATCCAAGGCTTATAAAATCATATCTCCTTTTTTTTTGTTTTGCTTTTTGTCTTTGGTACCAGGGATCGAACTCAGGTCCTTGTGCTTGCGAGGCAGGTGGTGGAACCACTGAGCTAAATCCCCAGCTCATATCTCCTTTTTTAAAAGAAACAATATGGTCTAATACAATGATATCAAGCTTCAGTTTTATAGAGCCCTTGGGCTTCTCTACCCTGAAAGATGCAGTACAAGACCCCAAAAGGTCCCAAAACAAAATAGAAAAAAATCCAGCAATCTAATGATTAGAATTTAGCCCTATAGAAAATACTCACAAAATTTTGCCAGGATATATACTAGACAGCACAAGGATATCAATTCCAGGAAAGTTTAAAGATGGAAGAAAGTGGGCCGGGGATGGAGCTCAGCAGTGCAGCGCCTGCCTGGCAAATGCAAGGCTCTGTGTTCAATTCCCGGTACAAAAAAAAAAAAAAAAAAGATGGAAGAAAGCAAGTAAACAAGAGAAAACTATCAAAGGGCTCCTTTAGCAGAAGAGTGGAACTAAGAGATGGAATAAATAACAGTGAATTGATACAAAGAACTATGTCCTAGATTTGAGACCATGTACAAGTCACTTAGCTTTTGCACATCAGATTCCTCATCTGTAAAATAGAGATAACAGTATTTAACATATATACGTATATGTATTATACATGTATATACACATATTATACATATATATGTATTATACATGTATACACACATATATATTATACGTATATACACATATTATACATATATATGTATTATATGTATATATGTACATATGTGAGATATAGATATATATATATATATATATATATATATATATATATCTCTTAGAACAGTCACTAGCCTGGAATGGTGGCACATGCAGCACTCTTAAGAGACTGAGGCAGGAGAATAGCAAGTTCAAGCCCAGCCTGGGCAATTTGGCATTTCAGTGTGGCCCTGCTTCAAATTTTTAAAAGGCTGGGGATGTAGCTCAGTGTGAAGGCCCTGGGTTTAATTCCCAGTACTGGAGAGGAAAAAAACAACAACAATGCCTATTGGGCTGAGGATGTAGCTCAATAATGGAGCATAAGGCACTGGGTTCCATCTTCAGCACTGGTGGGGAAAAAAGCAGAAAAAAGAAAGAAAGAATAGTGCCTAAAGAATGAGGTAGATTGGGCCAGGGATTTAGCTCAGTGGTGCCACGGCCTGCCTCACAAGCCCAAGTTCCTGAGTTCAATTCCTGGTACCAAAAAAAGAGAATGAGGTAGATTTGTAGATGCTTATATCAAAAATCTCCAGCTCTTTTCTTTCTTTCTTTCTTTCTTTCTTTCTTTCTTTAAATTTTGAAACAAGGTTTCATTAAGTCATTATGTTGCCCAGGCTGGGTTCAAAATCACAGTCCTCCTGCCTCAGCCTCCCAGAGGATTATGCAGGATTATGGGCCTGCACCACCATGCCCAGTTTCTGTGAAATTTCTTACAGCACTGAACAGAGAAGACTCTCAAAATTGCCAACAGCAGCTCTCCGGGAGGTTTGTTGGGCCAAAATGAGAATAGTAACCAAAGCTAGAAAGGAATTCTTCAGAATCCAATTTGCAGGTGACCACCAGAGACTGCACTGAAATAAAATCTTGGGGTGCTATAGCAATGTGGACTTCATAAACTGTTGAAAGTCATAAACTGAAGATTCTGTTAAATACAAAACTCATGGTTGGAAGAAATTAGTGGGAGCAGAATTACATTGAATGGAACTAGGAAGATAGGACAGAAGGAACAAGAAGGTCTGAATACAGGTAGGGGAGGGAAGCAGAGATGGTAGACCTCAGGGAGCATAAAGTCATGTTTTTCAGTACTTTGTACAACAGAAGAGGGAGACTCAAACCCCTAAGAACACCCACTCTTCCCACCTAAACGTACAGAGAAACTTACTGCACTTAAAGTGACACAGAAAAGGACTACAGTCAAATCTTATATGAAGGTTATTATAAGCAAAAAGAAAAAGGAATAGAATAACATCATTAAAGAATGAAAGCACTGCAGTAGACTTTTTGCAGGTGGGAAAGGGATCTAGGGATAAGAGGGGAAGGCAAAGGGAAGTAAAAAGGACGAAGGCATGATATGTATAAGTACCGACTCCCCATGATGAATATATTTGTCATGTATCACAAATATACTAATAAAAAAAATGAAAGGACTCCGAAAGGATACATCCACAAAACAAATAAAGATATCATAACAGTGCAGTGGTTCTCAAAGTGTGGTCCTCAGACCCTTAGAGGTCACTGAGACATGTATGGAGCACATACAAATCAAAACTATTTAAAAAAAATTTTTTTTCTTTTTCTTTTCTTTTTTTTTTTTTGGTACCAGGGATCGAACTCAGGTCCTTGCACTTGCGCGGCAGGCGGCGAAACCACTGAGATAAATCCCTGGCCCAATTTTTTAAAAATTATTTTCACAGGGCTGAGGATTTAGCTCAGTGGTTTTGCCACCTGCTGCTCAAGCAAAAGGACCTGAGTTCAATCCCTGGACCTGAGTTCAATCTCTGGTACCAAAAAGACCCCCAAAACAAAAGGGCTGGGGATGTAGCTCAGTGCCTGCCTGGCAAGCTCAAAGTCCTGGGTTTGATCCCCGGTACCAAAAAGTTAAAAAAATATATATATGAAATATTAAGATATTTTATATATATATATATGAAATATTAAGATATTTGGAAAAAAACAAAATGCAGTATAGTCATACAATGGAATATTACTCAGAAATATGCAAGAATAAACTACCTGTACATACAATATAACATCACACTGAGAGAAAGAGGCCAGACACAGAGTATGTACTATAAGATTCTAGTTGTAGGAAACTCAAAAGGAGGCCAAACAAGTCTTTGGTGGTAGAAATGAGAAGTGTAATTGAATCTAGGGTGGTATATTGACTGGAAAAACCAGGAGGTAACATTCTGGGATAAAAATGTTCTATGCCTTATTGGGATGTTGGCTACATGGGCAAATTTGTCAAATGTAAATCATATATTTAATCAGAAATTCATATCCTTAATACATAAAAATCTATAACCCAACAATAACAATGAAAACCCAACCAACAACATGGACAAAGGATTTGAATAGCTAATTCTTCAATGAAGATACACAAATGACTAATAAGCTCAGGAAAAGATGCTCAAAATCATTAGCCATTAAGGAAAGGCAAATCAAAAACCACAAAATATCACTTCATACCCACTAGGATGTCTATAATGATAATGATGCTGCTGCTGATGATGATGAAAAGATGCTCAACATCATTAGCCACTAAGGAAAGGCAAATCAAAACCACAAAATATCACTTCATACCCACTAGGATGGCTATAATAATGATGATGATGATGATGATGATGATAATTTTAAAACAATGAATACTGGCCCAGCATACACAGGGGCCTGGATTCAATTCCCAGTACTGAGGAGGGGAAGGACTTAGACACAATCTTTATAACTTTCACAAAAATTATAAAGTAGATTATAGACTTAAATGTAAAACAAAAAAACTGCAAAACTTCTTAAAGATAACACAACACAAAATCTAAATCGTCTTGGGTTTGGTGGTGAGTTTTTAAAACAACACCAAAAGCATGATTCATGAAAGAAAAACTTGTAAAAGAGGACTTCCTAAAATTTAAAATGTCTGTTCCATAAAAGACACTGATAAGGAATGAAAAAATAAGCCACATATTGGGTGTTATGGTTTGTAAGTGAAATATCCCCCAAAGGCCTCTTTGTTAAAGGCTTGGCTCTCAGACAATAGTGCTATTGGAGGTAGTGGAACCTTTAGTAGTTGGGGCCTAGGGGATGAAGTAATTTGGGGATATTAGGACCTTGGGCCCTTCCTGTCTTGTCTCTTTTTGCCTCCTGGCCACCATGACGTGAATAGCCTCCTCAGCCATGTATTTCCACCATAATATACTTACTGCTCTGCACAGCCCCCAAAGTGACCATGAACTAAAAGCTCTGAAACCAGCTGTGAAAATAAAACTTCCTCCTTATAGGTTAATTTACCTCAGGTATGTGTTACTGTAACAGAAAGATAATACACTAGGAAAATATATTTGCAAAATATCTTATCTTATAAAGGACTGGTATGCAAAATATACAAAGAACTCCTAAAACTCAACTATTAGAAATCAATCCAATTTAAAAATAGGCAACACCGGGGCCAGGGATTTAGCTCAGTGGTTTCGCCGTCTGCCTCGCAAACGAAAGATCCCAAGTATGATCCCCAGTACCAAAATGAACAACAACAACAAAACAGGCAACTGAGTATGGACTGAAACTTCTACAGACTATGAGGCAAAATAAACTTTTCCTCCTTTAACTTTGGGTGTTGGGTGTTTTGGCTCAGCAATGCCAAAAGTAACTAAAGACACATGGGAACTCTGTATTTTATGTGTAATTTTATTGTAAATCAAAAAATGCTATAAAGAACAAAGTCTTTTAAGAAGAAATGAATTATTGATACATGCTAAAATATAGATGAACCTTCAAAAGATCATGCTACATCAAAGAAGCCAGACAAAAAAGGCTATGTATTATTCCATTCATATGAAATATCCAGGAGAAGCTAATTTATAGAGAGAGAAAGCAGATTAATGGTTGCCAGGGGCTGAGGAAAGTGAAAAATGAGGAGTGACAGTCTAATGGATTGATGAAAATGTTCTAGAACTAGGTGGTGGTGATGGTTGCACAACATTGTGAATGTACAGATACTCCTCATTTAATGACCTGTTTAATGACTGTTCAGCCTTATGATTGAGGTGCTCTGTTCAATCTTATGACCCACCACTTGGACTTACGACTTGCCTTTTTGGGGTACAGCTCTGTATATCTTGTTTATAGAGCCTCAATGTCTTTTTTGTACAGTATAGCTTATTTATATAGTACTGTAATTTTTGCTGATTATACTGTACAGTACTATAGCTTTATGTTCTGTTAGACATTACAGTATTGCATGTAAGAGTTATGAAAACAAAAGCAAAGTCATCAAGTTGGAGTTTCCTTTGACCATTTTTTTGTTCTGAATATTATAATGTCAATACAATTCCTCATTTAGTGACCAATTCATTGAATGACCTAGTCACAGGAACTGAATTTGGTTGTTAAAGAAGCAGTGTCCATACTAAACGACCTTGAGTCATATGAGTCATATATTTCTTGTGGGTTTTGTTTGTTTGTTTGTTTCAAGAGGAGGTCTTGGGCCAGGGATTTAGCTCAGTGGTTTCACTGCCTGCCTGGCAAGAAGAAGGACCCAAGTTCGATCCTTGGTACCAAAAAAAAAAAAAAATGAGGTCTTTGTAGCTCAGGCTGGCCTTGAACCCATGGTAATCCTCCTGCTTCACCCTTCCGAATGCTGAGATTACAAGTGCATGTCACCAAGCCTAGAAAATCATATACTTTTAAATGGTGAGTTTTTAAAGCCAGGCATGGTGGTGTATACCTGTAATCTCACCAATGCTGAAGGCTGAGGCAGGAGGATTGAAACTTCAAAGCCAGCCTGGGTAATTTGGTTAGATTCTGTCTTTTTTGTTGTTGTTGTTAAATTCTTTTATTGGTACATTGTAGGTATACAACACAATTACTTTTCTCATTGGGAATTGTACCTTTACATGATGCATCTTGGTTCTTATTTTTTCCCCATTCCTAGCCCTCCTTTCACCCCCTCCACCCTTGCCTATTTACAAAGACTTTATTTCCATTTTTTCCATTTCTCATCATTTTTCCTTTCCCTTCTTTCCTTTCCCCTGCCCCTCCCACTACCCCTAACCCTTTGGACCTTTTCTTCCTATTTTGCATTATCGATTATTCATTCTAATCATTGGTACATTTTAGGTATACAATATAATGACATTCATCATTGGAAATTTGCACCTTTACATAGTCTCTCTTGGTTCTTATTTTTCAGCCTTGCCCAGCCCTCCCTTCAACCCCTCCATTCCTCCCTATTTACAAAGATTTTGTTCCTATTTTTCCATTTTCTCATATTAATCCCATTCCCTTCTATCCTTTCCCCTAGCGAGATTGTCTTAAAAAAAAAAAAATAGGTGAGGTGGGGAGAAAGTGACAAGTTTCTGAGCACTTCTAAGCATGGATCTAAGCATTAGTGAATTTTTAGAATAAGAATTGTTGTCTTCTCATCAGGAATGTTATTTCTTGGAAGTTGTTTTTCACAGGACATAATTAAGGCTTTAAACTTCCCTAAGGTATTACCACAGCTTCACAACCTATCACATAATGTGTGATATAAAAGGTATGTACTATGCTGCACATGAAGAACAGATCTAATTTTTTTTTTTTTCATACCGGGGATCAAACTCAGGACCTCAAGCTTGCCATGCAGGCACTGTACCGCTGAGCTACATCTCTGGCCCCAGACCTAATATTTTTAAAGAGAACCAGAATTATCATTCAAATGATAAACCTTCACAGAGACATTCTTTTATAATTCACATGAAGTGCAGGTCTTAAGAAATGATGTATTTGGCCTGGGGATTTAGCTCAGTGGTTCCGGCGCCTGCCTCGCAAGCACAAGGTCCCGAGTTGGATCCCCGGCACCAAAAAAAAAAAAAAAGTGAACATTAAGAAATGATGTATTTGGTTCTGGCATTCACAAAGAGTAAAGACAAACAGATCAGAGATCAAATCAAATATTGCATATCATAGATATGCATCATAGAAAAACATGGGGCCAGGGATTTAGCTTAGTGGTTCTGGCATCCGCCTAGCAAGCGCAAGGTTCCGAGTTCGATCTCTGGTACCAAAAAAAAAAAAAAAAATAACAATATGGCTGGGGTATAGCTCATTAGTAAAGCACTTACCTGGCATATGCAAAGCGTTGGGTTCCATCCCTAGCCCCACAGGAAAAAACAAAAAAACAGATCAGAATAATCTCCCAATTTACAAATGTCAGTATGAAATCAACAAATCAAGTAATCTCTCTATAGAAAGCCATCTATAGCTCATTTGAAAATTGAACTAATAACCTTTAACAAAGCTTATAAATAATAATGATGAAAGAGTTTCAAGTGAATAGGGCCGGGGATTTAGCTCAGTGGCACTGTGTCTGCCTTGAAAGCGCAAGGTCCCGAGTTCAATCCCCGGTACCAAAAAAAAAAAAAAGGCCTCAGGAGTCATCTATAAAGATCTCTCACTAACCAAAATTGGGATAAGTTGAACATCAATTATGATAACAACTGCAATTAGGGGTAAGAGGTACAGTGCTTGCCTAGTATGCACAAACCCATGGGTTTCACCCCCAGCGTGACAAAAAAAAAAAGTAAGCAAGCTAGTAATGGAATGGAACACACCAAATATATTTGAGTCAATGTTTTATAATAATTCTGAGAAAACAAAACAGCCCCCTTAGTCACCTTTGAATGATGTTAAAAGCAAGCACTCTGAAAACTGGAAAATATGGTGCAATCAATTCTGCCTTTCTTGTACAAACTGTACCTCAGGATTATAAAATAGTTGATGTGAAGACATTTGTTATTATAGCATTATTACAGTTAATTAAGAAGAATGAAAAATAGAATTAGAAAATTACCATTTTGTAACCCCTAACAAATTAATGAACCCAGGTAATTATATTCAATGGCTATAACAAAAAGAAAGGGCACCATGCATTATATACTTCCTAACAGAAGTGTACACCATTACTCATGAAGTTGTATAGTCAAAAAAGAAAACACACAAACACATCAAACCTGAATCAGATTAAGCCTCATCTAACTACCAATACACAGGAAATACAGGGAACAGAGGAAAATACTAAACATTTTAATGATACAGTGAGCAAATCTAGATTGTAGTGAAATTTTCATGACAAATGACCCAGTTTCTTCAAATACAATAAAAAAATGCAAGGCAAAAAGAAGTGGGAATCTATAAATCAAATAAGACTTAAGGCATATATCAATCAATTGCCATGTATGAATCTTTTGGGTTTTTTTTTTTTGGTACCAGGGATTGAACTCGGGACCTTGTGCTTGCAAGGCAGGCGGAGGAACCACTGAGCTAAATCCCCGGCCCTGCCATATGTGACTCTTACATGGGATCCTGATTTTTTTAAAAAAGAAAAATTTTATAGGACAATTGGGGAAATGAGAACACTGGTTGAATATCTGATGATATTAAAATTACTGTTAAATATTTTTAGGTTGTACATGTGATTATTTTTCAAAGAATTCTTATGTTTTGAAAATACATGTTAAAATATGTATAGTTGAAATTATATACCTGGGATTTCCTTCAAAGTAATTAGTACAAGGAATTGGAGGTAAATGGAGGATAAGGTATGTATGAAAGATTAGCCATGAATTAAGGATATCTGTTGACATAGGGTGATGGGAGTTCATTATTCTGTTAGCTGAACTCTTGTATATATTTAAAAATGGTCATAACACAATTATTAAATAGTTAGATGTAATGGCATATACCTGTAATCTCAGTATTTTGGGAGACTGAGGAAGATAGCAAATTGAAACCAAACCTGGGCAAGTTAGTGACTTATCAAGACCCTGTCTCTAAAAGAAAAATTTTAAAAAGCACTGGGATGTAGCTCAGTGCAAATGCCCTGGGTTCAGTCCCTAGTACTACAAAAAATAAATAAAAAGCAAAAATAAAATAAATGACATATACTTATATACATAGGGAATGTTTCTGGAAAGCTATCCAAGATATTGGTAACAGTATTTGTCCTTAAGAGGCATGAGGTCTGTGGACTGGGGGAAAGTGGAGTAAGACTTACACTTTTCACTGTATAACTATATTACTCATATAATAAATTATTTTAACAGCCAAAAGTTCATAATTATGTATTTCCCCTTCTCTACTAAACACGTGCTCTAATACAGTCTTTAGAGAGGAAAAAAACCCCATTGTTAACCCACATCATACTCTCCAGGTATCATTCTATTTCTGTATTTTCCTTTCTAGCCAAGTTATTCAGCAAAAATTCTCACTATCTCCTCTCCCTCACATATCATTCCTTTCTCATCCCACTCCAGTCTTGTCCCCCACCATCCTCATTCTCCCAGAACTCCCTTTGTCAAGGTTACCAATGAGTCCCTTTTACCACTTTTCTGCATTAACATGCTTAGCCTGTTAACAGCATTAGCCGCAGTTGACCATGACTCTCATGATATACCACCTTTTAAATTCCAAGACACCACATTCCTCTTCCTCGACTCAACCTCTAAACATAGAAATATTCCAAAGTTGAATCTTAAGACTTACTCCTTTCTCTATCCACATTCTCTCCTTAGGTAAATTCATCTAGTCCCATGGCTTTAAACACACACTATCTGCTAAAGTCTCCAAAATTTACATCTCTGTGACCTCTACTCTGAGTTCCAGACTCATGTACAACTGCCTACTAAGTTCTGACACTTAGATATCTGCAGGCATTTTAAACTTAATATTCTCAAAACAGGTATCATCATAGTCTATACTCTTTCAATAAACGGCATCATTACCCGCTCACCAATATTTAAGACTGTGTTATCTTTTGAGTGTTTCCTTTTCCTTATTCCTCATATCCAATCCTTTCATAAATATTCTCCTTTTGGCCCCCAAAATACACTCTGTCACTTTTTTTTTTTTTTTTTTGTGGTACCGGGGATAGAACTCAGGACTTTGTGCTTGAGAGGCAGACAGCGGCACCACTGAGGTAAATCCCCAGCCCTCTGTCACTTTTTCATCTCCATTACCATCGTCTTAGTTTACACAACTGTTATGGGCCACCTCCTCCTCCCCCTCTTCTTCCTCTTCCTCTTCCTTTTCCTCTTCCTCCTCCTCCTCCTCTTCTTCTTCTTCTTCTTCTTCGGCTTGGGATTGAATCCAGGGCCTTGAGCTATATCCATGGCCATTTATTTATTTTATTTTGTGTGGGGGGGTACCAGGAATCGAACTCAGGACCTTATGCTTGTGAGGCAGGCAAGGTGCCACTGAGCTAAAACCCTGGTCCCATTTATTTATTTAGAAACAAGGTCTTGTTAAGTCTCTAAGTTGCCCAGGTTAGGCTCAAACTTGCCATCATATCCCTCCTTAAAATACTTTGATGGAAATTCACAAGCCAATTCTAAAATTCTCTTCTTTTTCTTTTCTTTTCTTTTTTTGGTACCAGGGATTGAACTAAGGACCTTGCACTTGCCAGGCAGGTGGCAGAACCACTGAGCTAAATCCCCAGCCCCTTTTCTTTTTTTTTGAGACAGGGTCTCACTATGTAGTTCAGGCTGGCCTCAAACTCGTAGCAATCCTCCTGCCTCAGCCTCTGGAGTGCTGGGATTACAGTTATGTTCCACCACACCTGGTCAATTCTAAAATTCTTTTTCTTTTTTTTTTTGGTACCGGGGATCAAACTCGGGTCCTTGCGCTTGTGCAGCAGGAGGCAAAACGACTGAGCTAAATCCCTGGCCCAATCAATTCTAAAATTCTTAAGAGAAAATAAACATTTTCCTTCTTGTAAGAAATAATTTTGCATTTTATAAAAACAATTGTACTTTTATTTATTTTTTAACAATTGTACTTTTAACAGTCACATATGTAATTGAGTATACTGGTAAAAAAATAAGAAGAAAAGGTTGGAAGATGAAAACATTTTAGGCACCCTAATACCGTGAAATGTCAGTCAGTGTTATGTGATCATGTCAGAGAGGGGTCCTTCTTTTATCAAAATTCTATGAGGTAGCTCTATATTACATAAAATTGGTACCAAATGTATGATGCTGTAGGTTTTGGTATTATCACTAGCATTAGAGAAAAACTTAATACAGTAAAATTAATCAAATGAAAAAGCAAATATATTGAACATGTGTGTGGTATTTCTTATTTGAGAGATACTGTAATAGAAGTATAAATACTATTTAAATTCTAATAACCAGGGCAAAAACAAAATTAAATAGGACTGGCAGTAACAAATAAAAAAAGATTAAACAGAAGCATATTAAATGACAAAGTAGCAAAGCAGTAACAGAAAATCATTAAGGCTAAATAACATACTATGCTCTAAAAGTTACAGAAGTATTAAAAATTCTATTAGAATTAGAAATGATTCTTATACTAAATATTAAAATAAAAAAGAATATGAAACATAGTATCTAAAACATGAGAAGAACTCAAAGCAGAGAAAATGAAAGACACCTCGCTATTCCCAATGTGGTTTTTATTTAAGAATGAATAAAACATGTAAAAAATGATACTGCAGTTAGATTAAGACATACAAAAACAACATGCCGGGCTGGGGATTTAGCTCAGAGGTTCTTGTCGCCTGCCTTGCAAGTGCAAGGTACCGAGTTTGATCCCAGGTACCAAAAAACAAACAAACAAAAAAACCAAACATGCCACTAAATAATTTTTCTAAAACAGCTGAAAAAGCAAATTTCATAAAATTTAGAGAGCTTTCAGTGGGATAAATAAGTATGCCAAGACACTGATTAAATCCTAAATTTCACAATGGACAGTTTCTAGCCAGCTCCCTGGAGCAGGATCTTGGTCACTCAAGGATCACTGGACAAGAAATAAATCAAGTTGGACTAGAGCCACCCAGTTGTCTTCCTGCACTGTCTCGGGGACGGAAGCTTCCATCAGAGACGGTGGAGGAGCGATATATCCACCATCTTGTGCAATCTCCACGCGTTGATAAATTACCTCAGAAGGTTGAAGGTATAAAAATGGAGTAGAAGCAGGAAACTGAGGAACACGCCACCGTCATTGTCCTGGTAAGTGATATGCACGTTGCTGATAAACGGGCTGAGCTACCATCACAGAAGAACTAGACATGGAAGGTGAAGGACAAGGTAGTGGGACAGAAGTTACCTCTGGAGTATAAAAATAAGCTACGCTGTCATGGTGAGTGTAAGGATATCCAGTTGAAGTGGTTAGATAAACATCGTTCCAGCAGCTGGCATTACACTAGAACAAGAGATCTCTACTTATTTCTTATTGCTAGACCAATGTTCAGTTTCTTGTCTTTATAATTAAGTTTTTCAGCCTCTTGTAAAATTTTTTGTATATCTTCTTATGTTTCAAAAGTGACAAAACCAGACCCTTTAGACACTCCAGCTTTGTTATTTACAATCTTCATTTCTTTTACAGACCCATTCTGGGAAAAATTATTTCTTAAATCATTTTTGTCTTCAAGTCAATTCCTCCTACAAAGATACGATCGGGTATCACAGCTCTATATCTTGGTGCATTTGTTGGGTTATTCAAACTCATTGGCGACACAGGATTAGCAGATGGAGAATCTGTCTGATTTTATGTTTGCACCTCCACCTCCCTCACGGAAGCTGGGTCGCTACGCCGTGACCCAGACGCCAAGCGGACGCGCCCCCTGGCGGTAATGGCGCTCGGACCCGCGCCAGCCCTGATAAATTTGAAGAAAGAAAGTGAAGTGAAGGAGGGAAGGCACTGACTTTACTGGTTACCAAAACATGTATTAAGCTGGAAGTATAGCTCGGTGGTAGAGTACTTTCCTAGCATGTCTGAGGCCCTAGGTTTGAAACCCAGAATCAAAAGAGAAAAACAAAACAAAAACCCACACAAGAGAAAAAATACAATCATATCCAAAACACATCATATATAAAAATAAATTCCAGATAGAATGGACTTAACATGAGAAGCAGAACGGCAGAATTTTTAGGGGACAAAAGAAAGGAGCCTATTATATGAGTGTAGGGAAAGAGTTCATCAATAAGACAACAAAAACACGAATTATCAAAAAAAAACCCCAACAAAACCCTTCACTACCTTAAGATGAATTTTTCGTATGATAAAGGAGAACGTAAACATTTATTTGAATTTTAAGACAAAGAGATATAACAAAAAACAAACAAAAAAGTGTTCATAAATATACTATCCCTTTGTACATTAAAAAAGTAACACTAATCACACAATCAGAAAATTTCAACAGTATAGAAAAATACAGAGTGAAAGTGAAAGTCTCTCTTCCAAAGGTGACCACTGTGATTTCTTACAGAAGAATTTTACAATGCTTATGCCAGCACATTCATTTAATGGAAAAATATCTGTTTTACTGGTAAGTTAAAAAAGTAAGTTGCCAAGGCCCAGCGTGGTGTCATTCACCAGCACTTGGGAGGCTGAGGCAGGAGGATTGCTGCAAGTTTGAGGCTAGCATGAGCTACACAGTGAGTTCAAGGCAGCCTGAACTACATAGTGAAACACTGCCTCAAAAAAATAAAAAAATAAAAAAGGCACATTGCTAAATAGCCAGGCATGGTGGTACACACCTGTAATCCCAGCACTCTGGAAGTTGAAACAAGAGGATCACCGCAAGTTTGAGGCCAGCCTGGGCTACACAGTGAGCTTAAGGCCAGTATGAATTCCAGAGTGAGATTCTGTCTCGAAAAACAAAACAAACGAACTGCCAAATAATTTCTATGCTCTTATTCCTTTATTTTAAAAGGTGGCTGTGTATGTTTTTATAGTGATGCCAAAGGTATAGGAGGAGGGAGCATATTCTTTTACTTTAGACACTTCTGTATTGTATGAATTGTCAGAATAAGCATGAATAGGCAGATACGGTGGCACAGGCCTGTAGTCCAGCACTCGTAAGGCTGAGGCAGGAGGACTGCCACATTTGAGACCAGCCAGGGCTACATAGTGAGCTCAAGACCAGCCTGAACTACATAGTGAGACCCTGTCTCAAAAAAAAAAAAAATAAGTATGAATAATTTTTGTCATTTAAATGGCTAAAATATAAATAAGGAAAACAAATAAATACAAGGTCAAGTGAAAAAAACCCTGCCATATATTGGTCTAGTTGGAGAATAAAAGGGGTCCCTCCCCCCTCCCATTGTTACTGTTTTTTGTTTTGTTTTGAGACTAGGTCATGCTATGTTGCCCAGGCTGGTCTCATACTCAGTGACCTCAAGCCTCCCCAGTCGCTGGGACCACAGGCCTGCACAATCACACCTGTCTCCCCTCCCTGATTCATATATCAAAGTGAATCAATATTTTTTAAAAGGCAGGAAAATCATAGAAGTGAATCAAACCAATGAAGTTTTTCTTGATTGACTTGTAAAATAGGAGAGTTCAAAGAGTTTGGGAAAAGAAAAAATATACCTGAAATATCTATATCTATACACACATCAAATTATTATCTTTAGTTATCTATGCTAGGGATGGTTACAGAAGGAAGAAAAAATTAGTACCCTCTTTATTCATCCATGCAATATTTGGCTGTTATTAGCACACACGTTTGATTTTTTTTTATCTTTGGTACCAGGGATCAAACTTGGGACCTTGTGCTTTGAGGCACACGGCGGAACCACTGAGCTAAATCCCCGGACCTCAAGTTTGATTTTTTAAATAATAATTTTTAAGTAAAATTACAAATAAAAAACGAAGTTATTTCATATCCCACAAATGAAAAGAAGAGGAAGCAAGAAGGTAACTTCTGATTATGGTTACAGCACAGGCTCTGAAATCAAAGTCCCATGTTAATAAATGCTGGTTGCACCCTCTGTGACTTTGGGCAACAATCTAACCCTAAATTTAATCATTTGTAAAATGAGAAAGCATCTGCCTGATAAGCTTGCTGTGGAGATTAAATAATACATGCAGCTAAAGCACTTGAAGCAGGACCTGGTGATAATTTAGGGTGGGTAACAGATGAATCAGGAATGCTGATAATTTTTTTAACCTTCTTATTCCTTAGTCAGAAAACAAGTGAGCCAAACGAGGAGTCAAACGCAGAGTCAATAGTCACTCAGCCAGTATTATCTCTAGGATGAAGGCAAGGCTGGGGAACTGACCTAATCACCTGAGAGATCTGTTGCTAATCAATCAGGCCCTTTTCTGAGCCATCTTACAAAAGGGAGCTACACATCCAGATAGATCAAACAGAAGGTCAAGATCTTGAAGTTCTTAAGAATAGACAATAGGAAGTTGGTAATGAATAAACTGACGATGGAGAGGAGTCCTTTTCCATTTCACCCCAACCAGCAAAAGCACTCCTAGATAGGAAGTTTCCAAACCTGCCAAAAATAATGTTCTTGCTGGAGTGTGGTGGTGCACATTTGTAATCTCAGCACTCAGGAGGCTGAGGCAGGAGTTCTATTGCAGTTAGGTTAGTTAATTAGATATCTTGTAGGCAGTTAGACAGGGCCAGCCCACAAGGAGCCAACATGGAGGACAGTGAAGACACCTTCACTGAAGGCCAGCATTGTAAAAGGAGAGGAAACTACCACACCCATGTAGAATGAATAGCCGTGATTGCTATTCTAAACAGGTATCAATCACCCGGGTTGGGAGCCAACCTTTAACCCTGCCTTTCCATGAAATATCCCTGACCCACCCTCACTGAAAATCCTTGTACACTTTCTACGGGACTTGCTCCCCCATTTGACCCCCATTTAATCAATATTACCTGGGTGACTGTACTTGTATCTTTTGCCCCACCTCATAAATTTCCATTGGGTCTTATAGTTTTGTCCCACTTTGTACCCGCCTCACCACATGGGTTTGCTTTATAAAACATCTTTCAAAAGTGGGGTGGGCGGGCAACCCACTTTCTGGTCCCCCTTCTGTCTCTCTTAGACAGAAGCTTTCTTTATCTCAAAAAATTTTTCCTACTCTTAACCTCCATTGTTCCTAGAATTCATTCTTCGATTTTAGAGAACACGTACTCGAGTTTTGGATATCTAGCAGGTTTGGGAGTTACATCTCTTCCCCCTATATCAATTCGAGGTCAGGCTGAACCACATAGTGAGTTCAAAGCCAGTCTGAACTACATAGGGAGACTCTGTCTCACAACACAAACAAAAAACGAACACTCTTTGTACCTCAACAGCACACCCTCCGCCCCCAAACACAACTGCTCTTCTCAACACTACCCGTCTCCCACCAATGTCCCTCTGAGGGCTCACTTTCCGTCTAGTAGTTCATACTTCTTTCCTCTGTCCAATTCTGTCACCTGCCACAGGGTCCCTCTCGCCTGTTTAATCTCCTGTCTTCTCTACGTCACACTCCCTCAATTCCTCGCCCTCTGCTGTTACTTCAGTTCCTCCACTTTCATTTCACTGTAACTATTTTGCATGTTTCCCCTTCTCCGCTTCAGAGACGGCTCCTCTGCGGTTCCTACGCCTCTACGGCGAGATCCCCCCCCCCCCCCCCAGCTTCCACCTCAGCTTCCACCTCAGCTTCCACCTCAGCTTCCACCTCAGCTTCCTCCTCCCGGCCTCTAACCCCCCCCAGGTCCTCCCAGCCTGGCCCTACCCGGATGCTCCTGGGTCAGCGCCCCCAGGCGGCGGCGGCCCTCCTCGTCCAGATCCCATTGCTCCGCCATCCCCGCCCACCGCTCACCTGACACGGGCCCTCGGGCCCTCGAGATAGTCCCACGCGCCAGGCCCAGCTCTTGACCGGCCCCACCCACACCGCCAGGCCCCACCCCTCAGCAGGCGCCCCTCATCTCCCCGGGATCCGTTAGTGCCCAGCTAGCGCGCCTGCTCCCTGCCGCAGAAGTGGCAACATGGTATGAAGACAGACCTGTACGGGAACTCCAAAACCACTAAAATGGCATGGCGTGGCGTGGCGTGGCGTGGCGTGGCGTGGCGTGGCGGGGACGGGGGCGAGGCTGGAGCCCAGGATTACCATGGCAGGGTTAGGGATTTCATTCTGGATTATGGGGATTGGAGGGTGACCCCAAATTTGAAGGCTGTGTGGGACTAGCTCTGAAGAGTTGGAAGAACGCGCTGCCTTGAGGGTTGAGGTGCTCTAGCTCTGAGAATTTGGAGGACCGGGCCTTAGAGGTTAGGGTGCACCTCTTTGACAGAATAAGAGTCTTCATATCTCAGGGCGGGGGTTTAGGGAGTGCAGACTTTGGAGCAAGGAGAGGGGTGTGTGTTGAGGAGGATCCTGATCTGGAAGGTTGGTGAATGGGAGCAGATTTAGGAGACATGAAGGGGAGATCCTGATCTGAAAGGCTGGGCAACTTGGCTCTGAGTTAAGATCTTGTCTTAGCACAAGGTGGTTGTAGCTCTAGATCTTGACTTGAAAGGAGTTCCTATGGGGGACAGGGACCATTATGGAAAAGAGATGCCCTTTGGGATGGGATGGGGGTGACTTTTAAGGCTACCACATTTCTTGTATCCAATCTAATAAGAAGCCAGGTTGTCCTTCAGAGTACCATAGGCCCTCCACACTTACCTGTGACTGCAGGCTCTCCTCATGCTGGGATAGTTGTGCAGGAACAAGCCCCTGAGCAGTCTCTGGGGAAGAAAGTTCTGAAAAGAATAGCTATATCCCTAACCTCTACCCTCATTCCTACAGGCATCTCTTGCCCCCTTGTTTATGGGACATTTGTGTAAGAAGGAGACACTTTTGAACCAGGACTCTCTTGTCATCCTTAATAGGAAAAGAGGCACTGAGTCCAGAACTGAGCCTCATCTTTAAGGGGCAGGTTTTCTTTAGCATCCCAAATCTGCACACTCTGAGCACCTCTACTGATCTCTCAACCAGCTCATCACCTTTAAGGAGAACAGGACACAGTGTTAGGAGTCCTTATATATTTATGATTTCTTGTATCAATTGGGCTGTTAGTTACTCTGTGTTTGTCATGTCCCGCCTTAACCACATGTAAAAGGGTTAGGATTCAAAAGCCTAGATTAGCTCATTGGGTGGCTTTTCCAGCACTGCTTCTAAGGCTGAGAACACCATTTTACAATTTGTAATCTTTCTCTTCATGCCCCCTAGAGGCTGTCTTGTCTCACATGTGACATATATAATCACTCATTTTATATGTATCTAAGTAGTTAGATCAGGTTTACTCAAATGGACCCTACCTCCTTTTTTATGGAATTTATTTTCTTTCCTCATCTGTCAGAATCAGAGGTACAAGATTTTGTTGGAGAAGGACTTTTCCTCTCTTGAGCAAACATCTCTTTGTCTTCCCCCCTACCACCAACACATTTTAAATATTCAGAAAGGTTGAAAGAATTGTACAAGCACCATACATTTACCATCTAACTTCTGCAATTAACATTTTGCTATATTTTATCACATGTTCATCTACCATCCCTCTATCAGTCCATCTTATTTTTTATGGTCCTTTTTGTGCTCATGTGTGTGAGGCACTGAGGATTGAACTCAAGAGTACTCCACCACTGTACTATATCTTCAGTCCCTTTTTTAAAATTTTGAGACAAGTTCTCACTAAGTTGCCCCAGTGGCACTCAAATTTGTGATCCTCCTGCCTTAGCCTCCCAAAGTGCTGTGATCCATTAGGGGAATTCAATCTAAAGCCTTTACACTGAGCTACATTCCCAGCCCTTCCTTTTTTTTTTTTTTTAAATTTTGAAACAGGGGTCTCATTAAGGTTGCCCAGTCTGGGCCCAAATTTGCAGTCATCCTCCTGCCCCAGCTTTCCATGTTCTGGGGTTATAGGCATGCACAACCACATCTAGCTTATTTGCCCCTCTTAAAAATTTTTTACAAGGGTAATGCTCTCTGATTATTTTAAAATCTGATACAAGTGGCTTAATATGATTGATGGCTTTCTTCTTTTCAATAGTATTGATAACCTAGGTTGTCTTGTAGCAAAGTAGACAGTTTACTTACGAATGTGAATAGATGAGCTGAGGAAGGTTAATGATTGTTGTTGCCTTATATGAAAAAACATCCACAGGGCTGGGGATTTAGCTCAGTAGTTCCAGCTCCTGCCTCGCAAGTGCAAGGTCCCAAGTTCGATCCCTGGTACCAAAAAAAAAAAAGCATCCACAGCATTCAGCCCCCAGTGGTGTAAAGTAGGAGTAAAAGAGAGCTCTGCAGATGCTCAGTGAGATTTAGGTTGTCTCACCACAACTCTTTTTTTTAAACCTTTATTGAGATATAATTAATATACCATATGATTTACTATTTTAATATGTACAATTCAGTGGTTTTTATTATGTTCACAGAGTTGTGTAACCATCACCATAATCAATTTTAGAACATACTCATTTTCCCAAAAAAGAAATCCCTATCCACTGGGAGTCACACCCCATCCTTTCCCTACCTCCCTAGCCCTAGGCAACCACATTTGCCTATTCTGCACATCACATGTAAATAGAATCATATACTTTGTGATTTTTTTTATGTTTGACTTCTTTCACTAAGCATAATGTTTCACTGTTCACTCATGTATCAGTATTTCATTCTCTTTTTAAATGACAAATCATATTGCATTATATGGATATATTACCTTTTAAAATTCATTAATCAATTGATGGACAAATTCAGTTGAACATAATATAAGTTTATTTCTAGGCTCCAAATTGATTCCACTTGTCTATATAGTTCTCCTTTTGCTGGTAGTACACTGTTTTTGTAACTCTGGCTTTGCAGTAAGTTTTGAAAGTGGGAAGTATAAATCATTAAACTTTGTTTTCCTTTTTTAAGATTGTTTTGGCTACTCAGGTTGTTGTATTTTTATATGAACTTAGCATATAGTCAATGTTTGCAAAAACTGCAGTTGAGATTTCCATAGATACTGTGTTGAATCTGTTGATCAAATTAGAAAGTATTGCCATTTTAACAATGTCTTCCACTCAATGAACATGAGATGTTTTTCCTCTTACATAGATCTTTTTAAATCTTTCAATGATATTTTCAAGTTTTTCAGAATCTTACACATCCTTTGTTAAACTTACTCATAAGTATTTTGTTTTTGATGCTGTTGGAAATGGAATTATTTTCTTAATTTCAGTTTGGATTGTTTATTGCTAATCTAAAAATATTTTTTAAAATACTGATCTGCATCCTTCAACCTTGCTGGGCTCATTATAGTTTCTTAGTGAATTCCTTAGGATTTTCTTTTTTTTTTTTTTTTTTTTGGTACTGGAGATTGAACTTGGGTCCTTGTGCTTGCGCAGCAGGCAGCGAAACCACTGAGCTAAATCCTCGGCCCAAATTTTTTTTTTGGGGGGGGTACCAGGGATCAAACTCGAGACCTTGTGCTTGCAAGGCAGGCGCTGGAACCACTGATCTAAATCCCTGGCTAGGATTTTCTATATACTGTACAAGATTATGTCATTAATAAGCAAAGATAGTTGAATTCTTCTTTTCCACTCATTATGCCTTTTGTTTGTTAGTTTATTTGTTTACTTTGAGGGTCTTGCTGTGTGGTTCAGGCTGGCCATGAATTCACTATGTAGCCCAGGCTGCCCTAGACCTTGCAGCAATCCTCCTTCCTCAGCCTTCTGAGTTCTGGGATTACAGGCATACACCAACCATACCAGGCCCAGGATGCCTTTTATTTCTTTCTTTTACATAGCTCTCTTTTCTTTCTTCCTTTAGGAGGAGGCTGGCATACCCTATGAATCAGCAGAGGATTTGTTTCATTTCAATGTTGGGGGCTGGCATTTCTCAGTTCCCAGAAGCAAACTTGCTCAGTTCCCAGACTCCCTGCTATGGAAAGAGGCTTTAGCATTGACCTCTTCAGAAAACCAGAGGTTGTTCATAGACAGAGATGGCTCCACATTTAGGCACGTGCACTATTATCTCTACACCTCTAAGCTCTCCTTCTCCAGTTGTGCAGAACTGAACTTGCTGTATGAGCAAGCACTGGGTTTGCAGCTGATGCCTTTGTTGCAGGTAAGATATTCTTCTCTTCCAAGAGTGGTGATCAGAAACAGGCTTTCCCTCACTAAATGTATTTTTTTATATATTGGTTCCTGAGATGCCTCTGTTAATGTCAGTGTGATGAATGACTTAAAGTAATGAACAAGAGCTAGGAATGTAGCTCAGTCGTAGGGCTCTTACTGAGCATGCTTGAGGCTATAGGATCAAGATCCAGTATTGAAAAAAAGGAGTCTTTTGTTTATAAAATAGTGAACAATATGCTGGCTTTGCATGTTCTTAAGAAAGGATTTCAGGGCCGGGGATTTAGCTCAGTGGCACCGCACCTGCCTTGCAAGCACAAGGTCCTCAGTTGGATCCCCCATACCAAAAAAAAAGAAAAAAAAAAAAAGAAAAGATTTCATCCTGACTCTGCCCAATCTATTCAACAACTACCATGGACCTGGTATGGGATTTAAGGTCCACTGAGAGGATTCCCATAGCTCTTGAAAATCCTATTTTGAGCTGCTTCTTGTTTTTTTCACTGAATTCTGAAAAGGGAAAACATTAGAAATTGTAGGACTTGCTAAAATCGGAAAGATTTATCACTATTACCTCTTTCTGGATGCTGTGGTGCATGGCTGAAGTCCCAGCTACAGCTACTCAGGAGGGTGAGGCAGAATTATTTGAGCCCAGGAATTTGAGACCACCTTTGGTAATGTAACTGAAACCCCCCCATCTCAAAATGAAATGAAATAAAATAAAATAAAATCTTCTCCTTTTACTTCTTTTTTTTTTTTTTTTTTTGGTACCAGGGATCGAACTCGGGTCCTTGCGCTTGTGAGGCAGGCGATGGCACCACTGAGCTGAATCCCTGGCCCTCTCATTGTACTTCTTTAGGTGTGCAGCATTCATTTTGGCAAATCAGAAAGGTCTCCAAACTGCAGAATCTTTCCTTTATCTTCACTTCTTTTTTTTTTTTCCCCCCGAGAGACTTCCACTTTTCTTATTTTAAGAGGTTTAAGTGCCCTTACAAATGATTAAAGTACCACCAAAAACATTATCTTCTTTCCTGTTTTCTCCAAACCTCAGAAATCATTTCTGTGGCTGATCTTAAGCAGTTTATTGAGTGAGAATTTTTTTAACCAGAAGAACTAAATATTATGATTGTGAAGGACCACTGGCCATGCTCCATATTAATTCCACTGTGCAGACAAGGTATTGTTTACTCCATCTCCACAAGTGTAAACCAACAATCTCCAGGGAAGCTTTATGCATCACTGATTATGCCTCCCCAACAACTCTTAGAGAAAAATTGAGATAGACTGTGTGTGTCTGGGTTACAGAGGAGTGAGAACATTTCATGTGCGTGTGTTTATGGATATTCTTTACTAAATAATTCAATGTTTTAGCTTAAAAGTGATTATATATTCAGAAATAAAAAATCCTTAACACGCTTCAGCGCAAGTTGTATTGTTCTTTTCTTTTAATTTTTTCAAGCTTCTCACTTGAGCTTAAATTTTTTTCAATTGCCTCAGGAATGGAGGACTAGAATTGCTTGTAAGTGGCTTCAAAGCCAGTTAAATAGCCTGGCATTTCAGGAGTGCTAATGCCACTCTATGCCAAGACACCACTTTGTGGGGAAAGGCAGGAAATACCTTGTTCATTGCAGAAGATCAAAGAGATCAAGATAATTTTTTGAAGAACCATTTTAAAGAATACAAACCTAGCCAAGCATAGTGATGCACACCTATAATCCTAGCACTCTGAGGGGTTAAGGCAAGAAGAATATAAGTTTGCACCCAGACTGGCCAACTTAGAGACTTAGCGAGACTGTCTCAAAATAACAAAAATAAAAAGGGCTGGGAAATGTAGCTCAGTGTGAAGGTCCTGGGTTCGATCCTCAGTTCTGCAAAAAATTAAAAATTAAATATAATAATATAAACCTATTATGCAAACAGTTTATTGAAATATTTAACCTTTTTGCTGTCCCCACTTCCCAAATTGAAACAATCCATCTGGAAAACAAATTCCAAATGGCAGGCAACAACTCAGAGGCCAATGTGTTGTTCTATTCCAAAGTTTCATGTGTGAGAAGTAGAATTTGAAGAATTACATGTATCTGCCTCCCTTAACAGACTATGAAACAAGTCTATGGAAATGATGTTTTCAGGTCTTTGCCTAAATGAACACTGTGCTTGGAGAAAATGGATTTTGCCAATTCTTATTCCAAAGACCCTTCTTAGGAAGCCCCATTTATTGCATTCAGTTAGGATTTATTGAGAACGTTTCTGGTTTCTAGGCATTATTCCTATGAGTTTTAGGAAAAATGGGATGATGCAATAAAAATAACATGTGATCTATGTGCGTAAGTGATGTGGGTTGTTTTTTTTGAGACAAAGCCTCACTTTGTCACCCAGGCTGGCCTTGAACTCCTGGGCTCAAGAAATCCTACTGGCTTAGCCTCCAGAGTAGTTGGGACTACAGGTAGACACCACTATGCCCAACTTCACATGTGTTATGTAAAATTTCTCTAGTAGCCATATTTTTAAAAAGTAAAAATCAATAGGTGATGTTGATTTTATTTAACCCAATATTTTCAAAATATTATTTCAATATGTAATCAGTATTTAAAATTGATATATTTTACATTCCTATTTGTACTAAGTCTTCAAAATCTGATGTGTGTTTTATATTTACAGCACATCTCAGACTCAGATTACCATAGTTCAAGAAATGAGTAGCCACATGTGACCAGTGGCCACCATATTAGACAGTACATATCTAAACTGCTCTGAACTGTTAGTGCTCTTTACTATAGGATCCCTCAGAGTTAGTCCCTAACAGTCAAAATAGGACTTTGCCTCCTGCTAACCAAAGTTCATGTACACTCAACAGGCGGCATATCTTATTCAGGATTATGGTAGGCTTTGTTGAAAAGCAGTACAGTATGAGCCAACAGGCAGAATGAGATGGGAAGCTGAATGATAGGTACCTGGGGTCCTACTGCTGTTCTGCTGTCCACTCCCTCCCATACCTTCACATCCCCACTCCTTACCTCTCCCATTCCCACCCCCCTTACCCCTGTCCTGTAGCTTTGGCCTCCAAAGGGGTCACTTGAAGTCTATTATTGTCTTGATTCTGATTTTTGTTTTGTTTTGTTTTGTTTTTTAAGACATGGTCTTTTTATGTAGTTCAGGCTGCCTTGAACTCACTATGTAGCCCAGGCTGGCCTTGAACTGTAAGTGATCCTCCTGAGTGCTAGGATTACAAGGCATGTGCCACTACTCCCAGCTTTTGATTCTGATTTTAACACTTGGTGTGTATTGAGCACCAACTATACACAAAATTCTGGTAGTCCAAGAGTGAACTGTATAGCCATATGATATCAGGTAGAGATAAGTGCTACAAAGAAGAGTAGAATAGGGCTGGGGATTTAGCTCAGTGGTTCCGGTGCCTGCCTCGAAAGCACAAGGTCCCGAGTTCGATCCCCAGTACCGAAAAAAAAAAAAAAAAAAAAGAAGAGTAGAATAGTGAAATAGTATGCTAAGTGAAAGAAGCCACATAGTATATGGTTCTACCTATATAAAACAGACACAAAAGACCACATATACAGAATAAGCAAATTTTTTTTTTTTGGTACCAGAGATTGAACCCGGGACCTTGTGTTTGCGAGGCAGGTGGCAGAACCACTGAGCTAAATCCCTGGCCCAGAATAGGCAAATTTATAAAGACAAAAAGTAGACTAGTGGCTGCTGAGGGATGGGGTACAGGTTAGGAAGGATAGGTGAATGAGAATGAGCAATGACTATTAGGGGTTAAAGGTTTCTTTCTGCGGTATCAAAATAGATTGGGGTGATGATTGAACTCTATGACTATACTAAAAGCCAATGAACTTACACTTTAATTTATAGTTTATAGTATGTGAAATAAATTTGCAAATAAAAAGATCATTGGGTGATGGCTTGATATTAGATCAGAGGTCTGCAAACTAGCTCATGGATCAAATCCAGCCCACCTCCTTTTTTTTGGGGGGGTAGCGGGGATTGAACTCGGGTCCTTGTGCTTGCAAGGCAGGCGGCAGAACCACTAGGCTAAATCTCTGGCCCTCACCTCCTTTTGTTTTTGTGTAGGCCACGAGCTAAGAAGGGTTTTTGGGTTTTTACATGGCAAAAAAAAATAAATAAATAATAATAAAAGTGATACATTGTGCCATTAAGAATTATGTGGAATTCCAGTTTGTAATAGCTAAAGCTTGAAAACAGCCCAAGTGCCCATCGGCTGGAAACTGGATAAAGAAGATGTAGTTTTTTTATAAAATGGAGTACTACTCAGCCATAAAGAATGAGAAACTAGAGACATTTATAGCTAAATGGATGCATATTGAGGCCATACTCTTAAGTGAAATAAATAGGACATGTGTAAATACCGAATAGTTTCTCTAGTGTGAGAAATTGAAAGTGTAAATAAGGATGAAAATGATTAAAATGAATAATTGATAATTTGAAATAGGAAAAGGTCCAAGGGTTAGGGGATGGTGGGAGGGGAAGGGAAAAGGGAAGAAGGAAAAGGAAAAATTATGAGAAAGAAAAAAAAATGGAATCAAAATCTGTGTAAATAGGGAAGGGTGGAGGGGGTGAAGGGTGCACTGGTAATGGGAGAAAAAATAAGAACTAAGATACATCATGTTCTGGTACAAACACCCAATGATAAATGTAAATGTATTTTATACCTAAAATGTACCAATAAATATATATATATATAAATTTTAAAAAAAGAATTATGTGAAATTCAAATTTCAGTGCCCATTGATGAAGTTTCACTGGAATACAGGCATGCTTATTTGTTTATGTATTGTCTGTGGCTACTCTTGAGCTACAACAGAGACCTCTTTGATTTTACAGAGACTGTATGGGTAGCAAAGCCTATAATATTTAGCATCTGGCCTTTTACAGAAAAAAAATGCACTGGTTCCTGGCCTCAACTCTATAGGGGGCAAGGGAGGAAGCAGGAAGAACAGGCTCCTGCAGCATACAAGAAAAAGGCAACTGTGGTTTGGTCCAAGGTGGTAATAGTGGAGTGAGGTGCATTCAGATTCTGGATATGTCTTGATAGTAGAACAAAGAGGTATTGCTGAGGAATGGGATGTAGGATAGGAGAGACTGGGCAGCTCCTTTCTGTCTTGAGAAATCATGTAAATGATGAATTCTGAGGAATGTTCAAGTCTAGAGGGAAAAAGTCAAAATCATGGACTATATCACCAGCCCATGATTCCTCTTTGCTTAAGGCCAACTACTCATATAGAAACTCTTCTCTGCCTGATTTTCCTCCTCAAGACAGCTGACAGTTCAACATGGAGGCTAAAACTGTGTGCAATCCCAAGCCAAGAGAGACCAGAAAGCTGGTCCATTTGTAGTGCTGTGGAGAGTTCCTAAGGTCCCTGGAGGTCTAAAAACTTCATAACTGATGCTAAGTCTTCTATCAGCACATGTAAATTGTTGGCTTTTAGGTCTTTCTTTTCTCCCAGGCTGAGAGCTCTTTTGAGTCTAGGTATGGTGTCTAACTGTGGCACTGGCAATATACAGTGAGTATCCCTCAAATGGATGAGTGAGGGTTCCACACATGACTGTTTCCCTCATTGCTTAATGTCCCAGGATAACATTCTCCATTACCCCAACAATTTCCAGTCCTCCCATAAGTTCCCCAGCCATGCAAAGTGGGGAAGATTCTCTCACTCTGGTCCACCTCCTTTTTCAAACTGTAAGTTATATAGGTGCAGTTTGTAGCTGTGACCACTAAGGGGCTCTTCTCAACACTCAGGATTCCCAAGAACAGCCTTATGTGTGTAGCTAGGAATTAGAAGCAGGTGTTTTTGTTTTGTTTTGTTGCTGTTTGTTTTTTGTTAGTGCTGAATCTGAGACATTATGTCCATTAAAATACTCTAAGAGGAGAAAGTTAGTTATATAGAGTTTTTAAGCACCACTTCCCCTACTGTCTCCAAAACTTATTAGAATTATTCTAGAATTTCTAGAATTATTCTTCTAGAGTACAATCAGAAGAAATTGGCTTGATGTTTTGATAATCTGCCCCCCTGGAGGACTGTTGAGGAAGAGCAGGTTATTACATAAGGGTTTCGGCCCTGCTGAGTAAGGTGCTTCACTCTAATCTCACCCAACCCCGGTCATCAGGTGCTTCAAGCCAAGATGCTCTGAACTTGAGAGACCTCTTGTGTGCACATCACAAAGTCTCTGAATTTGACTGTCTCATCAGTAAAACACCACATCTGTCTCACAAAGTTATGTTATGGTAAATGAGTGAATGTGTGTGAAAGTGACTTGAAAACATGGAATGTTGTGCCAGTATAAGACATTTTTATTACCCCTTGATCTCACTACTTGTACCACTTCCCAGGATTAGGATGAACACAGCCATGCGAAAATCATAATTACAGTAGGTCAGAAAGGATTGTTGAAAGATTTCTGGGAAATGGCAAAGTGGTGAACAGCAGAGAAACAAACAGCCTCTTTGAGATTTTGTGTCCAAATGACGGAATATAACAACATGAGGAACAGAAGAAAGAGGAAAATGGGTACCTGGGACCCAGCGAGGATCTGAAGTGAGAATGGAAGCCCATGGGGAGAGCAAAGAAAGAGATTTTTAACATTGAAGACAACAAGAAGGAGGTGGGAAGCTGCACTTTCTCCCTGAGCCCTGACTCACTGTGTGGGAGGGCAGCTTGAACATGAAGATGCACAGTAACTACTGTCGACCCCTGAGGCCTTTATGGAGAAATGCACTAGTGGAACAGAGCAGTGGAAACAGCAGACTGCAGTGGGTGGTGAGTTATTTGGGTTCAGATGTTCCCCAGGAGAGGGTAATTGGCCAGTAGCTATCTTGGAGATGCCAACTGAGCATGGAACTCAGATCAACTGTGGGCTAACTCCATCTAGTGGCTCACAGTATCAGGGTGAGGCAGAATCAAGTTCAAGTTGGCAGGAGGAGGGAGGCACACAGAGTGGTGCAGGCTAAACAAATTGGGTTCCAGCCTCACGGCTAGAAATCAGCATGAACTTGAGTGGAAATAAAGGTGCAGGCTTGCTGGGATTATCTACTACCCCATCATAAATCTATGGCTGCCTTGCTGGGATTAATCAACATGGATCTGGGCTCTGTCTGCCCACTCTGTCTACCAGTTACAGCAAAGACACATCCTGAAGTGAACATTTTTTTTCAATTCTTTTATTTTGTTTTTGTTTTGCTTTTCTTGATTTTTCTTTTTATATGAGTGTGAAGATTGTTTCTAGTTGGGTTTTTTTGGTACTGGGTATTGAACTCGGGACTCTGTGCTTTCGAGGCAGGTGCTGGAACCACTGAGCTAAATCTCCAGGCTTGTTTCTAGTTTTTTGTCGTTGTTGTTCTGCTCTGTTCTTGTTTTTATTTCTTCCTTCTCTCTTTCCTTCCTGTCATCTTCACCAGTTTCCCAAAGTTCACATAATCTTCCTTTGCTTCTAATCTCTTTCTCTGCTTCTATTTCTCTATTCCCCCCCCAACCCATTTTAAATTTTCTCCTCTGAGGGTAAAATCACCATATTTTTTTTTTTTTGGTACCAGGGATCGAGCTCAGGTCCTTGCACTTGCACAGCAGGTGGCGAAACCACTGAGCTAAATCCCCAGAAAAATCGCCATATTGAGGGCATGTTTACTGTATACAATTTTCTGGTTTGTTTTAAATTTTGTTATATAACTACAAATATAGTTCATATGGTTAAAGGTGACAAATTAATAGTTACCACAGTTTGTCATTTTCTAGGCTATGTTTGATGCTATTATTATTGCTGACTACACTACTTTAGCCAAGGTGACATAATTGTCCTAATCAGTTGTTCTTTTGGACCACAATTGCCCAAGAGTCATAAACAATACTATAGGCCAGTATCAAAAGAGCCAGGGGCTAGGCCAAATAGGCAGCAACTTCTCATCCCCAGTAAATTGAAGTAGGATCCTGCAACAGACACAAAACCTAAAAGCCAGCCACACCTGGAAGGCATCTCTTAGAAGTAGTCTTTTCCTAAGGGTTTCAAATACTAGCAATAAAGTTATCTGCCATAAAGAATTTTCAAGCATCAATCTAGGAATTAAACAAAAAAAAATAGAAAAAGAAAAGACAGTTGAGCAAGATGCAACCCCAGACTTCCAGCTCACCAAAGGCAAACCCAGGGGACAATGAAGTGGAACAATTTGAAAGCACCCACCTGGACTCTATGAAGTGGTAATGGTGGAAATAACAAAGAGATGAATGGGGCTCTAGAAAAAATCAAATCAGAAATAATCTTTCAGATAACTACAGAGATGGTGACCATAAAAAAAGACATGGTTAGTGACTCAAGAGCAGATACAGATTTTTTTTAAAAGAGGAACTTAGGAAAATGATGGAAACCATCATAGGAAAGAAATAAAATCCATGAAACAGATATCCAGGAAATTAAAAATTCCATTAAAAGGCCCAGAGATTTAGCTCAGAGGCACCACACCTGCCTTGCAAATGCAAGGTCCTGAGTTTCAGCACCAGTACCAAAAAAAAAATTCCATTAAAAGTATACACAGCAGAATGAGCTAATGTGAGGACAGAATATCAGATACAGAAGACAAGATTATGGGGCTGGGGATTTAGCTCAGTGGGTCTGTTGCCTGCCTCACAAGTGCAAGGACCTGAGTTCAATCCCTGGTACCAAAAAAAAAAAAAAGACAAGATTATGGTTATTGATCATGAAAAGAAAAATTTCTTAAGAACATCAAGGGACCACAAAAAATCAATCCAACAGCTGCTAGTTGATGCAAAGAAGAATAACATAAGATCAACCAGAGTCCAGAAAAAACAGGAGACAGCACAAAGAACATAAAAAGAAAAACCTATTCATAGAAGTAATGGCAAAAAGTTTTCCAAGGATGGAAAAGAGTGTGACATACAGATAAGTGAGGCATATAGAACTCCAATTAGCTTGGGTAAAAAAAAAATGTACACGAAAGCATATAATAGTCAAGATTCAAGAAATTTATACAAGAATACAAGAACAGAATAGTAAAAGCTGTTAGAGAAAAGAAACAAATCACATACATAGCAAAGCCCATCAGAATCACAGCAGACTTCTCAACACAAACCCTCAAGTCAAGGAGAGCTTGGAGTGAAGTATTTTAAGCCCTAAAAGAAAACAACTTCCATCCCAGATTGATGTATCCCACCAAACTATTTTTCAAAATTGATGGAGAAATAAGATATTTCCATGACAACACCTGAAGAAATTCATGACTACCAAACCAGCACTCCAAAATGTTCTGAAGGACATTCTAGAAAGAGACAATGAGGACTACAACTCTCTGAAACCCAATAGAATGAATCCACCAGGAAAAACAAGTAATTAAACAGAGGGGGAAAAGGGAAATCAAGAATAGGAAAATAACATTTGCAAGGATAAGTCAATACATATCAGTTATAACCATCAATGTAAATGTTCTCAATTCACCAATCAAAAGAAAGAGACTTGCAGAATGGATTAAGAAGCAAGATCCAAGCGCAAGGACCCGAGTTCGATCCCCAGTACCAAAAAAACAAAAAACAAAAAACCAAAAAGAAGCAAGATCCAACAATATGCTGCATACAAGAAACACATTTAATTCAAAAATCCAGAAACTGTAAGTCAAATGATGGAAAACAGTACTCCATGTGACAGAAACCTGGAAAAAAGCAGGGGTAGCTATTCTATTGCCAGACAAAGTGGATTTCGAGCAAAGACAGATTAAGAGAGACAAAGAAGGTCACTACATCCTTGTAAAGGGAACAATCCAAGAGGAAGAGATAACAATTGTAAATATATATGCACCAAATACCAGCACATCTAACTATATAAAGCAAATATTAACAGACATGAAAAATGAAGTAAGCACTAATAAATTGTAATGGGGTACCTCAATACCTCACTATCATAAATAGATTAGACAAATCAAGGAAATATCAGAACTGAACCAAACTTGAACAAATGGACTTAGTAGATGTGTACAGAGTGTTCCACCCAACAACAACAGAATACACATTTTTCTCACCTGCACATGGGACACTCTCCAAAATAGACCACATACTAACTCATAGAACATGCTTAAGTAAATGCAGAGGAATTGAAATTATTCCATGCATGTTATCAGACCATAGTGCAATGAAATTGGAAATCAATGGCAAAAGAAACCACAAAAACTTCATAAGCACATGGAAATTAAGTAACACCCTCTTGAACAATCAGTGGGTCACAAATGAAATTTAAAAAGAAATTAGCAATTAAATGATAATGCCAATACAGCATACCAGAAGTTATGGGACACAATGAAAGCAATCCTACAAGGGAAATTTATAGTGGTGAATTCCCGTATCAGAAAAACAGAGCAAGCTCAAATAAACAACTTAATGTTGAACCTCGTGCTAAGAGAAAAAGAAGAGCAAGTCAAGCCCAAAGCTTGTACAAGGGAGGAAATTATAATGATCAGAGCAGAAATTAATCACATAATGGAGACTAAGAAAACAATACAAAGAATCAATAAATCAAAGAGTTGAGGGGCTGGGTATTTAGCTCAGGGGTTCCACCGCCTGTCCCCCAAGCGCAAGGACCCAAGTTCGATCCCCGGTACTGCCCCCCCCAAAAAAGAGTTGATTCTTCGAAAGATTAAATAACATTGACAAACCCTTATCCAACTTTATCAAAAAAAGGAAAGGAAAGAATCAAATCCATGCAATTAGGATAACCTCTTTAATAAATGGTGCTGGAAAAACTGCCTTTCTACATGCCAAAGATTAAAACTAGACCCATATCTTTCACCATGCACTAAACTAAAATCGAAATGGATCAAAGATCTAAACACTAAAATATTTCCAGCAGAAACACTAAATCTGCTGGAAGATAGAACAGGTAGAACTCTTAAAGACATTGGTGTAGGCAGAGACTTTATGAATAAAACCCCAATCACACAGGAAATATGACAAAGAATCAACTACTGGTATCTCATCTTTTTTTTTTTTTGTACTGGGGATCGAACTCTGAGCTTGCAAGGCAGGCAGCGGCACCACTGAGCTACATCCCTGGGCCCTGGAATCTCATCTTATTAAGAAGTTTCTGCACAGGGCCAGGGATGTAGCTCAGTGGTGCTGCCGCCTGCCTTGAAAGCACAAGGTCCCGAGTTCCATCCCCAGTACCAAAAAAGTAGTTTCTGCACAGCAAAAGAAACCACCAACAGAGTGAAGAGACAATCAGTAGCGTGGGGAAAAAATGTTGCCAGTTGTTCTTCAGACAAAAGACTGCATATCTAGAATATACAAATAACTAAAAAAAAAGAAATCAGACCTCCCAAATTTAAAGACTCAATCCAAAACTGGGCATTTGAAATGAATAGACACTTCTCAGATGAAGAAGTAGAAATGAAAAATAAATATATGAAAAAATGTTCAACATCAATGGTCATTTAAGAGATGCAAATTAAAACAATGCTGAGATGTCATCTCACTCTAGAAAGAATGGCTATTATCAAAAAATCAACCAATAACAAATGCTGACAGGGCTGTGGGAAAAAAGGAACCCTTCTCCACTGTTGGTGGGAGTGTAGACTGGTGCAACCACGTGTGGAGATTCCTCAAAAAACTAAAACTAGAAGTTCCATTTGACTCAGCTGTTTCCCTTCTAGGTATCCTCCCGAAAGAATTAAATGCATCATACAACAGTGGTATATGCACACCCATGTTTATAGTGGCATACTTTTTAATAGCTAAATCTTGGAAACAGCCCAAATGCCCATCAACCAATAAATGCTTACAGAAGATATGGTTTTTTAATATAATAGAGTACTACTCTGCCATAAAGAAGGATAAGCTTAAGACGTTTCTAGGTAAATGGATGTACCTTGACACCATACTCTTAAGTGAAATAAATCTGACACACGTGTTTAAATACTGCATTATTTCTCTGGTGTTTGAAACTGAAAGTGTAAATAAAGACCAAAATGTATAAGAGATATTGGGAAATGGGAAGAAAATGTTCAAATGAGAAGGAGAACAAGAGAGGGGAGAGCAGAAAAGGAAGATAGAGACAAGAAAAAAAAAGAGAATACAAGGAAAAGATGGAAACAGTTTTTGTTAAGTAAGGAGGGGGAGAGCGGTTGAAAGGAGGGGAGGGGAATGGGAAAAAAGAAGCAAGACATATGGTGTACAAGTACAAATTCTCTATGAAGAATATTATCATTATGTATATTTAAAATATACCAGTTTTATAAAAGGATTGTTGAACTTTAATGAGAAATGATAACAGAAAATATCAAGTTGATTTACTTTGTATTGATGTATATTAATATCAGTGATTAAATATAAATTACTCCGGGTCGGGGATTTAGCTCAGTGGTGCCGCAGCCTGCCTTGCAAGTGCAAGGTTCCAAGTTCGATCCCTGGTACCAAAAAAAAAAAAATTACAGCAATGAAATGTAAACTACTCCTTAGATTGTACAAGATAAGTTATATGATGTTAACATAGAGATGTTTCAAAATTCAGAAGCAAAATAGTCATTGGGATTTTGAATATTAGCATGATGTTTTATAGCCCTAAATTTTTATATTTTTTGTGATTGATTCAATATATTTTAAAATACCAAAGTAAACTGCCGCATATTGATTTTTCTGGTATTCACTCTAGAATTGACATACTGTTACCATGTTTAGATTCTCAAGACAGTAATCTCCTTTTTCTCATAGACTCTAGATAATCTGAAGGAAGGGAAACACCACCTCCGTGTGAGGCCTGCAGACATACCTGTTGCTGAGAGAGCATCTTTGAACTACTGGCGAACATGGAAGTGTATCAGCAAACCCTCTGAGTTCCCGATAAAAAGCCCAGCCTTCACAGGTATAATCAGGGATACACTGGCCCCTCTGCAGCCCACACTCGCTTCCCCTTGCCTTATCCTAACTGAAATGCTTCCATCAGGAGATCACTTCATTACTAGACTAGTTCTGGATGATTTCTCCACTTCTCTGTCATCTCCCTTGACCTAGGATCCTACCACATGCCTTCTCCATGGATACTTGCCTACTGGAACTCAGCATCCTCACTCATCCTCATTCTTCTGCATACTGATTTCACTTAGGAAGGGTTGGACTGTATTCCACCCCCTCTGAAGAGCCAGGAAATGCCACCTTCCTTTCAAATTACTTCCAACCACCACACAGGAAAATGTCCCCAAGTGATTGCTGTCTGATGAGTGCTTTGCAGCATAGATTGGCCTATCTGAGACACCAGAATAAGACAATCATGATTATTGATGGATTTTGAGCTTCCAGGAAAGTCGACAACATCTAGTTCACAGTGGTTCATTTGATCAATTAGAAAGAACTAAATAGATAAATGAGTGTAGTGAGCAGGGTACATAAACCAAAATGTTACACATCCTTTTGTTCTTCACTATCTAAAAAAACCCAAAACTTCCATGCCCCATTCCATACTACATTCTTTCTGAATCTTGGGCTACATCTGAAAAGAGAGAAAGGGAGGAGGTATATGGTAGGAACTATCTCCTGGGTTGTCTCTCCAGCTTTCTCTGGGGTCCCTAGATCAGTGAGAGCCCTGGCCACAGGAAAGTGGTGACATGTCCTGTATGCTTTCCTCCAGGCCTACATGATAAGGCACCTTTGGGGCTCATGGACACACCACTGTTAGACACAGAAGAGGAAGTGCACTACTGCTTCCTGCCTATAGACCTGATAGCCAAATATCCAAGCCTGGTGACTGAGGACAACCTGCTGTGGCTGGCTGAGACTGTGGTCCTGATCGAGTGCGAGTGCAGCGAGTTCCGTTTCATTGGTGATTGATCTGTCGGGGTGTGGGGGTAGGAGTGGGAGGTTTGCAGAGGCAGGGACAGGGTGATATGGTCATCTACCCTTCCCTACCCTCCCCGCAGTGCCTCAGGAGTACCCTGGGCAGAGGTGGCAGAAGCATGACAGTCTCCCAGGGGGGAAGCAGATTCTAGCATTAGACTCTCACTTGGGTCAGAGCTATTTTAGATCCTATTTCTTTTGTGGTGGCCTGGCTGTAAAGGGGCACTGAAACTCCCTGACATAGTGTCAGAGGCCATAGAAATCAGTGTAAAGGGCAGAACACTGAGCTGGACTCCAAAGTCACCTTCTCTTCTAACTCTGCCTTATATGTCCAACTGGCCTCCAGAACACTCATAGAGCAAGGAAATAGGATTGTTTCCAAGGATAGTCCTGCCTGCCCTCACCTCCTCTACACTCAGAGTACAAGGCTATCATGGCTTTCCTCACAATAGTCTGTTCTGCCAGGGATTCAGCTCAGTGGTTCTGGCACCTGCCTTGCAAGCGCAGGGTCCTGAGTTCAATCCCTGGTACCAAAAAAAAAAAAGACAATAGTCTGTCCTGTGTCCTTCAGGGTGTACTTTTATCTTGCCTTTTCCTTTTACTCAGCCCAGGCTTGCCCTACAGAGCCAGTTTCTCCCTCACTCTTTGCTTACTTTTTCATATAAACTTTTCTACTATTAAACAAACAAAAAACCCCAAACAACATCAGTGACAACAAAACAAAAAAAGAATACAAGGAAGGAGCTCACTGTTGTGGCGCACGCCTGTGATCCCAGCACTCAGCAGGCCGAGGCAGGAAGATTGCTGTGAGTTTGAGGCTAGCCTGTGGTGCATAGTGAGTTCAAGGCCAGTTTGAACTACGCAGTGAGACCCTGTCTCAAAAAACAAAACAAAACAAAGTACAACAACAAAAAGAATACAAGGAAAGGGGGTGGAGGTGACAGGTTCCTCTAAATCCTGTAGAATAGTTGGCTTGAGCCAGTTACCTAAGGAGGGATGAGAGCTTTTCCACTGCCCCACAATGATCTCTGATAGAGATGTGAACTGAATGTGCCCCTAATCCCAAGCTGTTGCCTCCTAGTTAGAGCAGAAAACACCTAGGTTGCATGAGGGTCCCAAATGCCTAGAACCCTGGCCATTCAGATCCAGAGTCACCTAGGAGGTTGTCTGTGATGTGCTTCTGAATCTCCAAGTTGGCTTACACAGGACATTAGTATTGGCTCCATCTCATCCCCCTCCACTCCAGTTCAGGCAGGGACAAAATGCAAGTGCCACCTGCCTGCCCAGGTTTGGCTGGGGAGCTCCTCTCTAAGCAGCAAGACAACTCTCTCTTTTGGAATGACCTGCTCTTGGGTCAAGACTACACAGGGTAAGTCTCCAGGCCAGAGTGCTCACCAGAAGGGCCTGGCTTGAGAGCCCCAGGCCAGGACATGGGAGGCTACACCTCTGGACTCAATCACAGGAAAGCCAACTCATTTGGGGTCTTTCACCTCAAAAACCACAAATTCAAAGCTAATCTAAACAGGTATATTTAGAAATGGCTTCAGAACAATGAAAGAGACCCTAGTATAATGTGCAACACCAAAAGCTTGCAAGATCCTGGACCCAAGGTGAAATCAGAAATAGCCTTGTTAACTCATGTTGTTTCCTTTTGTTTTTCAAGTAAATTTTCTTCGCTCACACAAGATTTTACTTCCGGATAATTTCTCCAACATAGATGTGTTAGAAGCGGAAGTGGAAAATTTGGAAATCCCTGAGCTCACAGAAGCCATACGATTGTGCCGGATGAACATGGGTACGTTGCCCAGGAACCTTAGTCTCCTTTGACATTCTGGGGCACTCTGGTCTTGAACTGGAGAGACCAAGAGCAAACATCTCCCCTCCCACAACCACTCTGGGCTTTGGGTGGTGGTGAGAGAAGCAGGCTCTGGCCGGCTTAGAATCTGAGAAGAGAAATTTGGCCTGAAACCTGGGAGTGCTCTTTCTGCAGCCAAGGCCCCAGATAATCCTGCCCATCCTGGATCAGGAGAAATCAAGCCTACGTGGGGAAATGAAGCCCAGAATGTCCTGGGGAGGGAAGCTGGGCCTGAGGCAAGCTTTTTGGGCCTGGAGTCATCTGCCCTGTTTGTGGAAGTCCTGGGCAACTGGGGACTTGGGGCACCTACCTGCAACTCTCAACTTTCCTCTTCCAGGCACAGCTGAAGGGTTTTGGAAATGCTGAGACAAATCTCCTACCATTGCTTCAGCGATCTCTCCCACCCCAAATTCCCTTGTCTGCATCCCATCTCCCTACCTCCCATCTCTCACAACAATAGGCTGTGATGCCTGTTCCTCCTTCTTTCTGACATTGCCTGACTCCCATGCAGGCCTGGTCTTCGTGCTCATTCCAGCTACTTCTTGCCCCGTTTTTGATTTGCCTTTCACCATCCCACTTCCTAACTTCTGCACCTCCATGGAAACTACTGTACATGTTTCAGTGAGCTGGCTACCTCAGGGGCTCTCAGCTGGCCTTTGAGAATGTACAGAACCTTCCCAAGTAATAGACCTGCCAAAATTTAAAAAAAGAATGTGCAGAATTGTCTCATACATGTACAGTTTTGTTTTTTGTTTTTTGTTTTTTTGGTACTGGGGATTGAACTCGGGACCTTGCACTTGTGAGGCACGCAGCAGAACCACTGAGCTAAATCCCCAGCCCCTGTATACATGTACAGTTTGACCTGGCATCACTGAGCATCTGTCCCATGGGAATGAAGTCTTTCCCTGTCTTCAGACCCAAGCTTCTCCCGGGCAAATGGCTTCCCAGCCTATGTAAGGGGAGTTGTATCCTGCAGCAGGTCTCAGGAGCCTGTCTTAGGGTCTTACAATCCACTTAAGGAGGTATAACTCTGGCTCCCTCCCCCAGAGGGAGGGATCTCCAGACTATAGGATCCAGCTTCTGATCTCCAGAGTACATGGATCATCTGTGAGATAGTTAGAAAAGTCCCCACTCCACAGGAGCAACACAAAATGGAAGTGTCTTTGTAGACAGAAACTATCTGAAGACAAAGGACAGTGTTAACCTTTTATAAACATCTTAACTAAAGGAGACAGCCCTGCTGGCTTTGGAGAGGGATAGCTGACACTAAATCCTGCCTAGCTCTGCAGTTATTTATACTAAGTACCTTGCTCTATACTGGAAACCTGGGCAGGGGAAGCATACTTAATTAGCTCCTCAGGGCATGGTTTATTTCTGTGACATGAAGATAGCACTAACTCTGTCATAGGGTTGCCTGAGGATTGGTGATGATCCATGAAAATCTCTAGGATTGGCCTAGAGATGGGCTGTTGGCCCATTATTGCCACTGAGGAGGGTCTTGTGGGCTGTGACAACTGCACCCTGTGTCTACAACCAAGATCCAGAAACCTAAATACCCAACCTGAAAGTAGCACTGCACAATATGTCTCTGGGAAAATTCTGTCCAGAGGGGTCGGCACTAGGGGCTATGAATCTTGGAAGCCTATGACATCTGGTTCTGTGTTACGGTTGCCGATCTTTACCCTTAGATAGTTAGAACAGAGCTTGGAACTGATTCAGATTCTTGCTGAGGCTGGGGCCAGATGGCTATTATACTGAGATTTCTGAATTTCATATGTTAATGATATAGCAAATGCCTCACCTCTCAACAAATAGTTTTGACCTCCAAAGCTGACTAAGTATAGTGATGTTGAAATAATCCAGATTTGGGCTGTGTAAGCAGGTAACCTCCTTCTACGTCACTTAATTGGGACAGCAGGAGGAATTGAGACCCATGGCCTCTAATTCAGCTGTGATGCAGTGGAGGGGTCCTAAGAGTCACTTTTTTCTCCCCCACACAGGTGGTTGTTCCCGAACTTCCTGTCCTCCCCCAAGCCTTGGAAAGAGGGGGCGTGGAGCTGGCCTAGAGTCTGTGAAGCCTCTTTACATGATGGCCCTGGGTCTTCTGGTCAAGTACCCAGACTCCGCACTGGGACAGCTCCACATTGAGAGCACGTTGGATGGAAGCAGACTATACATCATGGGGAACGGGGTCCTTTTCCAGCATGTCAAGTAAGGCCTCCCTTAGGGAGCTGTTTGATTCCATCAGGCTGGGCTTTGCCCTTCTCTGAAACAACCTGAGGCCTTTCCCATGAGCCTGAGGCAAAGCATCATTGGGGTCAACCCATTGTTTCATCCTCCATCCCCACCACCAGATTAAGGCCTAGGAGAACAAGTCTGGCTGAGGTACAAGGGCCCCCAAAGGCTTCATGCTGATTTATATTTTTGTTCTCTGCTATCCATTGCCCTGTGCTGGGTCTGAAATGAGTGAGCCACAATCATACCCCAGAGAGCTGGGTACCGCACCCCAAGCAGACCTCTGCAAAGGTCCTCTTTACCCTTGGAATGGACACACACAGAGGCCAGAGGTCACAGGGAACTCCTAAGAAAAAGCAAAGCAGAGCAGGCCTTCCAGGAGATCTGATACCTGCCTGTTGCCTTGAAGGATTAATTCAGAATGTCCCCATTGGTGCCAGGGTATGGATTCTAATCCCACTTTATAAAAGGATAAACTGAGTTTCAGAACACTGGAACAACTTGGCTAGGGTTACAAAATCCATTAGTACCAAAACTAAAGTTAAGGGTGGGTTTTCCTGAGCCCCTGGTGACAGGGCCAGCTGACCCTAAACATTGTCTTACTTTAATAGCGTCGACTGGGGCCTTGTTGGTCCAAACCATCATCTGTCTCTCCCAGACATTTCCTCCCCTAATGTCACAAAAGGCAAACACAAGTGCCTTTGAGGGGAGGATCAGGGTGTGAGAAGGGTGTTGGTGTTCAGATCTCAGCCTCTTTCCTGGACACATAGGGTGTTAGTAATCTCTCAAGGCAATGGCAGGCTGCCACACCAGGACCAAGAGGTCTCAGACAGATATTTATGGGGCAGGGAGGGAATAGATGGACTCTGGCCTGGTCTCTGAATCTGAGACGGGGCCTGGAGACTTAAAATGAGTCAATTTAGTGGGCTTTGCTGAAATAGGTCAAGCCCAGCTCCACATTGTGTGAGCTTGTGTCCAGGCTTACTCTCCTTCAAGATAGCATAGATTTCTAATTAAATTGAGGAAATTACATTACTGATGCTGGGCTTGAGCTAGTGTTGTGGCATGTTCTAGGGACAGAAAGTTTACAGGGTAGACTCTTAGGGTGCAGCGCAGAGGCTCTTTGTCACAGTCTTTCTTCTGGGCAGGAACTGGTTGGGCACTTGCCGTCTGCCGCTGACAGAGACCCTTTCCGAGGTGTATGAGCTTTGTTCCTTCCTGGACAAGAGGGACATCACCTATGAGCCAGTGAAAGTGGCTCTGAAGACTCATCTGGAGCCGAGGATTGTGTCATCGGTGGATGTGCTCAGTAAATGGGGAAGCTTCTGGGTTTTGATTTAGTACAGAGGTGGAGGTCTTGGGGACTAGAGAGGAAAGACAAGACAGGCTGGGACTAGGAACTATAGGTGGAAAGTCAGACCAACATTTGTGGGCTCTCTGTAAAGGGAAACTTTCACGCTAAGTTCTCCCTCCTTACCTCTGAGCCTATGGTTCATCTCAGTAGAAGAGACAGGGCTGCTTACCCAGACGGGGCCCCCCCGGGGGCCAACATGCTGTTTCTCACCATCAGGCAGGGAGGAATGTCCGTGGGTCCACCTAACAGGTGAAGCAGAGGCTCAAGAAGGAAACTTGCCCAATTTACACAGTGCTAACACTGGAGCTTGAATCTGAGTCAATGTGTTTTTACCAGTTAATAAGCTCTTAGCCAGGCATATTGGCACGTGGCTATAATCCCAATACTTGGGAGGCTGAGGCAAGAGAATCGCCACAAGTTTGGGGCCAGCATCAGTTATATAGTGAATTCAAGGCCAACCTGAATTACATAGGGAGATCCTGTCTCAAAAAAATATCTTAAGAAGCTTCCTGGGTCAAGTTTGAGCTGTAGTACTACCATTCAGCAACATTCACCATTTACTGAGCACCTACCATATGCCAGGACAGAGGTAGAAAATTGTACAGCATGGACTCAGTCTCTGTCTACCTGGAGTCCACAGTGTAATTCTGTAACTCCTACATCTTGGTCACATAATCTAGTTAGATACCCTTTGCTCATCACAAACCTCATTAGAAACTGGTTCTTGGGCCAGGGATGTAGCTCAGTGGTGCTGCTGCCTGCCTTGCAAGCGCAAAGTCCTGAATTAGATCCCTGGTACCAAAAAAAGAAACTGGTTCTCAAACATCAGAATGAGGCCTAAATATAGTTACCCCCAGAAAAAACATCATGGGTTCATCTTCCCAGCATAGAGCCCTGGGACACACGTAGATACTTGGTCTCTATAAAAGTGACAGTGATTTGATGAGAGCTGGCTGTATGACATCTGCCAGACTTAAGCACAAACATGGAGAGGGACCGCCAGCATCAATTTGATCAGCCACATGAAAAGCTACACACCCAGGACACAGCCAGCCAGAAGCCAGGGCAGTCGGCAATGTAGGTGCATAGGACCATGAGCCCAGCTTTCTTGAGGGAGGTGGGTCAGCCAAAGAAGGATCAGTGCCCTCATGATTAGAATTCCAGAAAGCTTCCCCTTCCTACCCCAAAGTCACCTCCTGACCCTCAAAGCTGCCCTTCCAAGCCTACCTCACCCCTTCCTCAGAAACCTATATTGTGAGAAGCACCAGGGAAGACTAATGTTGGGGATTTCTGCTACTTTTCAGAGTAGGCAACAGATTCTGTTGTCTAGAGTGGGCAACACAATGATGAAGCAGGGAGTCTTAATATGAAGCATACTGTTGACCAAAATGTCCTACCTGATTTCCCTTCTGGCCATATGATGTGTTCCCTCTCACTGGTTTCCATAGATGAATGGACAGCAGAGGTCACTGTGTATTCCCCCCAACAGATCATCAAGGTTTATGTTGGAAGTCACTGGTACACAACCACCCTGCAGACTCTGCTAAAGGTATGCTAGTCCCAGGTGCCTCATTACCACTCTGGCTTCCCCTCCCGAGCTGCTCTGGGACCTGTCAGCTAACCCATACACAGCCTTCAGCACCTCCAGCACCTGCTAAGACAAGGACTTTCCCCCAACTCCACTACACAGAATGAGCAGAAATCCTATCAACAGATAAAGAAAGATAAACTTGAGTCATTTGCAGGAAAATGGATGCAGAAATTTGCAGGAAAGTGGAATGCATCTTGAGACTGTAATGTTAAGTGAAATAAATCAGACACGCAAGTTTAAATATTGCATGGTTTCTCTTTTTTTTTGGTACCGGGGATTGAACTCGGGACCTTGCACTTGTGAGGCAGGTGCCGGAACCACTGAGCTAAATCCCCGGCCTGGTTTCTCTTTTTTTAAATTTTATTTTGTTGGTACATTTTAGGTATACAGTAAAATGACATTCATCATTGGAAATTTGCACCTTTACATAATCTGTCTTGGTTCTTATTGTTTCCCCCTTCCCCTGCCCTCCCTTCAACCCCTCCATCCCTCCTTATTTACAAAGACTGTTTCCATTTTTTCATTTTTTCTCATATTAATTCCATTCCCTTCTTTCCTTTCCCCTACCCCTCATACTTCCCCTTCCCCTTTGCCCCTTTTCTTCCTATTTCACATTATCTATTATACCTTTTAGTCCTTATTTACACTTTAAGTTTCTCACACTAGAGAAACTTCAGTATTTACACATGTGTGTCCTATTTATTTCACTTAAGAGTTTTGCCTCAATGTCCATCCATTTAGCTATAAATGTCTCTAATTTTTCATGTTTTATGGCTGAGTAGTACTCCATTTTATTAAAAAACCCACATTTTCTTTATCCAGTTTCCAGTTGATGGGCATTTGGGCTGTTTCCAAGTTTTAGCTATTACAAACTGTGCTGCTATGAACATGGGTGCATATATATCACTGTGGTATGATTCTTTTAATTCTTTGGGGAAGATACCCAGCAGGGGAATAGCTGGGTCAAATGGGACTTCCAGTCCCATGGCTTCTCTTATATGAGAAACCCATATTATACATAAAGAGCAAAATAGAAGATAATGGAAAGTAGGAAGATCTTTCTCAAATGGGAAGGGGATCAACAGATGGAGGAGGGAAGGGAGGAGAGGGAAAGGGGATTTTTAAAAAAGGAATTAAGATGTGTTACATACATGTACCAACTCCACACAAGTACTGTAAACATTATATACTATAAACATGTACTAATAAAAAAAATTTTGTGAGCACAAATTGAATGAGCAGCATGCAGGGCAGACCTCAGGTGTGTGGGCAGGGAGGAGGTCAGTTCTGAGGGGCCTGGACCAAGAAAGAGATAGAGTTGGGTTCCAAATGCCTTTGGGGGCATCTAGAGACTAGCAAAAGCTGTAGCCGAGATGGGGTGCTCCTCCCCACTGTGCCTCCCTGTGGCCAAAAAGAAAAAGAGATGGAAATTCCCAAAGCCTCTAATGTAGTTAGGAAAACAAAGTGAGAGATGACTGACCTGTCCCTCACTAAAGACCTAGCCCTGTGACTAATGATTCTGTTGTCCCCCATCACCACCCCTTCCTGCCCAGTATCCAGAACTGCTGTCCAACCCTCAGAGAGTGTACTGGATCACATACGGACAGACCCTGCTCATCCATGGGGATGGCCAAATGTTCCGACATATTCTCAACTTCCTGAGACTTGGAAAACTGTTCTTACCATCTGAATTTAAGTAAGCAAAGCAAAGAAGTCATATGATGAAATCAGTGAGGTTGATCCCTTCTGCAACAGAGGAAATCCCAGTTTGTATACTTCAGGGAGGAGGTTCCATTATTTCCAACATGGGCACTGTTGTTCAAGGCAGCATCTCTGGGAGCTTATGCACCCTCACACACACACTCCCACCACAACTGCCCGGTCTGATGTCTCCTTGTCATTTGCAGGGAATGGCCTCTTTTCTGCCAGGAAGTGGAAGAATACCACATTCCATCCCTCTCAGAAGCCCTTGCACAATGTGAGGCATACAAGTAAGAAAACTTTACGTGGGACTCCATGTTTAGAGTGTGGACCTTTGTATTTCTCTTGGAAATGCTAAGTCTCACCTGCTAATGAGACCTGTCCTCCTTGGGATTGAGGGAATGAAATAGGTTCAGGACTGACCAGTGACCTAAGCAAAACCATTTAAAAACCCCCTTTCCTCCACTGTCATTAATACCCTACCAAAGGGCAGATCTAACCAACTTGCTGATGGGCTGAAACAAGCTTCCATCACTAACCAAATCCTCTTGCTCTCTGCAGAGCATGGACCCAAGAGAAAGAATCTGAAAATGAAGAAGCTTTTCCCATCAGGAAGCTGCATGTAGTGACAGAAGGGCCACGGTCATTGGTGGAGTTCAGTAGAGATGCTAAGGAAGTAAGCCCCAGCCTTCTTTAGTTGAAGCTGTCTTCCAAGAATACCACTACATGGGCCAGGGATGTAGCTCAGTGGCACCGTGCCTGCCTGGCAAGTGCAAGGTCCTGAATTCGATCCCTGGTACTGAAAGAAAAAAAAATACCACTTCAGGGGTGTGGGGTGTGTGTGGGGGATGAGGGTTTGGTGAAGTGAAAGAACAGGGCCTACACAGGTTCTTAGTACATGATCTTGTTTCTGAACCCTGGGGGCAAAGGGATGTGCTGGCTGTTTTTAGCCTGGGATGGTGATAATCTCTCTTTTAGACTGTGAGCAGCCCCTAGACTAGCACCATCCCAACTCCGATTGAGCAAAGGTAAAATCAATCACCTTTGTCAGGTATATGATTGTTCTGGGTGAGCAGGTAGAGTTTTGGAGGCCCGGTTTAGTAGGTCTTGGGTGAGGCTTTGGTGACAATGTACATTCCCAGGTCTACCATGTCCTTCCCTCCTCAGACTACAGCCTGCATGCCTGTGGACTTCCAAGATTGCAATGACAAGAATCCATGGAACAAGACCAAGGGGAACCTGGCCAGATCTAGCCAATTAAAAGAGGCTGAACAGCACCCCCGAGCCATCCAGGTCTCCCTATGCCGAAATGCCAAGAAGGCAGACAATTCCAGCACATACTCACAGTGCTCTGGCTTGTGTGGCAACCCCAGACACTGGGGGGCCCACTCTGAGAGTCCTCCCAAAAAGAAGTGCCCCACAATCAACCTCACACAGAAACTTGAAACCAAAGACCCTCCTGTCACCCCCATGCAAAAACTCATCTCCCTGGTAAGGGAATGGGACATGGTCAATTGCAAACAGTGGGAATTCCAGCCCCTGACAGCCCCCCACAACAGCCCCTTAGAGGAGGTTGCCCCACATCCCTCTTCCGGAAATGAGGCTGCTTCTGAGCCCAGTACCTCAGCTGCCTGGAAAAGCCATTCCATAGTCTCAGAGAAGGGCCCAAGTCCACAGGCAGGGGCTGGAACAGCAGCACAAGACAAGGGGCCAGAGCCAACCTTTAAGTCATACTTCTCCACAAAAAGAGCTGTAGCCTTGAAGGACTGGGGCAAGCAGAGGCCAAAGGAGAGAGGTGAGTCCTATTTCATTCTTTTTTTTTTTCTTTTTGGTACTGGGAATCGAACTCAGGACCTTGTGCTTGCCAGGCAGGCACAGCACCACTGAGCTACATCCCCATCCCGGTCTCATTCTTGACCTAAGTCTCATGTATAACAGAGAATGCAAACTGCTTGGCTAAGTTGACAGCAAGTTAGTGACAGAGGGCACCAGAGCCCCCCCTCACTGATGACAGCTCTGTGTCAAGCAGCAAACACAGACATGACTGGTGGACTAGTACGGCTTAAGAGGCCAAGAGACCCACATAGAGTAAAGTGGTGAACATTTTGGGAAGGAGGAGCACAAAGGAGGTCAGGGGCTGGGAAGTCTTCAGTGCAGAGGGGTAAAGTCTAGGATATGTGTGGAAGGAAACACTGGTCTAGCTAGAGGCCTGGCTTCCCATGCAGAAGCCATGAAAATGAGGCTGTCATCAGGCCTAGTCTTGTGGGCCAAGTTCAGGATGTTGTGCTCTGTTCTGACTCTGGGGTGGGTGGCAGCCTCTGAAGGATTTTCCTGGGAACATGGGGTCAGATGTGTGCTTCAGAAAGCTTGCTGAGGAGCAGAGGAAGTGTGGCAGCAGGAGAGGTGTGTCAGAGGCAAGAGTTCAGCAGGGAAAGCAATGGGCCAGTGAGGAAGGCTCCTGAGGTGGCTGGACAAGAGAAAGAGTACATCTGGAAGAAGAAGCACGCATGGCATGTGAGATACTGAGGCACATCAGATGGAGAGCCCAGGAGACACGAGGGCCTGTGGAGGCTGGGGTGACGAGAGCTCCTGTGTGGCCAGCAGCGGGGAGAGGGAGGCCGCCCAGGGAAATGTTCTGAGAACTGCTGTGCCAAGTACTTCCTCTGCTCCCTCAAAGGCCTTCCTACAGGACTTTGTCACCTTCCCCTCTGTAGCTCAGGCCCTCCTTAGATGGGTCTTTTTAGACTCCACCTGTGAGCCCTAAATTGGTCAATCAAGCTTTGGGGTTATAATCACCTACCCTTCTACAGTGGACACATGTAAAAGTCTGGCCCCAAAAGATCCTTTTATTTTTATAATTTTATAAAGATTCCCAGTCCTCTACTAGTTTGTTTGAACCCAGGGCCTTATGAATGTAGACAAGCACCCTGCCACTGAGCTACATTCCCAGCCCTTTTAATTTTTTATTTTGAGACAGGGTCTCACAAGTTGCCCAAGCTGGGCTAGAACTTGCAATTGTCCTGCCTTGGCCACCTGAGTAGCTGAAATTACAGGTGTATACCACCATGCCCTGATGTCTGCTGGATTTTGTTGGCCATATTTCGTACCAGTCTTAGTTCAACAGAGGAATTTGGAGAGTTCTTTGGAGTTCTGAAATTCAAAAGTTGGCTTGCAAAGATGCCAGGGAAATGAAGAGGAGAGAGGTCAGGCCAGCCCTGCAAGCCCAGGGTACCACTTCCGAGAAGCCAGAGGCCTTTGGAAGGTTGGAATGAGAGGTCCCCTCCCTGCTTGGATCCTGAGCCTGAGCTCTTAAGGATAAGGAGAGCAGCCTCCCCTTGTTTTCACAGAAAGCCCTGCTCCTGAACAGCCTCTGCTTAATGCCAGTGGAATGAACAACCCAGGAGTCATTCTCAAAGTGACTCACCCTCCTGTGGTGGGTAGTGATGGCTCCTGCATGTTCTTTGAGGACAGCATCATCTACACCACACAGATGGACAACCTCAGACACATGTCATTGACATCCAGCCCCCAGCCCCAAGGTGAGGCTCTGGAACTATACCTGGCCCCATACTTTGTTATGGAGATGCTGGAGCCCCCACCCAGGGTATTGCAGGGACAGAGTGACCTTGGGAGCCCTGCGGCTCTCCCCATCCCCATGGTGGTCTCCAAGGCTGTGGGTAGGTATGGCCATATCCACTCTCCCTCCTCCACAGAAGTGACTTTCCTGAGTTTCTCTCTATCCTGGGAAGAGATGTTCTATGCGCAGAAATGTCACCGCTTCCTGACTGATGTCATCCTGGATTCCATCAGGCAAAAGGACCCCAAAGCCATCACAGCCAAAGTGGTCTCATTGGCCAGTGGGCTGTGGGTATGTGCGACAGACCCCAGGCCGTGGGGCACCCTGTGTCTTCTCCACCTGACCCCCTCCTCCTGCAGTAAGTGGTGTAAGACAAGAAGAAACAAGCTGAGATGTGGGTAAGGGAAAGAAGTCAGGCGTAAAGGTGGCAGACAGGGCAGAGACAAGAAGGTAGACCAGTTTCATCTGGACCAAGCACTGGTCAAGTAGATTTGGAGCACCTATTCCTAACCCTGTACCTCCCGCAGGCCCAGGGAAGTCCTTGGTCTGCACACCACTCTGAGGGGCTGGGAGATGTTCACACCTAGCCTGACCATGCGTTCTCCTGGCAGACACTACACATCAGCCCCAAGCAGTTTGTGGTGGATTTGCTGGCTATCACTGGCTTCAAGGATGACCGGCACACCCAGGAGCGCCTGTACAGCTGGGTGGAGGTAAGGCCCACCTGCACCCCCAGGAATGGCACCCTTGTGGATGCCTCAGATGGACAGTCTTGCTGCACGCAGGCCAGGGCAGTAATGTCCAGAAGACTAGGCAGCTAGGCCACTGGTCCCTGGTCCCGGGAGGGAGAAACAGTAGCTGAAATTAACCAATCCAGAGTAGTCAAAAAGTAACATTCAGGCCATTAGTTTTTATAGTTTTCCTCCAAAGATAATAACCGTGCCTTTATTCCTTAATTACCCTGGCCACACACTTGGGGAAACATGATATGCACTCAAGCCTTGCACTTCCAGGAGTCAGACCTTTCCAACAAGTGTACTTCACCTACTTAGCTATGATGTCACTATCTTTTCATATTTAAGCTGCTTTAAAGCATTCTTTGTAAAGAAAAAGAAAATCCTCAATAGGACAACTATTTTTCTGATTCCTTAAAATAATTTCAGCATTGTGGGTAGGAAATAATTAACTAATTTTTCATTAGTCTGGCATTTCTGTAATCAAGTGCCTTATTATAACAAAATTTACTATAAACAAATTAGTACCCAATTACTATTAGCCCTCTGGCCTACTATTATCTATTGTTTGTAAAGGTGAGGTCAGCATCTATGGTTGGAAAGTGGAAAACCTTGTTTTGAACATCTAGTTTTTCTGCTCAGTTCCCTGGTAGCCACTCCTAGCCACAGCCCTGTGAGATGCCTTTGGGCAGAACTGAGCCCTAAAGCATCAAACATTACCAAGAACAGGGCTTCCCTGTCCATCCTCCACCTGGTTGAGGGAACCCCACTCACATGGAACTACAGTAGGCAACTAGCCATGAATTCAGGGCTAAGACAGGCCTTTCCTTGCAGCTCACACTGCCTTTCGCCAGGAAATATGCCCGCTGTGTGGACCTGCTCATCCAGAGAGGCCTGTCTAGGTCTGTCTCTTACTCTGTCCTGGGCAAGTACTTACAAGAGGGGTAGGGTACCCAGAGATGCTGCCCCTAACAGGCCCCCACTGGTGAAGGTTCATTTTAACTGGGGAAATCCCAAGAATGCATGTACCCACCCAAGCATAGAAATCAGTCTAGTTTTTTTGTTTGTTTTTGGTTTTTTTATTATGAACAAGTAAAACTGTAAATCACAACTCAAAGGACTTAGACTCCTCTGAGATACCAAAGGTCTAACAACAGTGAGGTAATAGTAGACAACTCCAACGTAAAGCTATGCAATAAGCATCGAGTCAAAATAAAGACACTGGCCCAGAAAACTAGGGACTGGCTTGGGGAGCCAGGACCAGCAAGGCCAAAGCCCCAATGGGGTGGGTTGGTCCCTGCGGGAGTGCTCAGAATTAAGGCCAGGGATTGGGGAGTAGCTTCTAGGAACCCACCTATGTCTCACCGGAGGACTAGGGAAAGCAATTAACTGCCCAGAGCCATATGGTACTCCACCAACCCAGAGCATGGAAATACCTGCTCTCTGTCCTGGCCTTTTCCTAATTTACAATGGGGTTGGGTTCTGGAGAGGGGACAGGAGAAGAAAACATGGGGTCAGGAACCTGGGTCAGAGTGCTTGTTAAGGCTCTGCAGCCAGACTCCCTTGAAGAGGCCCCAGGCCAGTGGATCAATGCCCACAGAAATCAGAAAGAATAGTCAAAATGGCTACACATGTAGGTGGTGGAATAAGATGGCCCAGGTGCCAGCGTTGCCCTGGTCATGCAGATCTAGCCAGGTGATAATGTTCCTTGGAGCTGCTGGATCCACGGTTCCCCTTCAAGCCTGGGCTCAGACCTGTGGTGCCAGGTGAGGCATGAAGATCTGCTTTCCCAGTTCTGGGCTTGGGAAATGGATGTCTCTGGGGAAAGATTCTAGCCTACCTACCACCAGCCTCACCTAAAGGAAAGGCAGCCATGTGCCCAGCCTGGGCTGGCGAGGGACTGATGGGCATAAAGCAAAATAGTACTCACATAGGACAAGTCCTCAAGGCCTCTCTCCAGGACCTGCCCTGACACACAGTTGCTGTTAGAACCACTGGAGCCACTGGCTGATGGGCACTGGGATGAGACCTCTGAGTCCTCAGGAGCTAGGGAGGAAAACTGGGTGAGTTGTCAGAAGGAGAGGCCCAGACCCAGGGGTGTCTCCTGCTTCTTGCTAAGCCCAGACATACTCAAAGAGGGTTGGCTGCCCAGCTCCACCTCGGCCTCCAGTGTTGCTTCCTCTGAGAAGTTGGAAGGGTACAGGGGCCAGCGGAAACCCAGAAGAGCAGGGTCTCTGTGTAGGTGCAGATTGAGGGACCCCAGAACAGAGCAACAGGCAGGGTCTCCAAGAGCAGGGTCTGAGGCCCCCAAATAGGGGCTCTCATAGTTAAGTGGGGCCACAGCAATGGAGGCCCGAGAGCGAATATCTGCATAAGAGAGAGGATCAGGTTGGGACAGGGCAGAGCCCAGTTTGGCCTCAGGTCCCAGAGGAACAGAGGTCAGGGGTGAGGGTCCCAGTGTCTCCCACACAGCTTTCTTCAGCCCATCCCCAGTAGCCTGGCTGCTACCTCGGCTCTTTAGCACACAGTTGATGTTGCGGTCTTTGATAGCTTCTTCGCTGGGGGCAATGTCTCGGAAGGCCTTGTTCCCCACACCCATGGATACCATCTCAGCCATGCGCACCTCTGAGTGGAAAGTAGGCATAAGTGAGACCCCTCTGGGTGATACCTGATAAGTCTTTCCTGTATATCCATATCCTATCAATTAAGCATCCTGTGTACTGAGCCTTCCTGATGCCAGATTCCTTCTTCCCAACAATTTCATAGGGCAGGTATCATAAGTTCCCTTTTAAAGATGAGTCCCCTGATACTCAGAAGTTAATACTAGGAACAAAGTCATAGAGAGTGACAGCAAAACTGCTGGACTTTGAAGTTCCTTCCCATGAACTAGCTGCTACTGCTGGGCCTCCTCCCCCTTACCAAGCTTCTCCAGGCCCCTAGATCCTCCTTGGGCTCCTAGGAGACACATATTATGTGAGGAGGGGGGTATGGGGTGATGTAGGGGGCAGGAACCCACCCTTGTTGTGAACAGCCTGCCTCCAGAGCAGACAGGAGATATCAGTTGTCCAGGCCTGCTTGGTGTCCAGGCTGGAGGCCTGTAGCATAAAGGTGTCCCTGGCCTTGCGCCGGCGGAACCAGATCTCAAAGCGCAGTTTGTTATCCCCACAGCTCTCAGTGAGGCCAAGGTCTGCCATCTGCGTGGCCAGAAGACAGGGGCCTGGTGAGGCAGGGGTAAGAGCCAGTGGGTAAGGGACAGGATCAGGTGGGCCTACCTTGAAGGAGCGCTTGTAGGTAAACGTGTCAAGACCTGAGGACCCACGGCGAGGCTTGCTGAAGAGCAACAGCTCCTCAAAGAGGAAAACACGGCGCAGGGACTTATGGCGCCCAGCACGCACCATGAACTCATCCTGTCGCACCAGCTGCCCCTGCTCCTTGAGGTTAACCTGCAAAGTTGGGACCCAGTAGGTGCCCTCCTGCTCTCTTCCTTCACACCCAGAGCACCTGTCCACCATGACCTGGAGTGACTCACATCACAGCCCTGAATGGCATCCATGGCAAGCAGATCATTGCCGTGTCGCAGCTGGAAGTGTACAAGGCTCTGAGCTGCCTGCAAGGCATTCAGCTCTTGCACTGGGCCCCCACAGGCCCGTGCCAGCTCCTGAAGCAGCAGGGCATACTTGCTCATGCGCTGGATGGGCTTCAGCAGGTAGGAGGCCAAGTCCAGGTGGTCTCCTAGTGCTTTCTGCTTATCCTGTCAGGTGCAGGGGAGACCACTGAGTGGTCTCAGGGTGTGCCACACACCCCTCTACTCCTCCTGCAGTCTCAGGGTTTCCTACCTTGAAGAAGGCGTGACCATAGCTGGTCATCAAGGCATCAGAACGAGGTTTATTCTTGCTGTAGAGCGCATACATCCCAAACTGCACCCTCTGCAAGGACATGAAGCTCAGCCAAGGTGTGAGGGACCCAACTCCCAAAGGCTCCCCCCACCCCAGCCCAACAATTCTCTCAGCTTGAGAAGACTAAAATGCCAAAAGGCAGCTTTCAGGGGGCTCTTCCCAGATCCTGCTTTGAATGAGGGGTGATTAGCAAGAACAGGCACTGTGCAGAGGGGGCTTGCCCAGGCCCCCCTAGAGAGGAAGTCCCCTCTCCCTCAGGCTGGCCCTCTGCATTTAGCTCTCCCCCTCCCATGGCTCTGAAACCATCTCTCTGGTCTCACCGTCCTCAGACTCTTGCTCTTGCTCACCACTCTCAACCACACTTACCTTGCTTACCAGGTCTCTTTCCTGCCACAGGGTTTGCACTTTTTCTTTCCTGGGGTAAAGCTCTCTTACTCTGGCTCCTCCCTGGGTCAGCTCAAACATCTGCTGCTCACAGACCATCCCTCGCTTCTCTAGAGTGGGAACCTCGCCTGACCAGTAACTCACAGGTTCCTGTCATGTTTATTTTCCTCCTAGCCCCAACTGTAATCTGAAAGTATTTTTCCCTCTTCTGTATCTCCTCTACTGAACTAAAAATGGCCTGAGATGCAGGGACCTTGTGGGTCTCACTCATAGCTGTACCCATCACAGGGCCGGCCTAGTTCCAAGCATGTGCCCAACAACTCTTTGGGGAATGTGGAGAATCAGCTGGGGCTAAGTAGCTGGTGAAGCTTACATGGCGCAGGAAGGCATAGGCCACTCGAGGTGGGTGTCGGGTGCAAGCCTCCAGCTCACGCAGGAAGAAATGGCAGTGGAAGTCTCGCAACTTCTCCAGGTTGCCAAAGAGGTGGGCGCGCTGGCCACGGAGACCCTGGGGCACATCAGGGCGATCCAGCTCAGGAAAATAGTTCTCCATGGTGTATTCAAGGGCCCGGACATACTCTTGCTCTGTGGCCACCATCTCTGCCAGGACCAGCTGTAGCCTACCAGGTAGGTGGAGTCAGGACCCAAGTCATCTACCCTCCACTATCTTCCCTGCCCTGCCCATTGCCTGTACCTGGTGGGGCTTCTGAAGTCAGAGGTGTCTGGTAGAGGCATAGTAGTTGGGAATAACCTGGGCTGGGGACATCCTCCAGCATCTGGTCCATGGCAGGCAGTGACAGTGGTGGCATGGTGGTAGTGGTTGACTGGCTCACTGAGACTCTGCCCCAGATTCTGATCAAAGCTGTAAGACTTCCTCAGGGGAGGGGTGGCAGGTGCAGCAGGGACCCGGGTGATGCACAGGGTAGCTGTGTTGCCTGTCAGTGCTAGCTTCAATGCAGCCTCTAGCTTCTGGTCTAGGGCCAGCCAGGTATCCTGGCACTGTGCCCAGGCCCAACGGCATTCCTGGCGGATGCCCTCTGAACCCAGTCTTGTGGCTAGAGCCCACATTTTTCGGAAGTGAGCAGGAGGCAAGTCAGGGTGCCTGGTCCAGTGCAGTTGCAGCTGCTGCAGCACAACCCGTGGATGCTCCTGCTCCAGCTCTGCCAGAACCCGCTGCCCTGCCTCAGCCCACGTTGAAGCCTGCAACACAGAGACCAGGCAGGCATGAGAGGAGAACCGCAGCAAGCCCAACACACTTTCTGCTCTATCAGCCCCCTGGATCCTCAGAAGGCTGGTGCCACGCCAGGTCCCCTGAGGTTGGATTTTGGGGTCAGACTAAAGATAAAGAAAGAAAAGGGGCAGGACAAGCAGGAAGGTGTGAGGCTGCTGTGGAGATGCAACAGCCACTGCTTTGGTCCCATAACCACAAAGCCAGGGACAGGACACCTCTCCCACCTGTCTGAAAGACTGAAACAGCCCCTCAGCATCTGCCAGGCGCTGACGCCGCTGGGCCAAAGTCCTGGAGAATTCTGTCAGCTGAGCCCGCAGGGTCAGAAACCGTGCCCCAGGGGCACCCAGGTCAGCTGCCTCCCAGCCAGCCACTGGCTGCAGAAACTTCTCTCCTTGCTTGATCTGCTCCTGCAGAGACAGACTGCGCTCAGCAGGAACAGGCCTGGTGGTGTGGCCTCAAACCCAGATCTTTTCCACTGATATCTACATGTCAAGTCTCTCCCAAGTGTAAGGCCTTCCTACCCCCCACCCCAGCCTCTACTCCCCCCTTTTCAGGCCTTCCTTTCAGCAGCATTCAGCCTTCTCTCTCCTGGGCTGATTCCTCCTCATTCTCCTGACTCTCCTTGTCCTTCTCAGTGGTTCCTCCTCCCATTCCCCTCCTTCACCTGAAGACTAGTGTAGTCTCTCCCCCAGCAATCTTATGTGAGAACCCCCCAAATGTCATTCATACACTCATGGCCACCAAGTGTCCTCTCCACCCAGGTTCCTTCTCTGAGTTCCTGACCACAGGCTCTCCTCCCTCCCTCCCAGACATCTCAAAAGGATACCTAAGACTGGCCTTGTGAATGGCCCTGCCCATCAAGTCCTCATCCCCTAAGCTGTCTCAGAGAACAGCACCCAATTGTCCTTACAATTGCCCCCTCCCTTACACACCCAACTGGATTCACTTCCTATAAACTTTCAAATCCATCTGCCTGTCACTATCCTGGCCAAAGAAAGCACTACAGTCAATTCTCCATGCCTATCCATTCCATGTCCAAGGGTTTAACTAATTTTGCATTGAAAATATCAGACTTTTTCTTGTCATTATTCCCTAAACAATATTAATAACAGGGTCAGGGATTTAGCTCAGTGCTTCCACCGCCTGCCTCACAAGCGCAAGGTCCTGAGTTAAATCCCCGGTACAAAAAAAAAAAAATTAATAATTACTTACATAGCATCTATATTGTATCAAGTATTATAAGTAATCTAGAGATGATTTAAAGTATATGGGAGAATGTGTGTAGGTCATATGCAAATATTACACCATTTTATATAAAGGACTTGAGCATCCACAGATTTAGGTAAACAAGGCAGGTCCTGGGACCAATCCCCAACAGACACTTAGGGGCAAATGTATTTCTCTCCTGGACTGCAGCAATTGCTTCTCCATATCCATCTTCCAAGTAATTATCTACCCAGAAACTAAGATCATCTTCCTAGAATAGGAATCTGATTATGTAACCATCTTGCTTCAGGGCACAGTGATCTGACGACTAACCAGTCTTCCAGCCTCCTCTCACCTCATCTCTGCCCATTTTTCCTCTTCTGCTCCATATTTCAACCTCATTAGCCTTATGGTCCCTCAGGCACATCATACTTCCTCTTGCCAGGAGACCTTTGAACATGCTGCTCCACAACTTAGAATGTACCTCTCTCCCCAGTCCTCATCTGCCTGATAGACCCTAATTTATTCTTCAGCTCTCAGCTTGAAAGTCACCCAAAAGAAGCTTGTGAGAGCCAGGGATTTTTACCTCAGTGGCACCTTGGCTGCCTCACAAACACAAGGTCCTGAGTTTGATCCCCAGTACCAAAACAAAAAAACAAAAAAAGAAGCTTGTCTGACACCTCTGCTGGGTCAGTTCTTCACACTGCTTCTTGCCTTAGCTTCCAAACACATATATGACTACGAACCTTTGATTATAACTGATGATCTCTGCCTGACAGTAAATTCCAAGACAGCAAGGTATTAATTTGCCTTCACTCTCCTGAAATCATAGTCGCAGCCAAAATGCCCCAGTATCTGCAGAGTGAACAAGTGACTAAACTTACCTGAGCAACCTGGTCCAACTCTCGAAAGGGGCCTTGAGCCTGGAGTAGCATGTCCAGTGAGGGCTCCCCTCGCTCCTCCAGTGCTGGCCAGCCCACCTGCTGCAGCCACACTTCAATCTGATGGACACAAGAAAAGGTGAGGAGAGCTGCCATGAGTGTAGATCACACTTGAGACCAGGGGCATGGCCCACTCTGGACAAGTAGTTCCCACCTGGTTCAGCCTTCCTTCTTGGGCCTCCAGGGCCTGGAGCGATTCTAGAGCTCGCACTCGCTGGTTGCTCTGTAGGGTTAGCTGGTGCAGCAGTCCATCCACACGGCCATACAGCACGTCAGCCTTGTCCACAGCTGGCCTGATGTAGGGTACACAGTCTTACCTTGGTCCACTCTACCCTGTCCTTCGATCCATAACCCTTGCTGGTTCTGAGCCAGCCAGTTGAGTCCTTGGCACATATATGGTGGGCTGAGCTGGGGCATGATCTGGAAATTGGGCTTGCACATACCTGTAGTCCGGGCTCAGGGTAACCTCTGGGAGCTCCTGCTTCAGCCACATGAGCTCCAACCCGCCCTGGTGTTGTAGCCATTCCAGCTGTGGTGAGTCTAACACCTGCTGCATCAGGACCTGTACCTGTTGTAGCAGCTGGCCAACTTCCTATGATTGAGGGCAAAAGAGAGTGGTGAACATGAGAGAGAAAGAGAGTCAGGGAGCGTTCACGGAGGTGTTAGGAGGGAACACTCACCCCAGATTCCATGGGCTGAGGTACAACCTTCACACTCTTGATGGCTGCCTGAAGCAGAGTACAAACGACCTGGCAGTTCTGCAGTAGTGCTTCCAGACGCTGTAAACGGGTAGGTATAACCAGTGTGATGCTGGTCCCAAGCCTCCTAGGTTCCATGCCACTGCAGCCAGCTTTGCCTTTCTCAAGCCAGCCCAAGAGAAGCTCTTCTGCAAGCCCAAGTTGCCTGTTTAACCTCCTACCAGGCCCTGCCAGGTGCACTGACCATCCGGAATTGCAGCCAGGCCTGGTGGCAGTAAGGTAGGCATCCTCCTAGTGAAGTGGGCAACCCTGCAGTGGGGATGTGGGTCAGCAGGCTCTGATGAGTGGGCAGGTGCTCAAACTGCAAGAGAAGAAGGTGTTGTGACCCAGGCCTGGATGGAGTAGGACCCACCTCCACTCCTAGCCAACTTGGCACAATACCTGCAGCCCTGAAGGCACCTCATCTGGTATCTTTCCCACCAGCAGCACCTGATGCACAGATCCTGGGGCTGCTTCCTGCAAGGAATCAAGAGCTCAGCCCCGCCTCCAACTCTACACAAAAAGAGTGGAAGGGACCTATGATCTTATACTCACTTGTAGTTGGCTAAGCCCCCACAAAAGTGAAGACGTTGGAGAACAAATGCGGGCATCAACTAGTATGGTCAGTCCCAGGGCCTGTATTTCACACCTAAAGGGGTGGGCTTTAGATTAGTATGATTTCCAGGTTCTGACTTCTCCTGGCTCAGGCTTACTCCCCTAAACTCCTCCTCCAAACCTAGTGATGCCTCGAAGGTAGAGCAGGAGGCAGATGAGTTCATGACTGCTGCACTTGGGGTGAAGCCAGGCTGGGTTGTGGGCACACAGAAGCAGCACTGCTCGGCCTTCTGCATCACGAGTCCCTGTGGGGAGGAGGCAATGAACACTTGCCCAGTTGAGCCACCCCATCTCCACAGCTTCTAGACCCTCCCAACTACCTGGCAAAGAAGCCATGCCACTGGCCAGCAGCTCCCAGGGAAGGTCTTGGGCTAGGAGGCAGTCAGCAGGCTTAGGTAGACTGGATCCACTGGAGTCTTAGAAAGGGAAATAGCAGGGGTCCGCATTATCCAGAGACCCCTTCATGGATCAGGGCTTCAACTGAGTAAAGTCAGAGACCTTCCCACTTTGCAACACCCACCTCCAGGTATCCCTAGACCAGCCTGCCTTACCTGCCTCCAGCAGCTTTGGTGATGTCTCTGATAAAGGGTTTCCAATGCCCACAAGGTTGTTGTCCAAACCCCCAGGGCCCAAGCCAGCTGGCAGTGCCCCACCTGGATTTGGGTCTCCTATCAAGCCTCCCCCTGGGCTGAGGTGGGAGGTCATGAGGCCCAGGAGGCTGTTTGCTCCGGAGGGGGCTGGTTTCTCTGGCTGGACTGAAGAGCCTCCTAAAGTGCTCCTCTGGCCATCCCCTGACCCATCTGCAGCCCTCATTTGTGGAGGTAATTGTAGCTTCCTGGACAAGGGGCTCCCCAGTAGTTTTGGGGGACTGGCATCCTTAACCTGCACCTGAGGAGCTGGTTCCTCCTCCCAGGCATCACTGAAACTGCACACAGCAAACCTCCAGTCGGTGGTATGGCTCTGAGAGTCTGGGGGCTCAGCCCCAACCTCCTGGGGCTTTTCCATCACTCCCCGATAAGGGTAGGCCTGCTACGGGCACGTGGGGGAGGGGCTGGGCCTCAGTGTGAAGAGAGGCCCCAGTTCATCCAGGAACTGGATTGAAGACGGTCGGGCAAGACTCCGAGGGCAATACCAGGCTGGGTGCCAGGCCACGGGAAACGCTGAAGCTACCACAATTCAGCCCTATGGAGAGGGAAGAACGTCAGGGGTCTCTCCCTTCTGCCCCGGTCCTAGTTGCACTCCCATCAGCCTTTGCCCAAGTGTCCCACCCTCGGACCCGGCCTGGTCAAGCTTTGTAGGCCCGCCAGTGGGGCTGCCTCTCACTTACTCTGGGGCAGCGAGGTCCTGGCCTCGGCGCGGGTGCCGCGCACACTCACGGCCGTCGGACGGGATCCTTGGAACGGACTGAGCCTCGACGGCTACTGCAGCGCAGCCGCCCGGCGTCCGAGGGCGCCACCTCCTGGCGGCAGGAAGGGAGGGCAGGGTCGCTGGGTACTGGCCCCGGGTAGCCCCCTGGGGTCCCCTGGGTCCCCTGGGGGCCGAAGAATGGTGCCACAGAGAGGCCCACAGGCCCAGAAGGCAGACAGTCGGGCAGCCCAACAGCGTGGAGGCGCAGCCACTGGCCGGGCGGCTTCCCACCTCCCGCGCCCTGCGCCCCCCACACACCCTGGCGTCTCAGTGCGTGGGGTCGAGGCTGCGCAGAACATCCGTTCCTGGGGGCCGGGCGCCGGAAGTGGTGTTGCTAGGGTGAGTGAGCAAGCCCACGGATGGGGGTGGGGCGGGGACTTGGGGGAGACCCTTCTAACAAGCTCCCCTAGCAGGAGGATCTCTTGCTCCTCACAGCCCCCAAAGAAGACAAATACGGGCCCAGGGTTCAAGAAAGCCCCTAGAAAGAGACTTAGCCCAGAGCAGCTGCTGGAGCCAGTACAGAGTATCTTCATGGAGGCTGAGAGTGAGGGGCCCACCACTGCAGCCCCCATCTCCCTCTAGATCCCCAAGCTCATGTACCTAGAGGCAGGCTGTACAAGCTGGGGTGTGGCTCAGTGATGGAGCTCTTGCCTAGTATGTGCAAGGCCTCGGGGTTGACCCCCAGCGTATCAAGACAAACTTTGTCCTGGTGATCTAGAGATTGGTACTGTGACCCCATGATAATATGGGATCCGGTGACAGGATAGATGGTGCTTCTGGACTAGAAGGCTGAGGGAGCATTGAAGCCTCTGACCCTTCACTCCTTTGCATTCAGTGGCATCCCTTTCCCCCCTACCAGAAAAGTCCAGCCAAGGAAGATAGTGCTGAGGTTGGGGTCCTGGAGGCAGAGAGACTAGGCCCAGCCATGCTCCTCCACTCACCTGGTGCAACACCTCCAGGGACTCCTCTTCTCTTTGCACCTCACCTTCTTCACCTGTAAAACAAGAAAGTCATTATTTCCTTCAGAAATGCCAGGAGGACTAGGGAAGACCCCATATATCAAATGTTTGCTCACTGCTGGTAGCTCTGGGGCTGTGTTTGTGCCCTACCCTGACCCCTCATTTTCATCCTCAGTGAGGATACTGAACTGATGAAAATCACTTGGACAACTGTGAGATCACTTCCAGCTCTGAGATTTGAGGTCCCTTTGGGATATGTGGGCCTGGCCTGACACTTCTCAGAATTTGTGGGGAGATTATAAGGTTGCCTATGTTGCCAAAAAAATGAAAATAAAAAAGGCGCCAAGCCCAAAACCATGCCTAGGCCCTGGCAGAATGCCCAGGCCCTTGATCCCTGGGAGAGGAGGACAGTGGATGTAATTGCCTTCCCTGGCCCTAAGGCAGGTGCCTCCTTCATTAACCTGGACATGAGCAGCAAGCACAGTGGAAACAACAATAATCCCCCACCCATCCAGCCAGAGTATAGACTCTCAGGAAGATAATAAAGGAGGAACAAGTAGCTGAGCTGGCCTTGTCTTTGTCCTGATGCTGTCCCAGCCCCCAGCCAGACCCCTTTCTCCTCCCTCCTCCAGCCTCAATGAGCATCTGATTCAACCTTGGCACCCTCCCTGCTCTGTCCCAGAGCCACCTCCACTGAGTCACTCCCTCCAGCTCTCTCCCTCACCCTCTGTTGCCCACTTCCACCCACCAGCCCCCCAGGAGCCCTAAGAGCTGGGGGGATCTGCTGGCAGGCACACATAACCTTCCAGTGGCAGATGCAAAGAAGAAGCTCAAGCCACAGGCCCTAGCTAACTCTGGCACAGCAGGCAGTCAGAGGAGGCACAGACATGCTGAGATAGAGGCAGAGCTGGCCCCTGGCTTCCCCACTCCACAGAGAATGTGCATTGTAAGCAGACTGGATGTATGTTGTCCAGTACTTTTGTACTGTGTCTGGCACAGAACAGTTGTTTAGCGGTGCCTGAAACTGGTCACACTCCTCCTACCTTCCTGAGGCTCCCCATCTGAGTCACATGGAAACCAGAGTCATAGATAAGAGACAAATTCAGAGGCTAGTCCTGAAAGGCAGACAGAAGAGGCAGAGAACTATAGGATGCATAGTCCCAGGCTGGCAAAGTCACAGACAGAAGCAGGGGCAGACTTTGGCCAAGTGGGAAACATTGGGGGAGCAGAGCCTGGAGCCAGTCTGGGGCGGCTGACCACAGCAGGCTCTGAGAGCTGAGCTTGCAGGACTGAGCAGTGACTCATGAAGCCCATTTCTGTGGCTTCACTGGCAGCAGAATCTCCTCACAGCAGCCTTTTCCACTGAGATCATAAATGTAGATGGGTCTCCCTCCCCTTCCCCTTGCCCAACCCTCATTCAGCCTCCCATTCCTTGTCAACAGGAATCAATCCAAAATAAAATGTGAGCTCTGGATATCAGTGGGCTTTGTGATAAGAGACCCAGAGTCATTTCCCTTGCTCCACCCCAAACCTTGCACACCCTTCTTCAGTACTGCACAAAACAGTGCAAGCAACAGATACCCCAAACCTTCTAGACTTTTCTTGGACCTTGGTAAGGTATTCATGACCATCCAGAGGGATCACAGCCTTTCTACCCAGCTGCCACACTAGCCTGGGAAACAAATCTGATTACAAGACTTGTATCCTCTACCTGGAAGGCTCTCATCCACCTTCCTTGATCAAAATCCTTCTTCCAGGGGCCAGGGATTTAGCTCAGTGGTTCTGCCGCCTGGCCAGCAAGCGCAAGGACCCGAGTTCAATCCCCGGTACCAAAAAAAAAAAAAGAATGACAAAATCCTTCTTCCTTCAAGGCCTGGATACAGCACCTTCTCCTGGAAGCCCTCTCCAGCCATCCCAGCTAGGGGAGACCAATCAGCCACCTCCTCTCAGCTTAGGCAGCACCGAAGGCCAGTACTGCCACCTTTTCTAGTAAGGTGGATACCTGAGAACAAGCTCTTGACTTGCTCTCCTGTATAGTAGACACCTGCTTACCTACCTAGCCACCCACCCCCTGCTGTGCCTACCTGGTTTCTGGGCCTCCACAGACATGCTGAATCAACTTTTGGGGTAGGCCCAGGAATCTGCATGTTTGACAAGCTGCCCAGTGATTCTGACATTAAAGCCTGAGAACAGCTGCCTGTTTCCCCAGCACCAACCTATTCATGTCCCCTGGGCTGCTGGACCAGCTTCCCTAAAGGCCTTCCATCTCTAGCCTTTTTTTCTACTGATGTACCCTCCACCTGGGGTTCTATACTGCTCCCACTTGAAGCAAGCTACACACACACACACACACACACACACACACACACACATTCTCCTAGAAGCCCACCCAGATTTCCTCAAGGCTCCATAGAACTTTCCACCAGTGGCTTGCAGTATAAAATAGGTCATGACAAATACCCCTTAGCTCAGGTCAGGGCTGGGCTGGATTCCTCCTGGGCTTGTTTTTTCTTTTCTTTCTTCTTCTTTTTTTTTTCCCCCCTCCCTTTCAGTACTGTTGGTTCTGGGGATTGAACCCAGGGGATTTGCCCTGATTTATATCTCCAGCATCACCCCTCCCCCTTTTTCTTTTCTCCTGAGACAAAATCTCACTAAGTTGCCCAGCCTGGACTCAAACTTGCCATCTTCCCACCTCAGGCTCCCAGAGTGCTGTGATTACAGGTGTGTGCTTCCAAGTCCAGCTTCCCATGTGTTTTATCATTTCACCCTGGCAGCAGCCTTTTGAAGGAAATAGATGAGGAAACTGAGGCTCAAAGAGATTATGTAACATGTCCAAGATGACAGCTGGTAACAGCTGGGACTGGTTCCAAACTGTTAACTGTTAGTTAACTGTCAGGTCTAGTTAACTACTAAGCCTTTTTAACTACCAGGCCTGCTAGCTGTAAACTGCTTGAAAGCAAAGTCACTGTTCATTCTGTTCGCGTTTTCCCCATGCATAGCATAGAAAAAGTAAATGTTAGTTGACCAACTCTGTAACCTTCAAAATGTATCAAGAGTCCCTCTGATGCAAAGACCAGAAAATGGAGTAACTGGTGATTTCCTAGGACTGGAAAGTGCAGGGAGGTGAGGAGTGACTGCTTTGGGGTACTGGGGTTGTTTTTGGCAATGATGAAAATGTTCTGTGGACTGTGGTAAGGTTTGCACACCTGTGAACGTATTAAAAACACTGAGCTGTACATTATTATGTTTGTTGTTTTGAAATAGGGTCTCACTATGTAGTTCAGGCTGGCCTTGAACTCATTAGGTAGTCCAGGCTGGCCTTGAACTTACAGAAGTCCTCCTGCCTCAGCCTCCCAAGTGCTGGGATTATAGTTCTGAGCCACCACACCCAGCTTGCAGTGTACATTTTAAATGGGTGAATTTTTATGGTATGTGCATTTTATTTACCTCAGTAAAGATGCCTTTTAAAAGGGTCCTTCAGACATGATGGGAATTAGATTTGGACTGCTTTTCTTTTTTTTCTTTTGGTACTGGGGATCAAACTTGGGACCTTGCACTTTCGAGGCAGGCAATGGAACCACTGAGCTAAATCCCCGCCCTTGGACTGCTTTTATGTAGGGATTTCTGGACCCCACATGTCGATTTGTATCATAAACAGGGTAATCAACTCCCTTGACATTGCCTTCCCATCTGCCTTGTGCAGGATACTTCTGTTCATTTATCCCACACCTACATCCAAGTTTTCCAGGAAGGCTTTTGTTGTTCCAGGTGTGATGGCTGCATCTTTGGGCATCTTGGTGCTTGACCTCTGGGGTCTCTTTCTTTGCTAGCCTTTCCTGTTTTGTAGCTTCCTAGTTCTGTAACCCCAGTCTATTTGGTGCCACTTAAACCCCCTAGACTGCCACTTCAGGCCTGCTGTAAAGCAGTGTTGGAAAAGTGTGGGAGGAGGTGTGAGGAGGACCAGAGACGAACAGTTCTGCCTAGGGTCTTCCCTCTGTTCTCTACCCTAGAAGCTCTGGGCAGGCAGATCCCCTGTTCCTCATATCCGTAGAACTCTCAGACACATGGACAAAACACCTCTTTCCATCTGACAGATATTTAATGTATCTTAGGTTCAAAGTACAAAACACAACACAAGGACTAACACCACGAAAGCCACCTGCTACTCACCCATTCACACATTGCAGCTAGGTGTCCCAGCCCCCCAGAGGAATGGAGCAGTGGCCCTAGGATTCCTGCATTTCTTTTCCTGTTTGGGGAATGCTGAGGTGGTGGCACAGAAACCCAGAGACTACTGGATCCCATCTTAGTAAACCCAGATCCAAGGATCAGAAAGTTCCGGACTTAGACCCAGAGGAGCAGATCCCCAGAAGGACCCTGGCTAAGAAGCATCCCTGAACTGAAGTCTGCCTCTGATCCTGGAAAAGGAGGAACCAATGCCCCAATACCTGGCAGCAAAGGAAAGGGGCTATAACAAGAAATGGAGGCAGAGATTCCCACTACCCTAAAAATAATTGACTGTGGGTAGCTGACCCAACAGGTTGAGGCCTGCTCTATCTCCCATTGCAGCCCCTCTGAGGACCAGCCCCTCACTGAGCTTCACTGCCAGGACATTGTCCCTGACCTGGTGCTGGAGAGGGGGTAGAGGGCAGGGAAGCCCGGTATCCACTGAGAAATGACATCCTTGCATGGAGGTAGGAACAGCTGTCTATGGTGACCCCAGGAAGACCCCCTGGGGAAGGGACATCAGCTACCCAAATCTTGGCCTAGCCCCAAGAACTCTGGACTGGGTCCTCAGCCATTAGTGAAATAGAAGGTGTAAAGGGTTAGGAGCAGGGAAGTTATAAGGGTCCCTATGAGAACCAGCGAAGGAGACCCCCTTGACCAGCTCCAAGGAGGCCTAGTTGGTACTTCAGTCCAGGCCACTCTGCCCCTATATCAAGCTAAAGAAGCTACTATCCCCATTGCCCAGGGAATACTTCCCGCAGGGGCTCTACCTCCTGCTCCTTCCGAAGGCCCTGGGCTACAGCCTGGCCCCTCTGTTGAAGTGGATACACCAGTGGGAGGTAGCAGTGCCTGGGCTAAGATGAGTGTGGTCCTTGTGGCCCATGAGGGGCTGCAGTTCCTGCTGCTGGGGGATGTCAGCACTACTCTCACTTCGAGAGCGGCCAGCCTTAGCCAGGCTTGGGGGAAAGGCAAAACTAGGGTGGGGGTCAGAAGACAGGTCAAGAAGGGCCTGAGGCTCTTCAGCATCCTGTTGTCTGGGAGGCAGGCGGGTCAGAGTGGTGGCTTGGGTGCAGGGAGGGGATGCGAGGCTCTCCAGGGATGAGATGCTCTGATTCCAGCCCATCTGCATGTCCACAGGCACAATCTTGGTGGTTTCTGAAGACACATACACTGCCAGGTCCCCCTGCCCACTCTTCCAAGGTAGCTCCTTCTCTGCACAAGTTGGTGAAGGAGGAATTACCCGTGGGCTCGGGCACAGCTCAAGGCTTCCTAGGGATAAAGAGTACACATGAGCTCATTGTCAATGCAGTGTCCTTAAGTATAAAGCACATTCTCATAGGGCCAGAGATGTAGCTCAGTGGCGCCACACCTGTCTGCCAAGTGCAAGGTTCTGAGGGGGGGGCGGTCTCATAAGCAAACTGATTCCACAGTTGCCATATTACATCCACTGGAATGTCTTGCAGAAAGGAAACACCATGGCTGATTTTGCTCTCCAGGTCTCCAACACCTAGCACAGGATTGGACACAAAGCAGGTGTTCAAGAGATATCTACTGAAAATGCAAGTTACTACAGCGTGAGAAGGTAGAAGCCATTTAGGAAAGAAGTCTTGACTCTATCATCCTGACCAGACCTGAAGCACCAGTCTCAGAAACTGCATCCTGCCAGCCCCCATCCAGTGCAGGTGAGACAGAGGCAGTGAGGGAAAGGATGACCTTGGGGCTCCAGGCCAAAGGCCTTGCTGCTGGGCATACTGCCTGAGCACCCACCGCAGTCTTTTGGAGAAACACAGCCCAGGAGTGTGAGCTCTTACAAAACTAACAACAGGCTGAAGCTGCGCCACAAATAGGATGGTAATAAGGTATGGGAGCTTAAAATCCCAGAACAGCAGGCAGCTGAATTATAGGAAGCCTGAAATTCTGAAAGGCAAATTGGGCCCTCCAAAGTCAAGCACAGCTCTGTGTATACAGAAGTGCTCAGCAGGTATCTGTTTATTGATAAAGTCCAGAAGAGTCCAGTTAAATCTTTCTCTTTATTTTTTTGGTACCGGTGATCAAACTCAGGACCCTGTGCTTGTGAGGCAGGTGGCAGAACCACTGAGCTAAATCTCCAGCCTTCCAGTTAAATCTTTTTAGGTATTTTTGTGGTCCTGGGGATGGAATCCGGGGCCTCATGTGTGCCTAGGCAAGCACTCTACCACTCAGCTATGTCTGTCGGCCCCCATGGTTGAGTGCCTTATGAAATGTGTTGATGCATGATTAAAACTGAAACTATATCTCTTAAAAGGCCTGCAGTGTTAAAATTTAATACCAATAAAACTAAAACTGTCAGTCTAACTCTGACGACTGAGATAAAAGGGAAGAATCAAGCACTTACCCATTTTTTTCTATATAGTCTGTACCTCAGAGTAAACAAATAATTGATGAGGGGAGGTTTTTTTATAGAATTCCTGCTAATAAATGCAGGTTGAAAAATAGGTGTGGAATATTGCCATTTTGCAACCCTTCACGAAATCTTTTTCTTTTTTTTTTTTTTTTGAAACAGGGTCTCACTCAGTAGTTCAAGGTGGCCTTGAACTCACTGTGTAGCCCAGGCTGGGCTCAAACTCGCAGTAATCCTCCTGCCTCAGCCTCCTGAGTACAGGCGTGTGCCACCACAGCCAGCTCTTAATGAAATCTTGGCTCTAGCAATGATCATCAATGGCCATTAAGACCAACTAAGGAAAAGTTAATGGAAACTTAATAAAGGATAGATCGGGGGAACAACATGTGAACCTAGTCGATCAATGTTAGCCTCATGAAAAGAGAGACAACCAGGTGGTATGTTTTTCTCGATGTGGCCAATAGGAAATACACCATCACCACTTATGAGGCATTCTACCAAAAAATCAAAACTGAATGCTGGATGTGCTGGTGCACAATCGTAATCACAGTACTCTGGGAAGCTGAGGCAGGAGGGTCACAAGTTCAAGCCAGCCTGAGGAACTTAGTGACTTAGTGAGACCCTATCTCAAGAAAAAAAAAAATTCAGTTGTAGCTCAGTGCAAAGGCCTTGAATTCAATCCCCAGTACAAACAAATACCAACCCCCCCCCCAAAAAAAAACCCCAAACCTGAAATCCGATCTAGACTTAAGGAAATGTAAGGAACAGAAAGATATATTAAATGACACTTTTAGAGACTGTATCAGACAAGGAAAGACTGTAGGACAACCTGGTTTACAAGGAAAAGAAAGGGAGGCCTGGGGATTTAGCTCAGTGGTTCCAGCGTCTGCCTCACAAGCACAAGGTCCCAAGTTCGATCCCCCATACCAAAAAAAAAAAAAAAAAAAAAAGGGGAGATAGACCAAGGTTTTCCAAACTTGACACTATTAGCATTTTGAGACAGCTACTTCTTTGTTGTAGAGTCTGCCTTGTGCATTGTTGGATGTTCAGCAGTATCCTTGGCCTCCTCCCACTCAATGCAAGTGCACCCTCCCCAGTTAAGACAGCCAAAATATCTCCAGACATTGCCAAATGTCCCCTTGGGGACAAAAATCTTTCCACAGATGCCCCTTAGGGTTCCTACATTACCCAAATGTAATATGTGGTTCATATCTGTATTTATTTGGATAAAACTGCTATTTTAAAAAAGTATTAAGATCACCAAGAAGCAAGTCACTTAGCAAGCATACAAGGACTTTCCGGGAAGGAATGGGCCAGGGAGGTTTGGGTCCCCACCCAAGGTGATTGATATTTCTTTAGAATATCAATAACTGCTATTGATTCCTTGGGGAAGTATGTGGCTGTCCTTGTTCCTCTTTTTCTTGAAGCCTGGTCTTCAGTGCCTCTTTCACACAATTATGTTCAGTGTTGAGGGCCCACCCATCTTCTAATATTTTCTAACTAATTTAGCTGTCTACAATACCAGCACACGGGAGCCTCAGGCAGGAGGATGCTACAAGTGCAAGGCCAGCCTGGGTTACATAGTAAATTCAAAGTCAGTCTGAACTACATGGGAAGTCCCTGTCTCAAAAAAAAAAAAAAAAAAAAAAATCAGGTTTTGATTTTGAATAGAAATGATCCTTGTAAATGAGTCTTTGTCAAAATCCAAATTTTGGGGACAGGGATTTAGCTCAGTGGTTCCACCGCCTGCCTTGCAGGCACAAGGTCCCAAGTTCAATCCCCTGTACCAAAAAAAAAAAAATCTAAATTTTGATTCTGTTCTGGAGTCAAAACCACTGAATGTGGGTGTGGTGACCTGAGGGTTCAGGCTTAGCTATTTTGGGAGCTGAGGCAGGAGGACCTCTTGAGCCCAGGAGCTTGGGTCTAGCCTGTGTGATAAAGGAAGCCCTCGCCTCAAAAAAAAAGGAAAAAAGAAAAAAAAAGCAGGGTGTCAGGGCCACACCTGTGAATCCAGCACACATTCATATGACGCAGGAGGGTGAGGAGTCTGAGACCAGCATGGTGTATATAGTGAGGCCCTGTCTCAAAACCAAAACAAACAATAAACATCACCCACCAAAAAACAAACAAAACACCCAGGCTTAGTTGGCCATGGTTTTGCACTCCTGTAATCCCAGCACTTGTGAGGCCGAGGCAGGAGGATAACAAATTCAAGCCTAGATCAGGCAACTCATCCACTTAGTAAGGATCCTGTCTCAAAATAAAAAATCAAAAAACTGGCTGGGTCCATGGAAATGTGCTTGGTTCAATCCCTTGTGGCACCAAAATAAAAGATAACCAGGAAAATCTGAACACTGACCAGATACTTGACAAAGATTTTATATATGGTAATGATATTGTGGTTGTATTTTTTAAAAGAATCCTTATCTTTTATGCTAAAGTATTTATTGATAAAGTCATACAGTATATTTGAGGGGTTTTTTTGGCGGGTTGTCCTGGGAATTGACTCCAAAGGGACTCTACCACTGAGCTACACCTCAGCCCTTTCTAAAATCTTACTCATTTGCCCAGGCTGATCTCGAAATTGTGATCCTCCTGCTTCAGCTTTCCAAGTGCTAGGATTACAGTAGGTATGCACCACCATGCCTGGTGAAATATTTTTTCCTAAGAACCCAGTTGAATCTGAGCATGATGGTGCACACCTGAATCCCAGCACTTGGGAGGCTGAGGCAGGAGGATCACTGCAAGTTTGAGGCCAGCCTGGGCAACTTAGCAAGATACTATTAAAAAAAAAAAAAAGGATCCAGTGGTCTTAGGGGAAGGAATAGCTGAAATAAGATTTGCTGTGAGTAGGTAATTATTGAAGCTGATAATAGAGTGTATTTCACTGTTCTATCATTATGTATTTTGAAATTTTCTATAATAAGCCTTCATAAAAGGTCACTTGAAGGTGGTGTTGAGCCAACTACCAGTGACGACTAGCATTATGAGTGAATTAGGTCTCCAACTGTAGAAATGTATGTATTTCTCCCCCAGGTCAGGCATCACCCTCACAAGGGGGATCTACCTGATGGCAGGTGTGATGAGCAAGGGTCATAGCAGAGCCCACTGTTAGGTTTTGCTCATCACTTTATTCTCCTCTAAATTGAAGGGGGGCAGCATGTCAGTAAAAGGCTGTGGGCTTTGGAGTCAGATGGGTCAGGTTCAAATTCTGGTTCTGCCATGTGATGCTAGACAAATCACAGGTCCCTTAGGCTCCATCAGCTGTTTCCCCATCTTGGTGGTTGTGAGGGTTGAGCCAGATCATCTGTCAGGATTCTGAGAGAAAGGAGATGCTCAGGAAATGCTGGCTGGTGATTAGACTAGTAACTAGGAAAAGGGAGTTGTCTGGAGCAGAGGCCATGAGAGCAGAGGGAGGAAACCAGCTTGCTCCAGAGGGGAGGGAGGCAGTGTGAAAGCCATTACCTGAGACTTTGCCCTCTTGGAGAACCTCACTGGTGGCCCGAGCCACAAAGATGATCCCCTCGTCGTCTTCCTTCTCTGTCTCTGAACTGTCGCTCTCCTCCTCCTCCTCCTCCTCAGACTCCACATTTAGTATCACAGCAGCTAAACAGGGACAAGAGCTGAGTTGGGGTGGCCAGACCAGCAGCTGCCTGTTGGTACCACACAACCCCAAGCCAGCTCCTATCCCCACAGGCAGAGCCCATATTAGCAGAGATGCCTGCTTTCTCCTCTATTTTGGGCAGAGGCCTAGGAAGTAAGAGGTTTGAGAAGGGAAGGGAGAGTGCAGAGCCTGAGGAAGCAACCAGAAGGAGCTAAGACCTCAGGGAATACCATGATGGTTACAGTTTCTGGGTCCCATTCTCTTGTGAGCCCAAGATCCCACCATTGACCTAACAAGAGAAGCTGGAGGGCTGGAAGGCCCATTAACACTCAACTCACAGGGAGCTGTTTTAGTTTGTTTTGTTGTGTGGTACTGGGAATTAAATCCAGGGCCTTGGTACTAAGCTACATCCTCAGCCCTTTTGATTTTTTATTTGAGTCCGGGTCTTGCTAAGTCACTAAGTTGCTTAGGCTGGGTTTGAATTTGCAATCCTCCTGTCACAGCTTCCCAGAGTGCTGGAATTACAGGTGTGTGCCACAATGGCCAATAGTAACTGGTTTTACAGATGGGACACTAGGCTCGAGAGTCCCCTAATCCTTAAAGGCCCAGGCCAGCCTCCTTTTCTCTATAACCTTTTCCAAGTTCTCAGGGCCCATAAGCCATAGTTAGCAATCAGGTGCCTCCTGTCACACACTGGATAATAAATGCTTTAAACATTTCCAATGTTGAAAGCAAGCATGGCTGTGTAGTCCCTGATGGGAGAGGCCCAGCTCAGTACTCATGTACCCAGAGGTCCTCCAGAATTCAGGCCTGCTCTTCCCCTCCTCCCTCCCATCCTCAAGCCCACCCCCACTCCCTGCTTGCCTGTGTCCTGAAAGCCCAGATCTCGAGGAGGTTTCCCATTTATAGCCTCAGCATTGGCCACACCATCCTTCTGAAGACCAAGAAAGAAAACCTAAGCTTCAGGGTCTGGATTCATATCCATCACTGTTGTCTGGTAGGGTCAACAGGAGGAAAAATTTTCCTAAACCAGTAGGGGAGGCAATTTATGTCAGTCTCAGTAGCTCTACCATCTCACAAACCCTTTGACAGCCAGACAGGGACCCACACCCCAGCAGGGGCTCTGGATGCATCATCCTGGGATGATGGGGTGAGGGTGGGGTACACAACCGGGTGGGGGGTGCTCCTAGAGTTGTCTCTCCAATGAATCTTTCTCCTGCTGTTTTATTTCCTGCACCAAGTGACCTTGGGAGGCCTCCCCTTACTCTTCTTGGTTCCAGGAGGATCTAAAAGGAAACTCACTGATGCAGTCATCAAATCTATAAAGATGATTCAACTAAGGGTTCTCCTAGGCTGGAATCCAACACTTGGGGGCTCAAAATTGCATGCCATCATCCCCCAGGCCCAAACAGAAGTCCCAAAGAAAGGACATGCCTTCTTGCGGCCAGCTTTGTGGGGTCGTGGCTTGCTCTTGGTGAAACAAATGTTGTGCTTGGTGGATTTAAAGGACTCCAGCCGCCGCTTCATGTTCTGCTGAAATACCTCCTTGTCCTGCCGCTCCTGTGCATCCTCGGAGATGAAGTGGCGGCTGCAGCTGGCTTTGTACTGGCAATGACAGCCCCACTCTGTCATGAGGCTGGGTGCCTGGGCCTTCCACAGGAACCCCGGGCAACAGCCCCATGTTCACCACAGGTCCTACCAGCCCAGCTTTTCCAGAACTAGCCATGGATTAAAGCAAAAAAAAAGGAATCCAACCAGATACTCAGTATTCTTATTTCACGAAAGAAAACCTTCCCTTTATCCTAGAATTTATTCCCCTGAACTCTACTTTTCCCATCCCCTGCTAGCCTTTTTCTCAGTTCTCTCCGATTTAAGTAACAAGAGGTAGGAGACTCTGTTTTATCCTTTGTAGCTGCTAGGAGACCATGGGAGCCTTCTTTTCCTTCTTTGTACCTCCACTTATCTGAGTGTATCCCACACACCCAACCCACCTATCCCCTTATAGCTACATAGGATTCTCTCTCAGGCTGGCCTTTCCATCTAGCCATTTCTAAGACAACCACCATGATACCATCTGTGCTTTGGACTTTAATAACTATGTCCCCCAACACCCTGGACCCTCTTGACCCAATAGTGACCTATGTATTTCAGAGCCACCCTCTTCATATGCTCTTAACTCTTTCTCATAAAGATCAAGCCCATTGTGTACTCACCCTGCCTGCCTCTGTCCTTGTCCTTGGCAAATAAGCAATCTTTTCATTATCCAGTGGTAGATAATCCCTCCAAATACTGCCAAGAGTACTCCAAATCACCCGTATGCCTCACATCCTCAGTCTGGCTCCTTTTGTATCCCTCATATTTTTGCTTCCTTAGACCGGTTCTAAGAGCTTCCTGCAAGTTTCCCAACTTCCTTCCTTTACCTATGCATACAAAGGTGCCCCTCTCTCCTAGGGGTGAAGGGGTCCATCAGGGCCCAGCCCTGGCCTTGGGTTTCTTTTTTTTGGGTACCAGGGATCGAACTCGGGATCTTGCACTTGTGAGGCAGGCGCTGGAACCACTGAGCTAAATCCCCACCCCAGGCCTTGGGTTTCTTAAACTCACTTCTTCCTGGCTCCATCAATTCCCTCCTTGCCCTAATTTCTCCACTTTCCTGTATCTTCCAGTTCTTCCCTTGTAACTTCCTTTCAGCTTGCAAGCAAGCTCCTGCCCTTGTCCCCTTGAAGAATGCCTTTCCATTCATGCCACTGCCTCCTTTTTATTGCCATTTATTAGTTGATTCTGACTTTCCTTCATACTCAGTTCTTCCTTAAATACCAGAAATGCGACCCAGGATCAACAAGTCCACAGCTGCCTTCTCTCTGGTCACCAGTCCTGTGGCCTCTGCCTAAGGACCAACATGGCCTCTATGCAGCATCCAGGCCTGAGACACCACCTCCAAATGGTTCATGAAGGGTTCCTTCTCTCTCTTTCTTTGCTGACTCCCTTCCCTTTCTTCCATGTGTATTCCTGTGTATTATCCTTGGCCTTCCTTTCTCCCCTCTAGAGGCTCTCCCCAGAGAGGCTCTCCATGGCTTCAGCTATCCCAATGATCTGTGGTTCCTAGACGCCACCTTCAGACTAACTGCATTTGAATCACCTGGGGGACTTATTAAGAATATAGATTCTTAGTCCTACTTCATACTGTAGAATCTGAATCTCCAGGAGATAAAGCTAAGAATAGTCTAGCAAGCTACCCAGGAGATTCTGTTGTAGCCAGGTGAGGACACCTCTGATGTAGACTGCTTCCAAATTGTTCTCGCCAGCCCTCATCTTTCCCTGAATCTCATCTTTCTAACTGCATACTAGATGCCTCTGTCTCTCTAATGATATTTCTGGCAAGAACATGAGGGATGATGGATTGTCTCAAGGTATAACTAAGTGGATTCAGAACTGGTTAAGTAACCATACCCCAAAAATGCTTGATCCATGTCAGTCTGGAGGAAAGTCTTTAGTAGCATGCCACAGGGCTCTGTCCTCAGCTCTATCCTGTTCAACATTTTTATGTTGATTTAGATGAATACAAGGTTAACAGGCTTAGCAAATTTTCAGATGATATGAATCTGAGAAGTAGACATTGGTGGCAGATATGGTATCCAAACGATGGAATGATGGGCTAAATTAAATAAGATGACATTTAACAGGATAAGCACAAATTTACTCCAGTTCTTTTTAAATTGACTACACAAGAACTGACTGGACTGAATTCTCTGACCAATCTTACACACACACACACACACACACACACACACACACACACACGCACCAATCATGAAATACTTCCTGATGTAACATATTAAGAAAAACATGGCATACCAACTGAATATCCCTGAATCTGATCAGGCTTCTAAATTTAGCAACTAGGAAGTATGGGGGATGAAGGAACATGTTAAACAACACTGCAATATAATCAAGAAAATGGGAAATTCTTTTTTTTTTTGAATCAGGAATTGAACTCAGGACCTTGCACTTGCCAGGCAGGTGCGGTGCCACTGAGCTAAATCCTCAGCCCAAAATGGGAAATTCTTGAAGATAATGTTTATAATTTCTTCAATAAATAGCAAGGAGGAAAAAGGAAGAAAGAACTATTATAGTTTTTTTTCTTTTAATGAAAAGATAGGTTTCTGAAATACAAAGTGTGGACTTTATCTGAATCCTGACTTAAATAAACCAACTAGGAAAATGTATTTATTAAACACTGGCTGAACTATGTAAAAAAGTTATTGTTACTTTTTGTGATAACAGTGCTATGATTTTGTTTTTTAAAAAAGAGTTTATGAAGATAGGCATAATGGCGCATGCCTGTAATCCTAGCACTTGGGAGAGAAGGCAGGAGGATCACTGTAAGTTTGAGGCCAGCCTGGGCTACATAATGAGTTCGAGGCCAGCCTGAACTACACAGCGAGACCCTGTCTCAGAAAAAAAAAAGCCTCCCAGGTAGTGAGCCAAAGCTGGAGAGATCCTGGGCTGTAGGCAGACTACGGCAAGTTCTAAAACTAGATGGGTAAGAGAGCCCTCTACCTGGCCTTAGCCAACCAGAGTAGCACCTTCCATTCTAGGGCTTCTTTCTTAGAGAAGCTGGCCTGAGGGCAGGAAGGCCAATGTGGAAACTGTGTTAAAGTCTTTGAAAATTATTCCATGGAGCTTCAAAGACGCAAATCAGGACCAATGGATGCAAATTAAAGGCAGCCAATCTTGTCTCAACATCTTTTTTTTTTTTTGTATCGGGGATCGAACTCAGGACCTTGTGCTTGCAAGGCAGGCGCTGGAACCACTGAGCTAAATCCCCCTCCCCCTTTTTTTTTTTTTAAAGACAGAGTCTCACTGTATATTTCAGGCTGGCCTTGAACTCACTATTGTAGCCTAGGCTGGCCTCAAACTTTGGTGATCCTCCTGCCTCAGCCTCCAGAGCTGGGATTACAAGCATGAGCTACCAGGCCAGGCTAGTCTCAACATTCTAAGAGCTTTGTCTGTTAAAACTGCCAGGAATGACAACAGCAGCAGGCTTCATTTCAAAAGGTTCAAGATAATGGCTTGCTGCCCCCTTGTGGGGTTGCAACAGATTCTCTCCCAGATGGGCTGGGCCTTTCCAGCCCTGAAGCTTTAGGATCTGCATGGGACTAACTCAAGTTACCTTAAACAGATGGTTGCCCACCCCCCTTGCTAAACTGGCCCTTCATCATCTTTTCCTTCCTCCTCAGGGCCAAAACCCACCTCACTCCTATCCTATGTGCTCCTTTCCCTTACCCAGTTCTAATTCACAGTGCTTCCTTCCATCTCTCAACTTACACCTTCCAATATGGTTTGCTCTCTGCTACCACAGAAGGCCAACCCTTCCTCCAACAAAACAAAACACAAAGATTTCTTATTGCCCACAGGATGAAAACCTGCACTCTTCAGCTAGGCATCTATAGCTGGCACCAACCACTCTTCTGACTCTGATCACACCTCCCCAGACCACCCACCACCACCCTTGGGTCTCTGCCCTTCCTGCTCTCACCCTGCGTCGTGGCTTGTAGAGGCCTCCACAGAGCAGATGATGCATTGCTGCATCCTCACGGTCCCGGCCACTGCGTACCGTGTCAATCACCTGCAGATCCAGACATGCTCCACTGCCACTTTCCCTCCTACAGGAAGCAGGGTAATGTGTGCCGAGGAGGAGGCAGGAGCCACAGGGCAGGAGAAAGGCAAAAGCAAAGTTGCTGACAAATCTTTCCCAGAAGGGATTCAGGGAGAGGGCCAGTAGAGAGGCGCGTGGGGAAGGGAAAGAGGCCTCAATGAACTCACAGCAGGTTGGTGACAGATGTCTCTGCCACAGAATTGCGGCTGGGCATAGAGGGCAGAGTGAGGCCTGTAGAGGACAAGACGTGGCCTCCCTGTAGGGGTCAAGACCAAAGTCAGATAGCAATCAGATGGAGGGTGGCCCAGACAGTCAGAGGGTAATAAAAATAACAATAACTAACTTATTTTGCTCTTTTTATGTGCTAGATCCTGTAAAAATACTATATGTATTAAATCTACAAAATCTAACATAGGTACTATTGTTCCTGCTTTCTTACAGCTGAGAAAACTGAGTCTCACACAATACAAGTGACTTACCTAAGGTCACAAGCCTGTAAATGTAACACTGGAACCGCATCTGCTGAATGCAGAGTCCTGCTGTTTCCCACCTTTCTGTACTACCTGGCAGATTCTCAATATGAGCCCCAAGCTAGGCTGGTTCCTGCACCCACCTATGGAGCCAGGTGGGAATTCCCAACTCCCTGCTCCCTGCTTACAAGCCTGCCTACCTATTGTCTCTTTCCTGCTCCACTGGTCATCTTCCCACCCACCACTGGCCCACCTGGTCCACGAAGCTGATGGCATCCCGGATGTTGAGTCTGTAGTACACATCCCAGATTTGGTCCCGGATACGATAGGCTGACCTCCGCATCAACAGCTGACTCAGGTATTTCTTGTCAAACTGCTCCCACCTACAGAGGATGCCAGGCCAGGTCCTGAGTATCACCCTCAAAGTCTGGCTGGCTGGCCCTTCCTCAGATTGGGCAGGCACCTGACCAGCACTGACCTGGCTTTTTTGGTATGGGTCTTAGCCAGGGAGAATCTCAACGCTAGTCTCTGGTCTTATGGAGTTTACAGTATTAGGGAAAAGCCTGATGTTAATTAAAGTTATTACAAATAAGTGTAAATTGCAACCATGACAAGAAACTACCAAGGATAATCATAGAATATTCAGGGATTTGCCCTACTTGGAGAGACCAGGGAAGCCCTCCCTAAGAAACTGATGCCTATGGTGAGATCTGAAGGATGAAAAGAAGCGAGAAAGAGGTAAGGGAGATCTATTAGAGAAAACAACCTGTGCAATGTTGTCCCCAATGGCCAGGCTGAGGGATCATGGTGGGTCCTGAGGCTCTAAAATAGGGTCAAGTAATTAGCAGGTAGACAGAGCAGAGCACAGTGGGGCTGGAGTCTAGCAGGTGCCAGACCATGCAGGGCCAAGAAGGCCACACTGGGGAGACCTATCTTCTAAGAGCACTGAGATGCTACAAAGGGCTTCAGGCAGAGGTCAACCAGCCTGAACCTGGTTGTGTCCCTTCTTAGAAGGGTGGCACATCCCCCATGCTGCCCTGGCTGGTGGGGCTGCTGCTGCTGCTGAAGGAGCCTCGGGGCAGCTCCCTCACCTGTCCCTCCAGTAGTGGTAGCCATGGTGCCCCACAACGTCCTCCACTGCAGCCAGAATGTGGTCAAAAGTCTAGAAGGGGGGTGGGTAGGGGGACTGGATCAGGACTCTGCCAAAATAGGAGAAGGGAGAGAGGGACAGGTGGAAGGATGGGGTTCTGGTACCCACGTGCTCATGCAGCTCCTGGTTCAGGGTAGGTTTGTGATGCTCACTCCTCTTCACCTTCAGCCACTTGACCAGAGGCTTGATGGTCAAGCCCTACGGACAGGCAGGAGGTGAGCCCTGCCCTACTCGGTTCCCTGCAGCCTCTCTTTTCTCCCCACAATTTGGCCTCACCTCTGTCCCCCCATCCCATTCCACTCAAGGTCTGGGAAGTCAGGCCCCTACTTCTCCCAACAGGAAAAGAAGTCCCTGTCCCATAGGCTCCAAGATCCCCAGGGCCTGCTGGACCCTCTCCCCACCTAGCTTTGTAGGCACTCCCACCTGCGCAATGACTGTGAAGAAGACCACCACAATAGTGGTGGCCACAAAGTAGTCCTTGGCAGGGACCTTGGTCCTGTCCAGTAGGATGACGAGAGCAAAGGCCACAGCCCCCCGGAGGCCCCCATAGGACATCACCACTTGGTCAATCTTGTCCAGAGGGACCAGCCGGAACTGATTCAGCACCCACGTCTGCAGGACTACGCCTACAGCAGGAGGGAGGCCAGCAGGAGCAAAGCGTTGGGAACAGAGGAGACTGGGAGTGGATGGCACCAAGTATCTGGGCTAAGGTAGCAGGGGATGGGAAAGGTGAGCAACAAATGGAGGGAGGTTTAAGAATTGGCAAGGATCTAGATTCAGATTGGGGGATAAGGTGCAGGAAGAGGGGGCATGGGGAGGACAGTGAGGAAGCAGAGTGCGCCAGCAATACCAAGGGCTCGGAAGAATAGGATGAAGATGAGGGTGCCCAGCACCAGCCCGGAGTCCCAGGCCCATTTAGATGAATCCACAGCCGAGATGCCGAGCAGCATGAAGATGACAGTCTCAGCACAGCTGGCTAGAGTCTTCATTGTATATTTGACAGCTGTACGTGATTTATGGGAGATGTTGGCCTCCACATACTTCTTACAGCCCAGGCCGCACATGGTCACCCTGGGAGAGGAACAGAAAGATAAGGCAAGTGAGGGGGGAGTCCCAGCAGGCTGAGCCTCTGGGGTTTGAGCATGCTTCAGGAGGGGGCATAGCCTATCACAGAGTGTCAGACTCTCAGAGCCAAAGCCCAAGGAGGCATGGACACTGCTAGTTAGTGGTGTTCATGGGAAGGATCTTAATCTCCCAACTTCCCCTCAGTGCCTTCTGCAGGGGGAAAGGAAAGAAACATGCTCTGACTAGCGGACTCTGAGGCACCTTTTGGATGTTGTGGCCACCACAGCCAGTGGCCCCAGGCCTGAAGTTCACTTCCAGCTCAGCCCACACTCCAGAGAACACTTTGGCCAGATGAAGATTAGGCTCCTGGGTCCCCAGGACAGTTCTGGGTATCCAGACAGTTCTAGATTACCTCAAGTTTATTGTCTCCCCAGGGACATTTAAGGCACTCACTACCATAAGGGCTCAAAGAATCCTGTGGACTCCTGAGGGTCCTGTTTTTGTCTGTATTTGGGGTGACCACCTCCAGTACTCCCTCCCAGTAGCCTACCCACAATGCCCCCAGGACTCACGCAAGAATGGCGGAGAGTGAGGCCATTTCAGCAGTGAGGTAGGCTGCGTAGGCGAGGAGGAAGACCAGCAAGGGCTCGATGATGCGGACCCGCTTGGTGAAGCGTGTGGTCAGAGCCAGGAGGAAGGCAAAGACTAAGCCCACGGCTGCCCCGCCCAGACTGACCACAAACAGGGAGGCTGGGGGAGGAGTGGGTTATCAGCATGATCCTGGCCCAGACCCTTCCTGGGCTGACAATACTGCTGCCTGGCAGAAAGTGGAGGAGGATGTCCACCGCAATCGCCAGGGTTTAAGATCCCAGAACCCAGGATCCCAGGGTAAGCCTTGTCCAGACCCCATTTTCCACCCAAACAACCTCTTCTGTACTGATGCCAGGAAGGTAAGACTCACAACCTGGGGGAGGCAGACTTCCAATGCCAGCTAAAAGGGGGAAATACTGACCGACTCCCTTCAGGTAGTCAGCAGCCTGCACGTTGGCAGAACCCATCTCCACAAAGGAGTTGCAGACTTTGTACAGCACCTAAGTGAGAAGAGGAGATTCAGGAGTGAGGGGGAGGCTGTGACTGGGGCTGCTGGGACAGGGGAAGAAGCAAAGACCCTATTTCTTCCCCAGGGGACCAGGAGGGTTTGAAGCTGTTCAGATGCACAACAGGTCAGAGCTGGTAGCCTAGGATCATGGGATGGCTGAGCACTCTCACCACAGTGACTGCATCATTGAGCAGGGACTCGCCAAAGACGATGATAAAGAGAGTCTCATTGACGTGCACCTCTTCAAAGACAGCCAGCACAGCCACAGGGTCCACCGCTGAGATGAGGCTCCCAAATAGCAGGAAGTCCAGCAGGCCAGCTTGTACCCTAGAGGCTACAGGGGGAGAGATGGAGGAGGGGCCAGTAACTAGTAAAAATGACTCTGTCTCTTGTGGCACTCCTGGGACTAGCCCAGATGCCACTCTCATTGATAAAACAGGAAGCTCAAACAGAACTCGGGAAGGTGAGGAGAGCATTGGCCTGCAGGTCAGGAGTCTTCGGCCAAGCTGCCTATGCCTGAGGCATGGTTTTACTGCTCACCAGCTGTGTCATATGAGCTCCACCACTATCACATGACTTCTTAGCTGTGCCTCTTCATCTGACTACCTCACAAGACGACTGCAAAGAACAACCCAGGAGATGGCTAAGAAATCCCGATTTTAGGTGAAAAGCTAAGGTGGCGCTGGTAATAAAAACTGTAGCAACAGTACTAGTAGCTACCAGCAGGTGGAAATTGGCTGCTAACTGGCTTTATTAAGGAGGATAACAAGAAAGCTTTCTCCCACACCTGTCATTCTCAGCCAAAGAGATCTGACACAGCTCTTAGCAGGAAGAAGAGACCAGAACACAGTATGAAAAGCAAAAGAGGGACTTGAACATGCTAAATAACCTCAATGATCCTGTTTCTCCATGAGCAAAATGGGAATAACAACACCATTTACCTCAAAAAACTATCTAGCTAGTGTTTAATAGTAAGCACCCAACAAATATTACCTACTATTAGAATTACTGCTAAGATCAGGATCTGATGTCTTCCCTTCCCTTGCCCCAAATATTTCACTATCTTATTAGAAAAATCAGGTAGACATCCCCAGCTGGAAATTTCAAACTTTTTACCTTGGAAAAACCTCTGAATTATCAAAATCAGGAGTAAATAGATTTCTTGGGTCAGGAAACAAAGAAGGGAGCAGTAGGGGACCTAAAGGCAAGGAGCCTCAGTAAAATGGAGGCTAACCTTGGGCCTGATATCAAGGTTCTACTTTCTCATTTATGAAGTGGGACAAATTACATTCCAACAGGGTGCTACGGGAAGTCAATGAGATAAATAGGGAGAGAAAGCCCATTGTAGTTCCAGGCATTTTGTGGATGTATAATATGTATTTTATATACATTCTTTCTTTTTTTTCCCGATACCAGGGATCAAACTCAGGACCTTATGCTTGTAAGGCAGGCACAGTGCCACTGAGCTAAATCCCTGGCCCCCGTATTTTAAAATAATAAAAAAACCAGGAAGATACCCTGACATGGCCTGAGCAGAATCAGGACAATAGGCCTTTGCAGAAATGGTGAGCTATGCCTCAGGGAGTAGGGCTGGCAAGTGGCAGTGTGGTAACACAGGCAGGGAAACCAGAGTGGTAATGCAGGCTCCTCAGCCTTGGCAGCCCACACACAGTTGGGAGCCAGACCCCTGCTCAGCTGTCATGCTGCAGAAGCACAGACTTGTCTGGCAGAGAGCTAGATGAAGGCTGAGGCCCATCTGGAACACTGCCTTGCACTCCAGGTGGGAGGGACTTAAAACAGTGCTCCTAGAGCGTGGCTCTTGCCAGCATGGGACCTTCAGAACTGGAGGACAGAAGAGAGAGGAAAGCCAGTCCAGGTTTCAGGGTCACTTACCCACAAATCCAGCTTGCCGTAGGCCCCAGAGGGCAGCGCCTGTTGTGAAGGCATTCCAGAGTGTTCCCACCACAGCATAGGTGAGGATGGCACCCAAGTTGTCAAAGAACAGCCGACTAGGCATGAAATAGCCTGAGTCAAGCACGATAGGAGGCAGCAGGAAGAGGAAGAAGGTGCCTGGCTCCAGCTGGTACTCAGCTTTCTTGGCCACAGCTAAAACAATGCCCCCTAGCACCAGGCCCAGCAAAATCAGCAGGCAGCTCTCAGGCACCAGAGATGTTACTTTCCGAGACAAGTGAAACACTACAATGTAAGAAGAAGGCAGCAGGTATGAGCTCATGGGTCACATATCAACTATAACCTCCCAGTCTTAAAAGGTTACCCTAAGTCAGAACCCTAACCCTGGGATGAGGACAGGAAAAAGGAAATTCAGAATGTCTACAATCTCCAATTTCTAGCACTACCATCCCTCCACTGCAGCAAGATCTTTTTTTTTTTTCCAGGTTCATAATTTATTGTACAAACTGAGTATTACATGATGAGTGACGGTCTTCTAGGCGCGGGAACTTCACAGATGAAGTCAGATACTGTAAAATCCTAGCATGCACAATGCCTTGGGTTTGATTCCCAACACACTTATGTTGCTTTCACAGCTGGCATTTTTGTTTTTTTAGACCTTAACTTGAAATACAAGATCATCAGAGCAATGCCTCCATATGTGGCCAGTACACAATTTGGTCTACCTGTGAGAGTGTAAGAGTTGAAATATTTTTTGATGCCAGTGAACTGGTACTGGGCGTTGGCTTCTGGACCTGCCATGATTTCAATCTCGCCAGAGCCACAAATTCCAAAGCTGACCTCCTTCAACGTACACAGCTCCCTCCACCGCCGAGCCGGAAACTGCAGCAAGATCTTTACTTGCTTCTTCCTTTCCTGGAAATGCTCCCTCCTCTCTTCCCTCATCCTCAGGGGACTTCATTTTTCTCTGATCTCCTTTCCCTAATCATTATTTGAATGCCACTGGGTCTCATTCAAAACATAGCTTGAAAAATCAGATCCTCCAAAGTTAGGATGCTTGGGTTCCAAAACTTAAGTCTTCCATTAACTCATTCTATGATCTTGACGCAAATAATTTTACCTGTCTGGTTTTCAGTTTTCTCATCAGCAAAATGGGAGTAAAAATAATAATGATCTCATAGGATTGTTGTGAGGACTAAATAATCTAGTTAAAACCATGTAGTACAATGCTTTATGGTAAGCAGTCAATGGTACCTATTATGATAAATGCTATTATATTACATATATAACATAGTTAGGGCTCTCCAAGTATAACAAATATCATATCTTTTAAGAGCAGTATAGGGCTTCTAGCCCAATGTACTTTTTGTTCAATGGGAATGAAAAGGACTTAGTTGTTTAAAAACCTTTGGGTTTAGCAGTCAGATCTCTGTCTTCTTTCCACCTTATTCTGTGTGATCTCAGGCAAATGTAGTTTTTTCCAGTACGGGGGATCAAATTCAGGACCTTGCGCTTGCCAGGCAGGCACGGCACCACTGAGATATATCCTCAGTCCAGGCAAATTGTTTAATTTACCTGAACTTCAATTTCTTCTCTTGTTATTATGGGGAAAATATCCATCACAAAGAGTGAGGCTAAAATAATATAAAGTGTGCAAATGTGCCTAGTGACAGGCACAGGGCAGGTTCTCAACAAATGTTAACTAAGTATGAATCTGGGGGAAAATAACAAATCTGTCCCTAGGAAGTGGGGGGGGTTCTATTGCTTGTCACTCCTACATTTGCTCCTTGGGCCCTCAGACTATAAATAAGCATATCTCACCATACACAATCCCTAGGGTGCTGGTGGAGGAGGCTCCCTGTTACTGTATATGACAGCCTATCCCAAGACAGTGCCCTTTGGCAACTGTACCCAAAGGGGCCACCTAGAACAGTGCCTGGCACACAGTGGGCTCTACATAAATATCTGTTGAATAAAAAGAGAGGGATCTAGAAATGAAGCTGTTAGGGGTTCCTGAATATTTCATCTACCTTTCCCCTCCTCTTCGAGGGTTCTTCTTTTCCTTTGCCTGGTAAGAAGGAGGCTCTCTTCTTCCTCCATAGGTGTCACCCAAACTAGAAAAAGCACTATAATATATGGGGAAAACTACAGTTGTCACTATAAACCCGAAGACAGGAACACTTCCACAACTCACAGACTTCTCAGAAAATATAATCCTTAGCTCCAAATCTGAAGCTGTTCCCACTTTGGTCTCACTGCTCCAGGGTCTCTGCGGTGAGCTCAGCCATACAGTACATTCATCCCTGCCTTTGATGTCCCTTCCTCTCCTCCAGGGACCCTACTTCACCCTCATTTCCTCAGCATGCACCAGCCCTGCAACCCAAGACCCATCAGAAAAGCCAGTTCTCTGGCAGAATCAGGCTCCCTGAAGGCATTTTGAGTCCTACTTTCCATTATTAATCTCCAGCAGCCAAAGCAGAGTGGAAAGTTCTGTTCCTGCTGAGGCTCCCACCCCTAAGCAGTGTCTGGAGAGAAGGGGGCAAATTCTAGGCTGTGGGATTCTACATGAAGGGTGTATTGGTGAGACTGGAGTACAGGCTGTGCCAGCATAGATGGGGGGTGAGTAGCAACACTCAGCTATAATTAGTCACCCCCACAGCAGAGCCTGCACAACAGGGAGGAGGAGGGTCTCTGGTGGGAGGAGGGACCACTGGCTGATCAGACAGGGGGAGGAAGGAGCAGAAGCAGGAAAAGCAGCTCTATTTAGAAGAAAGCCTGAATGAAGCATAGCCTTCAATGTTGTGAGGACTGAAGGGGGTCAGGCACATAGAAGCACCTGGCGGGGGGGGGGGGGCGGCTGGAGAGCACCTAGGGTGCGCAGCACACAGTGAAGCACCAATAAATGAAAGTGCTCCCCCACCAGTGCTGAGGATTGAACCCAGAGCCCTGCACATGCTAGTCGAATGAGCTACATCCCTAGCCCCAAATGGAAGTTTCTTAGGCTCTGAAATGAAAGAATGTGAACTTGAATAAGTGTGTGGGGGGGGGGTTCCCATGTCTAGGTACAAGAAGCTGGGATCTTGAAGTGGGACACAGAGGTGAGCTAGAAGGAAAATGGCAGTTTAGTATCCCAAGAGAATACACACTTAGACCTGGGTCTCCAAGGAAGGTTGAGTCCTCAGAATTAGGATGCCTGGGTTTCTGGAGACTACCACCCCCTAGGCATCCCCACACGTCCTCACCTCACTGCTGACAGAGCTTTCTGGGAGGCTGGGCTTTGGTAAGGACAGGCTGGGCTGAGGAGAGCCCACTGCAAGGGGAAGAGAGAAGCAGAAAGGGCAAAGGAGCCCAAATATGGAGCTGAGATGAAGGGGACCTTTCAAGAAGGCAAATTCTCAGAGCTCCCACAATGGAAAAGGTGAGGCTAGAGACCCTCAAGAGGAGATGCAGGAACAGGGTGAGAGCTGGGATTTGTGGAATCAGAGCTTAAGTTCTGTGCACTGTGCAAGAACCTGGCCCAGATGGGGGACCCGGGAGTCGGGGGAAGGTCCGCGGCCGGCCCCTGGCCTGGCTCATGCAAGCACACACGCACTCACCTATTTTGGCCAGGCTGGCCACCAGGATCCAGAGGGCCACCAGGTAGGGCGCCTCCACCTCGTGCCACTGCCAGCGGAAGAGCGCCAATCCCGGGGGATGCTCGCCCGGCGCCCCAGGCTCTTGGGTAGTCTCTTCGGCCGCCACCACCCCTGCCAGGGGCAGCACGAGCAAAGGCAGTGCGGCGCGCGGCATTCTGCAGGCTGTCTCGCCGTCTTCCCGGCACCGCAAGACCACCAGCCCCGCGTCGCCGCTGCCGCCGCCGCCGCCGCCTACCGGGAGCCCCCGCGTCACAGGCACGTGGGACCTGCTCCCCCCAATCCCCGCCCGGATACCCCTGGGCCAGGTCGGAACTCGGAGACCCTGCCCCGGATGCCCGTAGTCTGGATCCCTTCCTCCATTCCCTCTAGACTATCCCCAGCAGCGGAAATTCCCGAGCCCAGCCCTTCCCCGAGTCCCGAAACCTAGTCCTTCGAGTTCTCTCCCCTAAACCGTTCCCAAAAAGCCCCTGGACCGGATACAGAGAGGTAAGTGGCCACTGCCCTCCGGGGACAGCTGCAGGGGGCAGCTCGTCGCTGGAGGGGCGGAGGCCCCCAGGGACTGGGACGGGCTGGAGGGGCGCGGCTCTTTCAACAGTGTGCACCCGCCCCTGGGGCCGCGCGGGCCACGCATCCCCCGGTGCAGACTGCAGGGGCAGTGTGTCGCCGCCCTGCGAGCAACTGCCCGCAACCCAGGACCCCCTTCTGGCACCCGCCCCCGAGCAGAACTGCGCACGCGCACTGGGAGCTCCCAGAAAGCCGAGGACAACTTTTCCGTCTACAAAAACTCCCAGGCCCTGGCTGGCCTCAGCTCACTCCAGTCTGGAAAGAAGGCTTTCTCTTATCTCTCAAACTGAAGAGACTCTCTTTTCCCTCAAACTGCAGGGAACTCTGCACACTTTTTCCACGAAACCGAAAAGAACCTATGGAATTCCCAGTAAACTAAGAGCGATCCACCCAACTTTGGGGCATTCGTCTTATTTCGCCCCAGAGGAAGATTGTCTCCTCATTTCATTCAAGCTAAGGAGCACCCAACCCACTTATCCCAAACTGAGTGTAGGCTCATGTATTACCTGCCTCCTCAAACTGACTCATCCTATTCTTTTTAGAGAAAGAGCAACCCGTCCTTCTTCCCACTACTTAAGGGTACCGATTCTGCTCTTCTTTCAAACAGTGGAATCTATTTTCACTTTTTGCCCCAAATTGAAAGAGACCCCCCTCTTACCGTTTTCCCGAAGTGAGGGAAATGCTTCCACTGATATCTCAAACTGTAGGAATTGGGGCCTAAACGAGGGAGAAGGAACCAGCCAGAAGAAACTTCCGCTCCACCGGCCTAACATCCCCGAGCGAAGCTCAGCCTCACCTAACCCTAACCCTAAGAAAGCCTCTCCGCCCTTCCCGCGCCCTCCTAGCGGGGGCTAGCAGGGGTTTTCCCGCCTCCTAGTGGGGAAACTAACGGGATCGCGCCCGACTCTCTGAGTGGCTGGTGTAAGCCCCGCCCCTGGCCGTGTTACCCCTAGCGCTAGTTCAGAGCCTTATTTTGGCCCCACCCCCTTCCTCGGCCCCGCCTATTTGGCTCCTCCCCAGCGTCCGGTCCAGCCCGGCCCAAACAGCAGAGCCAGTCGAGGCGAAGCTGCCCCCTGGCAGGCACTGTGAGGCGCGCGGTGTGAGCCGGCGGCTGAGTCATGGCGGGCGGGGAAGACCGCGGGGACGGGGAGCCGGTATCAGTGGTGACCGTAAGGGTGCAGTACCTGGAAGACACCGACCCCTTTGCATGTGCCAACTTCCCGGAGCCCCGCCGGCCCCCGACCTGTAGCCTGGATGGAGGGCTGCCACTGAGTACGCAGATACCTGCGCTGCACCGCCTGTTGGGGGCGCCACTCAAGGTGAGGGTGGTGGAGAAAGGTTGAGGCGATTGGGGATTCAGGGTCTGCGCCGTGAAAGCCGGTGGGAGGCGCCTCTCTGGGAGAAGCAGGACCAGGTCTTCTGGCTGGAGTTCTAGGGTCCTCTGCCGGGGGTGGGGCTCTCAAGTTGGGATCTCAAAGAGAGATGGGAACTAGTGGTCTGCGCCACCCAGACTGCCCCCTCAAAGTGAGGCCCTCTGAAGAGGTGCCCCGAGTCTGCCCTCTGCCAGGGTGTCTGCCCTAGGCATGGTGACTGTAATAGTTCAGACTGCTGCGGACCTAGGAGGCAGACCTGGGGAGGAAGCAGTTTCCACCTGCTTCAGGTGAGGCGGAGGCGGCACCACGAGGAGAGGCGGACCCGGGGCGGGCCTCTGGAGGTGTACTGGGCTGGGGCGGTGTCTGAAGGCTGGGTTGGGACCTATGGGACCGAATATCTCCGTTGTAATTGTGGGCGAGGGCTGGGAGGACTGGGCAAGAAGGGATTCCACTGGGTGAGGGGAGTCCCCTGGGAGCGGCCGAGGCGAGGCTTTGCGGAGGGCGGGAGGCGGCACGGGTGGAAAAGCCCTTTGAGTCACCAACCCTACTACCTTCTACACCCGCAACCAGAGGCCAGTGCCTGGAAGGGAGAGGGCAGGCCCGGCTAATTTTAAACCGCTGGCCTGCCCTAGTTTATCGAGGTCTTTTGGCTGATTTTGCACTACGCGGGAGGGGCCCTTTTCCAAATGGTTGATCTGACCTCCCCTTCGGCTCGCGGCACTCAGCCCCCCGCAGGCAGCCCTTTCCGGCGCGCTGTTTCCAGGCCAGGACTCTGGGAGGCGCACTACGATCCCTCAGTATTCGCCGGCCAGTTTGTCCGGAGTAGTGGGGAAGAGGAGAGATGTCGGGGGGCGGGGTGGGGGGGTGCCTCAGCTGTGCACTGAGTTGCGCAAACTTGCCCCTGAAGCCCGGGGTCTCCCCTGGAATGTGCCCTGGGCACCGGGCCCCCGGCCTGCATTCCTCGAACAGCCCCGCCTCTGCCTCCGGGTGCAGACGGGAGGGGTGGGGGAACTACTGGCTTGGGGAGTGGTGCTTCAGGGCCACAGTTAAAAAGATGCAGCACACAGCCCTCCTCTGTTGTTTTGATGCAGCCCCTTCTTGTTCTGCGAGATTAAGGTGACCAGCTGAAGTGGACCTCGAAGAAGTGTGCCCAACCAGAGGCCACCTGCCTTTCAGAATAGGGAGAAAGGGGTGCCAAGCTGAGGGCGGTCAGGCTCCTGGAATTCCTGGTTCAGACATAAGGATGGATGGGGGCCGGGGATTTAGCTCAGTGGGTCCGCCACCTGTCTTGCAAGCACAAGGACCTGAGTTCGATCCCCAGTACCAAAAAAAAAAAAACACTTTTAAAGAAATAAGGATGGAGCACTACGGGGAAGATAACATTTCTCCCATTTCCCCACTATAGGACAAGAGTTTGTCTTTACACCCCTCTTCACAGCTGGGGGCAGGTCTGGGAGGTTAGCTGGAGAAAAGAGGCTGGTAACCATCCCTTCTCTTTTAGAAATCCATCTCCTATACAGGCACAAGGGCCTGGGTTGGATTTCCCAGCACCCTGGGGTGGGGGGATTTCCTCACCCCACCAGGTGCCTGTCCTCTGCTCCCTAGCTGAGGACACCACTGAGCTCCACAGAGAATTGTAAGTCACCCATCCCCAACCCAGGGTGTTCTGGTCTGTCCCTTTTCAGGATCTCCCACCTGGAGTAACTAAGGGCTGCCCCCTTACCCCTTTGTGAATATATGGTGACTGGATGGGCACACTAACTTAAAACAGTGCCTGGAGTCAGAACTCTCTGGAGCTGGCAGCTTTTCCAAGAATGGTCAGATGCACTATGATGTACTTGTCCCAAATATAAACTGTGACCACAGACCCAGAATAGAAGACTGGAAGAAGGACTGAGAATAGGGCAGAGAAGGAGACATCAGAGAGCTAACGGAGAGGGGAGCAGGGCTCCTCTTTGCAGGAAATGTCAACAGCTGGTTCCTCCCTTCGTCCTATGAGTGGGTGCCCCAGAGGCACAGAAATGACTCAGGTCTGCCTTCCTGTCCTAGAAGGGAGAGGTGGCCCCCAAACCCAGGTATCCCTGTCCGAGGTTGTGGGACAAAATTAAGAGGGAGAGGTTCTCTATCCACTACTTCATCCTAGATACAGTTGTCCAGGATCCTGTGCACAGTTGTCCAGGAGAGAACTGGAGACAGCCAAAATATCTCTGCCCTCCCACTCTGGGCATTGGCCTCTATCATCCCTGCCCCCTTCGTGGGTGTGTAGAGGCTGGCTCTTTCTCTCTGTGGCTCCACCCCCACACCCCATTGGCCTTAGATTTCCCCTGGGGGCTCCCTTTCAAACCCTGTGGAGTTTGAAGCTCTGAGAAAGCCTTGCTCATTTCCTCCAAGTCTAGGAGGAAGCTCCTGGCCACAGCCTCTGACTCATCTTCTGGCCTTGCTGGTGGGGAGAGCCTAGCAGTGCCTTGGGTCAGGCCTTGTGTCCCCAGAGGATCTCAGATGTGTTTTTCTTCCATTTGTGCAAGACTCTCTTAGCCCCAAGGACATGTTCCTACCCTAGGGGAGAATTGGCTCTCTGGCATCTTATCTCCAAGCCTAAGGACTTGCTCCTAACCCAGGGGAAAACTGGTCTTCTGGCATCTTATCTCCTAAGCCAGAGTCCCACTTTCTTCTCTTTAAGGGACTCAGGAGCCTCCTCTGAGACTGAACAGCCCAGCCACATCTGGAATAACTGACTTTTCCCTGGGCTCTGGGAAGAGGGACCCAGGGTGCTTCTCTGACTTTCCTGTAAAGGCTGAAGGAGTCCTCTCTTCCTTGAAGCAAGCATAGCTCTAGGAATCTGCTCATTACCAGCAACCTTGTTTCCTTAGACAATGGTGGCTAAAGATCAGAGTAAGACAAAAGACACTTTCCTGGAATATGTCCTGACTGTATTCCAACCCACCCACTCCAGCCTCTATTTTTCTGGGCAAGGGGACGGAAGTGTGAACTTGACCTGCTAAGATAGAGACCAACTGAAAGGGTCCTGAGGATTCTTGGGGGTGGAGGGTCTCTGGTGATGAACTGAGCTCTTTAATCCCCTGCTTTTGGGGTCTCTTTGGAAGACTGTAGAAGATTGGGGTATGGGCATGGGTTGCTTTCCCAGAAGCCAGCATGTTCCATCTGCTGGTCTTTTGGGGCTAGAGAAGCTAAGCTGTAGCCTGGGAGGGCCCAGGTCCTTGGGAGTGTTCCCCTAGCCTATATGGTGTGTGTTCATTTGTGTTTCCCTTGCTAGAACTGGGAAGACCAGTTTGGGGTATTTGCGGAGTCCAGGAAGCTGAAGGGGCAGTCTCCAGCCCTCACTCTACCTCCCCTTCAGGGTTCCCTGGAGCACATCCAATGCTCGTCTACCCAAGATCTAGGTCAGTTGGCTGTGCTGCTTGTAGCAATTCACTGAATTTCTGAGTCTTGATTTCCCCACCTATAAAAAGATTAGCAGGAGAATCAAGAAATAGGCAGCCTGGTATCTAACACAGAGGAGGCATAACAAATGTGGATTTCCTCCCCAAGGCCCATCCATGTCATCTCATCCATCACAATCTAGTTGGAGACCCACGATAGCAGAGAAGGGGGAGTCTTCAGAGTACAGGGTCCCGTGTTTATAGTGAAGGAGTCGAAAAAGGCAGTGGACCAATTATTTCCTAAAACAGTCCTTCATGTAATCTGCCCTTACCTCTATCTTCCTTGCACCCTGCTCTTGAGTGCTCATTCCCACCTGATGATACTGTTATGAAAAATATTGTAGACTAAATTTCATGGTCCTCTAAGCTTGACCCTGCCTATAAAACCATATGTGAAGTAATCCCAGCACTCTGGGAGGCTGAGGCAGGAGGATCACAAGTTCAAGCCCAACCTGAGCAGTTCTGCAGCTCAGCGAGACCTGGTCTCAAGATAAATAGTAAGAAGGGGCTGGGGATGTAACTCAGGGTTAAGGTCCTGGGTTTAATCCCCAGTACCACAACAACAACTACAAAAAACATATAAAGGGGAACCTGGGGTATAGCTCAGTAGTAGAGCACTTGCCTAGCATGTGCAGGGCCCTGGGTTCCATCCCCAGCACCACAAAAAGAAAAAAAAAGTAATAAATTATATGTAACCAGTGGATTTAGCCTGCCAGAAAAGCCTGAGCCTGGAAAGTAAAGTGGACTGGAGGCTGAAGAGTGAGGCCAAGCCTGGGAAGGATGGGGGAGGGACTCTATCCCGAGATAGAGACCAGAGAAGTGAAGAAGACAAGAGCCAGAATGTGGGCCCATACTGTGTGCTGACCCCAAGCACTGTCAGCAGGGACCAGGATTTGGTCTTGCTCAGGCCTTGCTCAACCCCAGGGTGTGAGAAACAAGGCCCAGAGGTTTGGCTCTCAGAATGGTGACCCCAGAAAGGGGCCAAGGGTGTGAGGGATAAGTACCATCCTGCTGGCAGGAAGTCTCCTCTTTATTGCCTGCCTGACCCTAGCCCACTACCCACCACCTCCACCCACCTGGGGAGAGGGGGACACACAATCCTGGAGGCACTGGGCTGGGTGCTAGCCCTAGACCTCCTTTCCAGAATGGAACCCTGGCAGGCTCAGACAGGTAAAGTGGCTGAGGAAGTCAAATCTACCACCATGAAGGGAAAGAGTTAAACCTGATAGGCTGAGGAAGCTAAGGGAGGTGGACACCTAGGCCTCAGGCCCTGCCCCAAATGGTGTTCTGGAGGGAGAAGGCCATTCTCTGCTCCTTTGGAATTGGAACAAGCAAGTGTGCTTGCAGGATGGGAAGGCAGCATGGTGAGCCTAACCCCTCTGTAGATATGTGCTCCTTTGGCCTGTGCACAGCCATACCTGGCCACATACCTGAGTATATAAATGGTTATCAAGTGTCATATTATGAGCCTTCGTTGTTTAGAGTTTACATCAGTCTGCACCTCCCCTCTCTCAGCACTCATGGAAGATGTGATTTATTTGGGAGCTTTTTCTCAGTCAAACCTGTTTCCTGCACTGGGCTGGAAGGAAGGGAAGGCTGAGGCAGTGGCAGGTTCCTGCTGTGTCCTCTGCACCCAAAACTATCCTGATTCATGAATGTTTGAATGAACGAGATGTATATATGAGTGAACTGGGGGATCTCAGAGGGGCTGTGGCTATGGGACAGGTATATTCCACTAAGAATCCAAAGTGCCAGGAGAGGCAGCTGGACCAGGATGGGAGTGGGGTGTTTAAGCTGCTGAGTTACTATGTAGGAAGAAGGATCAGGAGGAATGTGAAGTAGTTCTCAGCTGAGCTGGCACTGAGAAAGACGCCCCAGCCCTGGTGTCCCCTCTCAGGCCTGTTCCCAATAGGCCCTGGGGAAGATGACTCTGCTCCCAGGGAGAGAAAAGAAGCCAGGCCCACTCAAGGCACCCAGGGGAGGGCAGGCAGCCAGGCAGGAAGTGGTCCAGAGAACAGGCTGAAGTGTTTGTCCTGTGTCCCATGTCCCAGGAAAGGGGGGTTACCCAGCGGCTCCACAGGCTACACTGCCAGGAAGGAGCCAGGTCAGGCTCTCAGACCAGAGCAGAGATGCTAAACAGAGGCAGAAACTGGGCTCCCATTCCCCCCAGAAGGCCAAAAGCAGCTTGAAGCCTTTAGACAGGGTCCAGAGCAGGCCAGGGCTGACCAAACAGCAGGATAAATATTGAGGTTGACTTGTCCAGTAAGATGGAGATCAGAAGACCCCCTTCCTCTCCAGAGATGGGCACTCCCTACATCCAGGCACCAAAAGGGCTAGAGTCACTCAACTGGAGGGGACTTTGCATAGAGCTGCATGCCAGCACTGTGCTATGGGGGTGGTGTCTGGGAGAGTCGTGCTGCCCTTAGACTCTGCAATCACCTCACTCAGGCATCTCTACAGGCACTTCTCAGGGGGCCAAGTGCCACATGCCTAGCGGTGGTGGAAAAGAGCCAGGCTTAGGGGAGGGAAACATAGGAAACAGATACATGGATAGAGCACAGTATCCATTCCTGTTACAGATATAGGTTTCAGTGTTTCATTGTACATTGAGTCAGACCCTAAAATTGGGGGGCCAACTATACCTGTAGTCTCGTTGGGGAGTGGGCAAAACTCCTAAAGTCTGGAGGGACTGGGGAGTCTGTGGATTAGCCCCTGTTCCTCACCATCCTACCTGCAGAAACATAAATATTCCCAGCTCTCCCAGTTGAGTTTGCACCTCACTGCAGGCTACACTTTCTCTGTGGGCTTTAAAGCTTTGTGGCTTCACCTTATCACCCCACAGGGCTGTAACCTTCCTCAATAGCAAGAACTTTCTCCTATTTCCTCTCCATGCCCTGTGTCATTTGCATTCATTAGTCCAACAAAAGTTTAGTGAGCACTTATTATGTGCCAGGTGTTGTGCTAGGCTCTGCAGATACAGCAGGGAGCAAAACAGGCAGGGTGCCTGAACCTGAAGAAAATAGTTAATGAGGAGGGGACTAGTGTTGAGGATATGATAATGCTATGCAAAAGGCCTCAGGGGGAACTCACAAATAGTGGGTCTTAAAGCATTGGCTAGACAGGTCAGGAAGACTTTCCAAAATTTATATCTAACCTGAAACCTAAAGAATAGGTAGCTATTAACCAGGAGAGGAGATGCCATGTAAAATGGGCAAGAAAGACTGGCATCTGAAACAGATGGGCTCTGCACATAGTAGTCACTTTAGAAACAATTGCTTCATAAAAAAGAAAGAAACAAACAAACAATTGCAAAGGAAGGCATAGCTATAGTGCAAAGCCTTGTATGCCTCTCCAAGCAGGGGGTCAGAGGTCATAAGGTCTTCGTGCATACCCCCAGTTGTATGAGCCAGCTTTGAGCTACTACAATGAAATACCTGTGGCAATTAAGTTTTTAAAAGATTAAAAAATGGTATATGCTTGTAATCCCACCACTCAGAAGGCTGAGGCAGGAGGATTGCGAGTTCAAGGCCAGCATAGGCTACATAAGGAGTTTGAGGCCAGCCTGAGCTATACAGCAAGACTTTGTCTTTTTTTAAAAAAATGGTTGGGCCGGGGATTTAGCTCAGTAGTTCCGGTGCCTGCCTCAAAAACGAAAGGTCCCGTCCAGAATTCGGTCCCCTGGTACTAAAAATAAACAAACAAAAAAGGGTTAAGCCAGGGATGTAGCTCAGCAGCACAGCACCTGCCTGGCAAGCGAGAGGTCCTGTGTTCAATCCCTGGTACAAAAAAAAAAGGTTAAATTTATTTTGGCTTATGCTTCTGGAGATTTTAGTCCCCCTCCTTTTTTGTGGTACTAGAGATTGATCCCAGGGCCCTTTCACTGAGCCACATCCCCAGCCCTTTTTAAATTTTGAGACAAGACCTCAAGACAGTTGCCCAAGCTGAGCTCAGGCTTTTGATCCTCCTACCTCAGCCTCCTAGAGTGCCCGGATTACAAGTATATGCCACCACACCTGGCCAAGGGTGGCCCCATTTCTCTGGGCCTCTGATGAGAATGGCACATCATGGTAGGAGTGTGTGGCACAGCAAATTGCTTATATCTCATGAGCCAGGAAGCAAAGAGAAAAGACTGGACTGGCTGGGTCCCATAATCCCTTTGAGGACACTTGAGGGCCTCCTATAAGGCCCCACCTCACAAAGTTTTACCACTTCACATGGACCTTGACATCCAAACTATAGACCAGGCCTCACAGCTGTTCCCCTTGCCCCAGCTGGAGGACTGTGCCCTGCAAGTATCTCCCTCTGGATACTACGTGGATCTGGAATTGTCCTTGGAAGAGCAGCGGGAGATGCTGGAGAGCTTCTATGAAGAGATCAGGTCAGCCAGGGAAGCATGGGAGCCCTTCCCTTCCTCTGAAGGGAGTTGGCATGGATCAAGCCCCCACCCTTGTCCCCTCTAGGGGCCAGCTCAGGTGTCAGCAGCTGAGACACTCAATCTGTGGCCTGGACCGTGGGTCACCTCCTACCGCCCCAGGGAACTATGCCAGGGGAATCCCAAAGCCTGGCCAATGTTACCTTCCTTCCAGGGTGGGAGGGGGGGCTCTGCAACATACCTTAGATACCTGTGTTTTCACACACCCTCCTGTCTTTCCACCCTTGGGCTTTGGAGTGGTAGTCAGGAAGGAAGAAGCTGGGCAGGGTTGGCAGGTAGAGATGTTTGTTGCCTTGTCCTTGGGGGGCAAGACCTGAGGAATGGGCTAGGAATGGCTGATGAGGCTTCTTGATTCCAGCAAAGGGCGGAAGCCCACACTGATCCTGCGGACCCAGCTCTCCGTGAGGGTCAATGCTATCTTGGGTGAGTATGTGAGACATCTTCGTCCAGCAGTCCTTCCCTATCCTCTCCACATAGCTCAGCTGTCGCAGTTTCTTTCTGGCCTGTGATGGACTAGATGGAGTAGAATGGAGACAGGATTGCTCCTAACCTTCTGGGCTAGGGATGACACCACAGCTGGGCTGCAATGGAGGTGGTGGTAGAGAGTGCCCAGACAGGGAATGAAGGAGTTGGAGAATACTAGAATCTTCTTTGGAGGGAGATTATGATTGTATTCTAGTAGAGGAAGACAATGTCTGTGTCCCTATGAGTGTCCCTGCCTACCTACCCCTTGCAGAAAAGTTGTATGGCTCCAGTGGTCCTGAGCTCCGGCGCTCCCTCTTCTCACTGAAGCAGATCTTCCAGGTGAGGCCCAGAAGTGGGCTGCGGGTGGGTATCCAGCTTCAGCCTCCCTAAACTTCCCCCTGGTGCCTCCAGGAAGACAAGGACTTGGTGCCTGAATTCGTCCACTCAGAGGGGCTGAACTGCCTGATTCGTGTGGGTGCTGCAGCTGATCACAACTACCAGAGCTACATTCTTCGAGGTCAGCCCCACTCCTCCCCCATGAGCTCTGTCCTCATAACCCCTCGCTAACCTCTTCCCATCCCTGTGTCCCCAGCCCTGGGCCAGCTGATGCTTTTTGTGGACGGGATGCTGGGGGTAGTGGCCCACAATGAGACAGTACAGTGGCTGTATACACTGTGTGCGAGCCTGGTAAGTGGCCATGCATCCTTTTCCCATTGCTTCTCTCTGGGCCTCAGTTCCCTCTTCTGCAAAGTGGGCTAGAACAGAGCAAGTCTGAAGCTCCTCTAAGCCTAGTGCACTTGGAGCCAAGATCTTTCTGCCCAGACTTCTTTCTGAGTCCAGCGCCAAGAGTCCTTCCCTCTCCCCTGCAGGAACCAGCATGGGTCTGGCCCAAACCCCACTCACATGTGACCTTTCCCCTCAGTCCCGCTTGGTGGTGAAGACCGCTCTGAAGCTGCTCCTGGTATTTGTGGAATACTCTGAGAGCAACGCACCACTTTTCATCCGGGCAGTGAACTCTGTGGCCAGCACCACAGGTCAGAGCCTCTCTCCCTCCCCTACCACTGAGAGCCCTCTTTCCTGCCTGCCCCATCATGATTGCTCTTCTTTCTGTGTGGCAGGTACTCTCCCCTGGGCCAATATGATGTCCATCCTGGAGGAGAAGAATGGTGCTGACCCAGAGCTATTGGTGTACACTGTCACTCTCATCAACAAGGTGTGGGTGGGGACTAGGTGCCAACTATGGGTGCCTGGGGCTCCTGACCTGTGGTCGCCACCAGCCTCAGCCCTGGCTTCCTATCCCCACGCTGCAGACGCTGGGGGCACTCCCTGACCAGGACTCCTTCTACGACATGACAGATGCGCTGGAGCAGCAGGGCATGGAGGCACTGGTCCAGCGCCTCCTGGGCACTGCTGGCACTGACGTCGACCTGCGCACACAGCTTATGCTCTATGAGGTGGGCTAGAAGTGGGAGGATGAAGGGGAGAGGTGCAGCTCCCCACCACCCCACCCATCTAATTCAGGAGCTCACACCCTGGCCTACCTCTGCTAGAGCGCCCTACGGTTGGAGGATGGAGACATGGAGGAAGCCACAGCTGCTGCAGCTGCAGGTGGCCGGCGGGAGCGAAGAAAGCCCTCTTCAGAGGAGGGCAAGAGGAGCCGCCGATCTCTGGAGGGTGGGGGCTACCTTGTGCGTGCCCCGGAACCTGGGTCAGTACCAACCTGGGTTGATGGGGAGTGGTGAATCTGCCGGGTGTGGCTCTGTCTGCTGACAGACCCCTCCTCCAGCCCCACAGGCCCCTCCTCAACGATAGGCCTCACCTCCTGTACTGACCTTGCCCCACCAAGTGCCGTCTCCAGCCCAGCGGGATTAGCCTCTGGCCCCTATACCTCGGTGAACCTCTTTCCTACCATTTCTGTGGCACCTTCCATTGACAGCTCCGGCGAAAGGAGCATCTACAAGTAAGTAGGAAGATAGTGGCAGTCCCCAGAATCCTGTCTCCAACTGTCCCTCCACTTTGCGCCCTTTCACGGGCCCTCAGCCTCCTCTGCCCAAACGCGTGCTTTCTCTCTCTCTTTCCAGACTTCACCAAACTGCTCCCGTTTGGTAAGTGACTGCTGGGCGGTGGGGTTCAGCTCTGTCTGGACCCCTCCTCCTGCGGCTTCTCTTTATCTCTTGACATTCTACCTCTTTTTGCCTCTTGTCTGTCTCCCTCTTCTGTCTTTATGTTTCTGTTACTCTTGTTCTGATCTTTGCCTCTACCTCATCCTGCCCTGCTTCATATCAGTCTCTTCCCTCCACTTCCACTTCCCATGTCCTGCTTCCCTTCCCACCCCATGCCTGGGAAGGAACCCTGTTACCACTGCTCAGCTCTCTGTGGATACAAGTGGGTTTTGGGGTAGAGCTGGCACCACAGTCACCATCTCTTCCTCTCATCCCCCCAACCAGGGCCCCAGAGAGCCCACCTGTCCCCCAGTCCCCTACCTGGCAGGCCGGGCTAGAGTAAGTACAGCAGCCAACCTGCGAGGTCTGCCATGTGCTGAGGGCTTCAGCATTGCTTCCCCATCAGGGGCTTCCCTACACCCCATATAGCCTGAACTGGGGGGACTCAGCTTCCCCCTCCATCAGGCTTATGCTTCCTAAGTGACCCGAAGAATAAGCACTGGGAAGAGTAGTTCACTGGGGTCACAGTGACTATGCTTCAACAGCTTAAACTATAATGGGGGTACATAATCAGCTTGGGAGTAGGGCAAGGAGGAGATATAGGGTGCTGTATGGTGTGTGCTGTGTGGGTGGAGGAGCAAGGCTCAGGGAAGAGCAATGACTGAGGGTAGACAGAGGCTGGAGGTGCCAGAAAAAGAGATATTGGATCATTTTCATTATTTCAATATAAACTGAGTGTCCACCATTTACCAGACCCTTTTCTAGATGTAGGCCAGCACTCTCAGAAACTGCCAGATATGCCAAGGAAGGGGCAGCCTGATGTCCCCATTGGGACAGCTATCCTCTTCCCCTGCTGTAAAGGTCATTGTCTATAGAGTCAGGACAGAACAAAAAAATCAACATGAGCAGCAGCGGGGTTGCAAGTTAGATGTTAAGTAGAACTTTCCGCTGTACTTTGACCTAGCCATGCTAGGTTGGCTGTAACTTCCCAGACATGGAGGACTAAAGAGGGGCTGGCCTTTAGGGGAAAAGGGTCTGCTCAGTGCATGGACTATAGCCTGTGCCTGTGTGTGCCTGCAACTGGGGGCTGTGTCCAGTAGCCCAGAAAGGCATGTGCATCTTTCCGGGCTGGACTTGTGATAGACACTGTCATTAACAAGTACCTTCCCTCAGAGCCCGGTTTCTGGAGCATATGGCAGCAGCAGAAACAGAGAAGCAGGCTGCGCTGGCCCAGGGCCGGGCAGAGACACTGGCAAGGGCCACACCAGATGAGGCCGACGGACCCCCAGGTAAGTAGGCAGGTGGGCAGAACCCAGAATACACCCTGTTGCTCACAGAATGATGCTGACAGCTACTGCCTTTTTTTTTAAGGCACCCAGGAACTGTGGGGCTCCCCAGAGCCAGCCCCTGCACCCAGAACACCCCAGAGCGCTGCTCCCCGAATCCTGCTTCGGGCCCAGGGGAGCCTTGAGCCAGAGACCAAGGAGCCACCAGCACCACTAAGCCCCAAGGATGAGCCCATCCAGGAGATCCCTGGACGGGTATCCAAGCTCTGCATTGGGGACCTGGACTTCTCAGATCTGGGGGAGGATGAAGACCAGGACATATTGAATGTGGAGTCAGTGGAGGCTGGAAAAGGGATCCCACTCCCACCACCTCTACTGCCTCTGCAATCTGGAGGCCCCCCACCTCCTCCACCCCCACTTCCCCCACCCATCAAAGGCCCCTGCCCACCACCTCCACCCCTGGCTGCCCCTCTTCCCCCCTCAGCACTTGATGGCCCACCCCTCCCCACCAAGAGGAAGACAGTAAAACTCTTCTGGCGGGAGCTGAAGCTAGCTGGGTGTCATACAGGCTCCAGAAGCCACTTTGGGCCCTCCCCGACCCTGTGGGCCTCCTTGGATCCTGTTTCAGTGGATACAGCAAGGCTGGAACACCTCTTTGAGTCACGAGCCAAAGATGTGCTACCTTCCAAGGTAAATCCACCAAAGGAAGGAGGAATCAGAGCTCAAAGGGCTGAGCTATTCAAACTAGCCCCTCATTTTGCACATGGGAAAACTGAGGCAAAGAACTGAGAGGGATTTGAGGCTCTCAACAAAGGATTTCGTGGTGGCTCACACCTGTAATCCCAGCACATGGGAGGCTGAGGCAAAAATTGCTGTGAATTAAGGTCAGCCTGAAGTACACAGATCCTGTCTCAAAACAAGGGACTGGCATTTAGCTCAGTGGTTCCAGCGCCAGCTTCACAAGCCCAAGGTCCTGAGTTCGATCCCTGGTACCAAAAAACAAAAGAAATGAGTTACTCCTTTCCTTTGGGCCAGGGATTTAGCTCAGTGGTTTCACCGCCTGCTGCACAAGTGCAAGGGCCTGAGTTCGATCCCCGGTACCAAAAAACCCCCAAAAAACAAAACAAGGGATTGGCAGAACTTTCACTAGAATCTCAGCTTATCCCAGTGCCCTACGTGTTCCAGGTTGCCAGTTGTAGGATCATTAAGCCATTTAGAGGATGATCTTGGAGTGCCCTCTTAGATTGTTGCCCCAGCTAATCCCTTCCCCAATCTTACACAGCCCTTCCTCAAATCTTGCAGAAAACTGGTGAGGGCCGCCGGACAATGACCACAGTGCTGGACCCCAAGCGCAGCAATGCCATCAACATTGGCCTAACCACTTTGCCACCTGTGCATGTTATTAAGGCTGCCCTGCTCAACTTTGATGAATTTGCTGTCAGCAAGGATGGCATTGAGGTAGGGATACCATGTGTGTGTGAAGGGAGGTGGGAGGTCTTGCCCTTCTCCCTTGGTCAGTGGACATTTCCAGTCCAGTAGTGAGCATGGAATTGACAGGGCATTCACCAGGCCCTCAGGCTCCCCCAGATGTCCTAAGGAGGAGTCAAGCCCAAACACCTCAGACCCACAACTGAGGGATCTGTGTGGGGTGATGGCTGCATCCTCAGAAGCTACTGACCATGATGCCCACGGAGGAGGAGAAGCAGAAGATTGAGGAAGCCCAGCTAGCCAACCCTGATGTACCCCTGGGCCCAGCTGAGAATTTCCTGATGACTCTTGCCTCCACTGGGGGCCTGGCTTCCCGTTTACAACTCTGGGCCTTCAAGCTGGACTATGACAGCATGGAACGGGTATCTGGGTCATGGAGTGGGACAGGCAATGGGGATGGGTGAATGATGATGACCATGCAGTCTGAGGGCCCCTGATCCCCCACACCAGGAAATTGCAGAGCCACTATTTGACCTAAAAGTGGGCATGGGACAGCTGGTGCAGAACACCACCTTCCGCTGCATCCTGGCTACACTGCTGGCTGTGGGCAACTTCCTCAATGGGTCCCAGGTGAGTGATAGCACATAGAGGCTGTAGGCCAGGGCTCTGGAGCTATCCAGGCCCAAGCTCAGACAGGGTCCTTTCAGAGCAGCGGCTTTGAGTTGAGCTACCTGGAGAAGGTGTCAGAGGTGAAAGACACAGTACGCCGGCAGTCACTGCTGTACCATCTCTGCTGTCTAGTACTCCAGACCCAGCCTGATTCCTCCGACCTCTACTCAGAGATTCCTGCCCTGACCCGCTGTGCCAAGGTTAGAATCAACCAGAGATTTGACTGAGATTGACCATGGCATGTTGTGCACTTTCTGGGTCTGGCTCCTTCTCCGTTTCAGCTGCTGTGCCAGTGTGCTCAGGCTTCAGGTTGTGTGAACTATATCCTCTACCAGAAGCATTCTTTCCTTTCTTGTCCTTCTCATAACTCCCGTCTCTGGGTCTGTTTATCTGCCACTTCCTCCAAGAAGCCTTGTCTGTTCCCTATAGATCAGACTTGTCTGTCTCTTACATTAGACCATAAGGTTTTGGAGAGCAGAGGCCAAATCTCAGCAATGTCCCTGAGGCCAAGGGTGGCCAGCCTGGCACAGAAGTAGCCTCAGGCAGTGTCTTACCTATGGAAAGATAACACATGTACTCTACTGGTTTGGTTGTTTTTGCTTTTAGATAGGGTCTCACTGTATAGTCCAGCTAGCCTTGAACTCCTTTTGTAGCCCTAGCTGGCCGTGAAACTGCAACACTCCTACCTCAGGCTCCTAAGTGCTGGAATTACAGGCAAGTACCACCATGCCCTGCCCCTTGTTTTTCCAGGTGGACTTTGAGCAGCTGACTGAGAACCTGGGGCAGCTGGAACGCCGGAGCCGGACAGCTGAGGAAAGCCTTCGGAGCTTGGCCAAGCATGAGCTGGCCCCAGCCCTGCGTGCCCGCCTCACCCACTTCCTGGCCCAGTGTGCCCGTCGTGTTGCCATGCTCGAGGTAGTACACCGCCGTGTCTGCAACAGGTAAAAGAGTGTGGGACAGGGAGAGGTAGCTGTCAAGCCCGCCACCACCCTTCAGACACCAAGCAGGACTCCATATCCCTTCCCATTCCAACCTGCCTAGGTTCCATGCCTTCCTGCTCTACTTGGGCTACACTGCACAGACAGCCCGTGAAGTGCGTATCATGCAATTCTGCCACATTCTTCGGGAGTTTGCACTCGAGTATCGGACTTGTCGGGAACGGGTATTGCAGCAGCAGAAGAAGCGGGCCACCTACCGTGAACGTAACAAGACCCGGGGACGCATGATCACTGAGGTGGGTGCCCTTCCAAATCATGACTGCCACTCCCACAATTCCTTTCCTACTCCTAGCTCACCCTTGACCCTTCTCCAGACAGAGAAGTTCTCAGGTGTGGCTGGAGAAGTCCCCAACAACCCATCTGTTCCAGTGGCCGTGGGGAGTGGGCCAGGCCGGGGTGATGCTGACAGTCATGCCAGTATGAAGAGTCTGCTGACCAGCAGGCCAGAGGACACTACACATGTCCGCCGTAGCAGAGGTGGGACCCATAGCTGCTGCTGGGTGGGAACAACGGTCCTTGGCCACCTTGACCTAACTTCCCTACCTGGTCTCCCTCAGGTATGGTCCAGAGCAGCTCCCCAATCATGCCCACAGCAGTGGGGCCCTCCACTACACTTCCTGATGAACCTCCAGGCTCCAGTTTACCCAGCGACACATCAGATGAGATCATGGACTTATTAGTGCAGTCAGTAACTAAGAACAGCCCTCGAGCCTTAGCTGCTCGGGAAAGGAAGCGTTCCCGTGGCAACCGCAAGTCTTGTAAGTATATCCCACAAGCCTACTGCCCACCTTAACCCCACCAACCCCCTCAATCCTATTCTGTCTCTGCAGTGAGACGAACGTTGAAGAGTGGGCTTGGAGATGACCTGGTGCAGGCACTAGGACTAAGCAAGACTCCTGGCCTGGAGGTATGAGGGTGCTGCCTCCAGGAAGCCCATCTGCATCCCAGCCTGCAGTATAAGAGACTGTAGAGCAAAGAGGGCCCAGAACAGAATACTGGTCCCAGAACCTTGTGCCCAAGGGCCAGTGCTTTTAGCAGTATTAGCATGTGCGCGTGCATGTGTGTGTGTGTGTGTGTTTGTACATGTGTGAGCTCCCTAATCAGAGAGCAAAATAAAAGTTATTTTAGCTAATTCAAGAGCCTTTTCCCTTGTTCTTTCTTTTCCGTGTGTGTGTGTGTCTGTCTGTCTGTCTGTCTGTCACTGGGGATTGATCCCAGGGCCTTTGCACTGAGTTACATCCCCAGCCCTTTTGTCTTTTTAAAATTTGAAACAGATTCTTGGGCCAGGGATTTAGCTCAGTGGTTCCGGCGCCTGCCTCACAAGTGCAAGGTCCCGAGTTCGATCCCCGGTACCAAAAAAGAAAAAATTTGAAAAAGGTTCTCTTTAAGGCTACACTGCCTAGGCTGAGATCAAACTTGCAGTCCTCCTTCTTCAGCCTCCCAGACATCACACTCAATTTTTTCCTCTTTTAATCCCTTCCTCCCCGCAGGCTGGTACTGTATACCACAGGACTAGTTCTTCCTGCTTTGTTCCTGATTATCACTCATACAACCATTAGCTATATTCTAAGCCATTTATTCAGCGATCCTCTACCTTGGGCTGCTTTTGGCCCTGGACTAGGCACTCACTGCTCTAGCCACAGGGGACATGCAGCCTGATAGTCACCCAGGAACCTGTGGCCACAACGTTAATGGCTATAACCGCTTCATCTGTCGCCGCTCCTGTCGGCGCTGCCGTTTTTCATTGTGCTCTGGTGCTGAGGTGCCACTGTCTGCTGTGAACCAAGGGCCCAGCACATTCACCCACAGGAGGTAAAGGGCCCGACCTGGAGCCTAGGAGTGAGAAAATAACTTGAAGTCAGGGGCAAAGAATGAAGGATGGGGGTTCGTGACCCTTTCTTAGAAATCCCCTACCACGCACCAGAAGCCAGAAGGACCAGATGTAGAGGGAGAAGCAGCTGAGCACCTGCACAATGGCTGTCAGCAGGATCACATCCTTGAGGTGCCTATGGATAGAAGGGAGGCTGTAAAGGCAGCAGATGGGTTCCTGTTTATTCCCTTCCACTCTCTTCAAGTTACAGGTTGTGTGTCTTGGGCTCTCTGGGCCCCAGCGCCCTAGCCCTGGGGCCGCTCACCTGGGCTGGCGGTGGGGGACACTCACTCTGCCATGCCCTGCTCCATGTTGAGGTCCATGCCACCATCCATCAAGGCCCCATCTTCAGAGAAGGCTGCTCGAGCCATGGAGCTCATAGAGTGATAGCTGGCTCCATATACTGCCAAACTGAAGGCCAGGGCAATCTGCAGAGCAAGAATACAAGTATTGAAAACCAGACACTGGGCCAGGATTTAGCTCAGTGGTTCTGCCACCTGCCTCAAAAGTGCAAGGACCCAAGTTCGATCTCCAGTACCAAAAATAAAAAATAAAAAAAACCCAGACACTGACCCTATACAGTCATCCACTTTCCAGAATGAGGACACTTACCCAGGCCCAAAATGAGGCAGATGAGTAGAAGAAAACCAAGGTCACAAGGCAGTAAATAGCCTGCAAGCAAATACAGGATCAGGTTAGGCAATGAAAGGTAATCCCAAACCATGGGCTTCCCTCAATTCTGACCAAGAATTAGGCCAGGTTGTAGCAGGAGCCAGGTTTTTCTTATAGGGTTAAGAAAAGAATTCTGCTTTCTGGGTCAGAGCACCCAGACTCTCCTGATATCCAAGTCAGCCTAAGAATAAAGCCTTTGTGTATCCAGGGTGGCTTCAGCTGTTAAATCCAGCTGGGACACACTTCATTGCTTTTTTTCTGTGTTTGCCTTTACTACTCAGCACTTTCTATGTGCAATGATCCTTTCTGGGTTTTTTTGGTGGTGGTGGTGGTGGTGGTTGGTTGGCTGGGTTTTGGTGATGGGCTAAATCCTCAAAAATGCTAGGTAAGCACTCTAACCGTGAGCCACACACCATTTCTTTTTTGAATGTTGTTCTCTTGTGGTGCCTTAGCTGGCACCACCACTCCTCACCAAACAGATCTGAAGGTTGTGGGCCTATGAGTGGGCACAGAAGAAAGGGGGCAGACACTTACATTGGCCCCCAGTATGATTCGCAGGTAGAACTTCAGGGTCTCTCTGTTCTCTTCAAATATCTGCTTCTTCCCTCTTGTGCCCACTTTGCCCTTGGGCTGCAGCGGGATGAGATGAAATGCTATCAGGTCTCTTCTCAAGCATGGTCCTTCTCATTTCCTAAGCTGGTTAGGTACTGAGTTCCATCTGCACCTCAGCCAGGTCCTCATATTGCTCAAACCTAGTACAGTCCCTGGGATGTCCAACCCTCCTCCAGCCCATCCGGTCTAGAGTTGACACCATCTTCACAGCACCTCCAGCTATGACTGCGGCTTCCTGGCTCAAAAAACAATTCAACCCTAGACTAATACCTTTTCTAGCTCCCCTGGTAAGGTTCAGCTTTGGGGTGAGGACCACTCCATTGGCATTCTTCTTGAATAGTGTTGAAGACTCCCTCTCCAGCCTCTACTCTGGAAGTGACGCCCATCCCCCTTTGGCACTAGTTCTGGTACTGTCCAGCACAACCATCTCCCGCCCAGTCGCAGACCCCGCTCGCTTTAGTACAGTCTGTCCACTGGATGGCGCCCCCCTCTGCCCCACCCCAATCCCTTGGTGTCCTTCGCCTGGTTTTACAGTCTCAGCCCGGAGCGCTTTTCTAATGAAGACCCCACCCTCCTTACCGCCATTATACGACGCAAATAACCAGCTCGGGAAACAAGGGAGAGCAACCGAAACCACAGTCAGTAGGAACCACATCGGCAGAGCGCGCACTTCCGGTGCAGACCAAAGTCGTCAGTTTCTTGGACGGAAATAAGGGCCATTTCCTTCCTAAGTCCCGCCTCCAGAGCCAGTGGGACTACACTTACCAGAAAGCCTTGCGCAGAGGCAGAGACTGCAGGGATGCGATGGCGGAGTCGCTGCCCCTGGAGGTGAGAGGAAGAGGTCCTCAGGCCTAGCACTGGACAGGCCCCGCCCTCGGGGTCCCGAGTTTCGGGGAGGGGCTATCAACTTGCCCTGCAGCTCCCGCCTGGTGGAAGCGACCCGCCCGGCGGATCCCGGGACCTGCAAGGTCTGGGTAACGGCCCTGATTTTGGGCCACTCCATCCCCTTAGCTTGGGGAACCATCCTCTCTTCCCCTTCGGCCCCAGGAGATCGCTGCCCTGTTACTTCACAAGAGTAGACCTCCTGCCCTACCCCCTTCCCTTGAGACGGCCGTCTCCTTCCCCTCAGATCTGGAAAATGTCCGTTCCATCCCATCGTCCCAGTAGGGTAACCGATCTTATCCCCATTGGCCCCTTGGGATTGTCGCTACATTTCCTCTCCCTGACAGTGGGGAACAGACTGCACCCTCCCCATCAACTCTGAGGATGGTCCCTGAGGTCCTTCAGCGAGGACAGACTTGCTGCCCAGACCCTAGTCCTCTAGGTGATGGCTCCCCTTACCCCTTTCACACCATGAGATGTTTGCTCCCTCTGCTTAGCTAGGAGCAAGAATGCTCTACTCTCGTGGGCCAGGAGACAACAGATTTTATTCTTTGTGGCTTCTTGGAATGGCGTCTCCGCTGTCCCTTTTGTCCTGAAGGTTATCAGCTCCCTCCTGCTGCCCATGATAGATATGACACTCTCTAATCAGTCCTGAAATGCTCCCTCTTAGCAAAAATAGACCTTCTCCCACTTCAGTGAGTCGCCTTCAATGGTATCCCTTTCCTCTTTGGCCCAGAGGATATCCATCCATCCCCGAGGATCCCATGGATGACCAATCATATCTCTTTTAGCCCCTTGGGAAGTGGGTCATGGGACAGCTATTCCATCCTCATCCACTATCTCCTCTAGTTCCTCTACAAAGACTACCCTCTTCTCAGCTTTATGAATCATGTCCCTGACCCCAAAGATGACAGGTTTTTTTCCCTTCTCCCTTTACTCCTGGATTAGCTACTCAGCCCAGAAGACAGGATGGGCACTACCTTAGTTAAGGAAGGCTTCGCTGCCACCCCCTGAGAAGGATGGCTTGGTCAGTTCCAGTCCCCATCAGTACACTCTCCCCATGCCTTCCCTCTGGCCACAGCTGTGAGAATGACCATCAATCATTCTCTTCTTAGTAATGATTTGCTTTATCTATCTCCCTACTCCTTCCCTGAGCAAATCTTTGGTGAAAATAGACATAGAGTACTGTCCATCCATAATTTAATCGAGTAAATTCTGGCTGAGCATCTATATGCTCAGCAACTGAAAAGGGAAGGAGAGATCAGAATGGGCTGGTGAAATCAAACTTAAGGAAGGACATCTTAAGAAAGAGGCCCAAAAAGACCAAAAAAATAAAAAAAGGCATATTGTGTTTGTAGGACAGTAGGAAGGATGGATTGAGGAAGCTCTGAGACCAGCACCCCCAATTAGGCATGGAGGCCTGGCAGTGCTGACCCAGGAGTGGAGATTTTCCCTGGAGAGTACTAGGGAACACTGAAGGTTTTCATTGGGATATGCTGAAACTGAAAACAGTTTTTTAAGGAAAATTAACCTAGAACTATAAAAAGTGTAATACCAAGAATGAACTTGGTGGCAAGGAGGTCAGGTGGGATATTGTGAAAGAAATCTAGGTCTGGGATGGTGAAGTCCTGAGCTACTGGGGTGGTGACATTGCAAAGGTAGAAATATCAATAACATCATTCCAACAACTATTTATAGATCATCTAGTCTCCATAAAACTAGATATTTTTTAAATCTACATTTCACACATAGAGGAACTGCAGCTTAGGGAGGTCAAGTATCTTGCCTGAAGTCGTGCACCTCAGTTGTGGTAGAGCTGGGATTTGAATGAGTCTAGGTTAGTCTGGCCTCATTTCATGCACATTTATGGGAGTAAGAGACAGAAGAATATGAGTCTGATGTATTACCAGGATGATCAATTGGGGTATACTCTTGGCATTGAAGGGGGAAGTTAGACTGGGGGCAAAGTATGAATTTCAGTTGAGATTAAAGTAATGGTGAGTTGAAGATGTAGCTCGTAGCTCAGTGGCAGAGCATCCCAAAAACGTGATGCTGAACAGTTTGAATGAAAAGCCCAGTGGACACTGGCAATGCTGGACTAGCACTTGGCAAATAGGACAATATGAAGCTATCAAATTGTTAGTTATTCCTGTTTTTGTAAACGATCAAAAGACCTAGGTCTAAACTCTGAGAGCCAAAGAAAAAAAATCCAGAGCTGGGGATTTAGCTCAGTGGTTCCACTGCCTGCCTTGCAAGCGCAAGGACTTGAGTTTGATCCCTGGTACCTAAAAAAAATTTTTTTAAATCCAGAAACAGGACATTGAAAGTGCTGAGTAAAGGCCTAGAAAATAGTGTTATAGGACTCAAAGGGAAGATTCTAGAAGAAAAGACTAGTTAATATCAATCATTCCTGACCTCACAAGTGACCCCTCTCTGAGTTCACTTTAGAGCCTCCAACCTCAGCACTTCCAGCCTCCTAGAACAGGTGGCGGGAGGACCAGAGCCTCCCAGGCTGGGTGTTGCTGGGATCGTGTCTTAACAGTTAGCTGAGAAAGTGAGTTGGTAGTGGAGAAGATGGGGAAAGAGAGGGATCCCAGAGCTGGCACTGTGAGGACAGGAGGAAGGAGTGGGATGTCACAGAATCAAAGAAGTACCTGACTTGCTGTGCTCTAGATCTATGTAAAACACTATTCTATGTTATTTCTCATAGCAGCCTATTTACATCTCACTACAATTGCCATTTTACAGATAAGGAGAACCAGTCTCAGAGAAGTCATTTGGCAGAGCAGACGTTTGAATTAGGTTTATCTTGCTCCAGTGCCCCATGGACTTTCTACCAAACTGAACAGAAGTTTGATTCTTGGCTTTTTTTTTGAGACAGAGTCTCCCTATGTAGTCCAGGCTGATCTTACACTTACTGTGTAGCCCAGGCTGGCCTCGAACTTGTGGTGATCCTCCTGCCTCAGCCTCCTGAGTGCTGGGATTACAAGTGTGCTCCACTATACCAGCTGAGGAAGTTTGATTCTTTTTTTTTTTTTTTTTTTTTGGTACTGGGGATTGTACTTAGGACCTTGTGCTTTCGAGGCAGGCGTTGGAATCACTGAGCTAAATCCCTGGGCTGGAAGTTTGATTCTTAACTGTTAGCACAAAGGTCCACTCAGACAGGGATTTATAAAGATTTATTCACAATAAAGATGCTTGAGGGAGAAATGAGTACGTCCTCACGCTTTGGAGCCAAGATGAATGAGATGCTCTGATCCCCTCGATAAACCCATATTGCTATCAGCTGGACTGAGTTTGGAAGCCCTCCCAGCTCTAACAGCCCCCAAATGCCCTGTCTTTTTCCTTCAGATGCTCACATATATTCTGAGCTTCCTGCCTCTGTCAGATCAGAAAGAGGCCTCCCTTGTGAGTCGGGCTTGGTACTGTGCAGCCCAGAATGCCCTTCGGGAGGTAAGGTGCCCACCCACCTGCCCATCTTCTCTCTCACTTCACCTTGCTCGTGGCTCTGCTCCTATAGTGTCCATCCATCCATCTGTCCATTCATGTATATTATACATTCATACATACTGGCTGCGGGTACAAAGCTGGGGCTATATAGATGAATATGATGCAGTCCCGTAAAGAGCTCATAGTCCAGTGAAGAAGAAAGACTAGTAATATGAGTGATCAAAATACCATGCGCTCAGTGCTATGACACTGGAATGAAAGGGACATAAAGAAAGGCATCTGAAGGAGGTTGACCAGCAACATCAGGGAAGGCCTCCTGAAGGAACAAGATGACAATGAAAGTTGGTCTGCTAGGATGGATAACAGCACAGGTGGAGGCACCAAAGTGTATAATAGTTCTGGAAACAACTGAAACTGAGATATAGGTGAGAAATGTCACTAGAATGGGGTCAGACTGCAAGCTGGAGATGTGTGAGGTGATAGCTTGGGCTTTGCCTGGTCACCGTCACCTTTAAGGAATGTTAGGTGAAGTGAGTGATGGTGTGTGATTTGTGTCTTAGAACTCTGCAGTGCAGAGTGGACTGGAGAGGGTGAGTCTAAGAGGGCTATGGGGAAGCAGTCCAGGCAGGAGGTGAATGCAGACCATCAATGCTAGTTTGTTTGTTTTTTTGGTTCCGGGGATCAAACTCAGGATCTTGCACTTGCAAGGCAGGCAGCAGCACCACTGAGCTAAATCCCTGGCCCTATGCTAGTTTTAATGATAGCTCTTGTTTTAACTTAGCTTTCTTTTATTATCAGTGAGGTTAAACAGTTTTTCCCTTTAGCTGACCATTTTTTTCCTCTCTTGTTTGTTCATGTTCTTTATCCACTTAACTAGTAAAGTCAGTATTTTTCTTACCCATTTGTATGAACTTTTTAAATATTAAAGAGATTAATTCTTTATATGTTTATTGAAATATATTCCTAATATGGTTGGCTTTTAATTTGATTGGTAGATATGAGTTTTTATTTATGAGATACAGAAATTAAATTTCTCTGTTGCCTCTGAACATGCCTTTTGTTTTTTGTTTTTGGTGTTTTGAGACAAGGTCTCTCTACGCAGTTCAGGCTGGTCTTGAACTCACTATGTAGCCCAGGCTTATCTCAAACTCATGGCAATCCCCCTGCCTCAGCCTCCCAAGTGCTGGGATTACAGGCATGCGCCACCACAGCTGGCTGAACATACCTTTTCTTTTTTATAGCTCTTGTTGTTTAAAGATCCCTTGCCTCTTCAGAGATTTGGTATATACACTCGTATTTCTCTTTTTCAAAACAGGCTTTTAGAGTAGCTTCAGGTTCACAGCAGAAATACTTATTTCTTATGGTTTGAGTTTTTATTGGTGAAATTTATTTTTTATTGGTAAAACTTTTTTTTTTTTTGTACAGGAGATCGAGCTTGGGTCCTTGCGCTTGCACAGCAGGTGGCGAAACCACTGAGCTAAATCCCCTTCCCCTGAAAAACTTATTTTGATTTGTGTTATGAGGTAAGAAGCTAACTGGGTTAGTTTTCAAATAATCCCAACACCATTTATGTCTAATATTCCCCTTTCCTGTTGGGTTGGAATTCTCCTCAGTCACATAGAAATGTATATGTATAAGTGGGGTCTATTGTTGAATTATTTAGTGTCAGTGATCTTAGTGTCTAAAGGAATTTGATTTGATTCTAGATTTGTTGAAAATTTAAATTATGGGATAAATAGTGAAATGCAGTTGGTAGTTGGATTTCTGGTTGAGGAATTCAAGGGAAGTTCTGTGAAATAAATATAGATTTGGTTTCATTAAAGAATGGATGGGCCAGGCGTGTTGTTGCACACCTATAATGCCAGCCCTCAGGAGACTAAGGCAGGAGGGTGGGTCACCACAGGTTTGAGGCCAGCCAGGGCTACATAGTAAGAGTTCAAGCCTGGGATTTGGTTCAGTGGTTCCACCGCCTGCCTCGAAAGCAAAAGGTCCCAAGTTCGATCCCAGTACCAAAAAAAAAAAAAGTTCAAGGCCAGCCTAAACTATAGCAAGACATTGTCTTAAAAAAAAAAAAAAAAAAAAAAGAATGGGCGCCAGGTACCATGGCACATGCCTGTAATCTCAGCTACTCAGGATGCTGAGGCAGGAAGATCACAAGTTTGAGGCTAGCCCTTGCACTTTAGCAAGTCTCTGTCTCAAAAAATAAAAGGGGCTGGTGATGTAGCTCAATGCAAAGCCCCTAGGTTCAATCCTCCAAATGCCCTAGGGGAGGATACCAGTCTAAGGTCCAAGGGACAGAAAGCAAGAAACATCTATAGAGCTATAGAGGGGTCTGGGGAGATTCCAGAGAGAGGAAGGCACAGAAGGCCAAGGCAGGAGAGCACTGAAAGGATCAAGTGGATGATTAATGGTGTCAGAGCCCATAAAGAGTCCAGCAAAATAAAGAAAAATAGTGCCCATAATATATATATATATATATATATATATGTGTATATATATATATATACACACATATATATATATGTATGTATATTATGGCCCCCAAGGAGGCCACCCATGGCTTCAGTGATATCTAGCATCTGGGAAAAATGCCAGGTGGGTTGAGGAAAGGAATTTCTCCCATAGAAGAAAGGAAGTAGCCAGAAATGAGAGATAGAGGTGGGCTTGACAAAGAGATTTTTTTTTGGTACTGGGGATCAAACTCGGGACCTTGCACTTGGGAGGCAGGCTTTGGAACCACTGAGCTAAGTCCCTGGCCCTAGAAAGAGATTTTGATTAGGAGAAATCTCTTTTTTTTCCAGTACCAGGGATTGAACTCAGGACTTTGTGCTTGTGAGGCAGATGTGGCTCCATTGAGCTAAATCCCCAGCAGGAGAAATCTCATGTGTTACATATTGAAAGGAGAGTGTCCCTACAGCAGGGATGAATGTGGGGCGGGAGAGGTCAGGAATGGTGAGTGTCACCGGAGGTGGTGGCAGAGACCAGCATCAGTGCACAAGGCTTAATCTTGCATATGATGGAGATGTCATTTCTTCCTGAGGAAGCTGAGGAGTGGGGGTGGAAACATGGAACTATTTGCAGAGATCTGCAGAGGAAATTCCTCAGATGCATCTCCTTCCTCAGTAGCCACTTTATTTGGTGAATTTGGAGGCCAGGATGTCTCAGGAAAGTGAGAAGAGGGCTCAGCAGAGAGGTTTAGCATAGTCACAAGGCTGAAGGAAGATGGAAGATTACTTGAGATACCCTCAGATATTTCTGTCTGTGCCAAGCACTGTGCTGGCCTCTGAGGAGGTGAAAGTGAGGCATACAAACCATTCAGCAGTTCATAGTGAGAGGGAGACAAGCCCGAGCAAAGAAGGGTGCATTTGGAATCAGCAGAGTATATTTGGAATGGAGAGAAAAGATTCAGAAAAGACCCCATGGCGAAAAAGACTCAAGAGAAATAAATATTTGCCAAATTAAAAAATAGGAGTAGGTGAGAAGTGGGGACTTCCCCCTCCCCACAGCAGCATGAAACAGCAGTCAGAAATGGGGCTTGCCACAGAATCTGAGGCAGGAGGATTGCAAGTTCAAGATCAGCCAGGGAAATTTAGCAAGAACCTGTCTCAAAAAGAACAGTCCATATAGCTCAGTGGTACTTTCCTAGCATTAAGGCCCTTAGTTCAGTCTTTAGTACTACACTAGAAACACAGACACACACGAGAGAGAGAGAGAGAGAGAGAGAGAGAGAGAGAGAGAGAGAGAGAGAGAGAGAGAGAGAGAGAGATCCCCAGAGTTAGGCTGAGAAGGAGTGGGCATAGGAAGAGGTGGGTGGAATAAAGAAGTAGGCCATGGTCTGACATAGGCTTGAATGTCAGCCAGGAAGCTTAGCCTTTGTCCTGTGTACAAAGTGTGAGAGCATGGTCAGATTTGCTTTTTGGAAGAATCACATTACTGATAAGATCAAGGATGGATTGGAGCCAGAGAAACTGGAGGCTAAGACCCAATGAGGAGGAAGCTCTGTGACATTCCTGGCAGACAATAAGGTGACCAGAATTAGATGGAAACAGTGAGTTGCAGCAGAGGGACAGAATTCAGTTTATCAAGAAAGTGGAGGGCCTGGGATTTAGCTCAATGGTTCCAGACCCTGCCTCGAAAGCCCAACGTCCTGAGTTTGATCCCCAGTACCAAAAAAAAAAAAAGAAGAAGAAAAAGAAAGTGGAATGGAAAGGACTTTGATCATTGTGATGTAGGAGAATGAAGGTGATTAGAAGTTTGTGAGAGTTTAGGAGAGCAGAATTAGGGATAAAATGTTAATTCTCTCTCTCTCTCTCTCTCTCTCTCTCTCTCTCTCTCTCTCTCTCTCTCTCTGGAGGGTACTGGGCATCAAACTCAGGGATGCCGTACCATGGTCCTATATCCCAACTCTTTTATTTTGAGACAGGTCTTGCTGTGTTACCCACGTTGGGCTCGAGCTTTCGACCCTCCTCCCTCAATCTCTGAAGTAGCTGGGATTACAGGGGTGTACCACCATGCCCAGCAAGGTGTCAAATTCAGATTTGGGCATGGTATATTAGGGTTATCTGGAGAGAAGTCCATGAAGCAGCTGACTGCTAGGGTGTGGTGTTCAGGAAAAATGATGTGGACCAGAAAGAAAGTAGTTGGAAGGATTGCCTCATGGGATGAAGTACAGTGTCCCAGAGGGCACACGAAGATGACACAGTGAGTGTATATATGTGTACTTGTGTGTGCTGTCCAGTGGAATGAACCAGTGGGAGCCCACTCATTTTTAGGGGGTGGGTACCGGGCATCGAACTCAGGACCTTGCACTTGAAAGGCATTTGTGGTGCCACTGAGCTAAATCCCCAGCCCAAGGGAGCCCACTCATTTATGGACCAGGTCTCTCTTCTTTGATAACCCCAAAAGAAACCAATGAGTGGGCTAGAATGTAAAAAGACAGCAAGAAGGGCAGAGTCTCAGAACCGAAAGAGGCAACATCAAGAGGAATAGCTATTGACCTGCCATTACAGGTGGCTCGGCAGAGAGGACACTGGGAGGTTGAAGAGATGTGTGACCCTGCAGGTGGCGGGCTGTTGCCAAGGATGAATGGTTGTGTGGTGGTGGGGCGGAGGGGTGAATGGATAGGGCAGGCAGGGGATGGGGGTTGGGGTGCAGGGGTGGGTACTGGCGCTGGGTGGCTAGATAGGATGTAGGTGTGCCCTTTAACTCCAAGGCTTGTGTGACTGGAAAGGGAGAAATGTGTGAAGAGAAAAAGGACTACAGATTAAAAGTACTTTTTTGTTGCTGTTTAAATCTTTATTGTTAGCTGAGTGTGGTGATGCATGCCTGTAATCTCGGCACTCTGGGAGGCTGAGGCTGGAGGATTGCAGTTCAAGCCCAGTCTTGGCAGTTTAGTGATTTTAGTGAGATCCTGTCTCTAAATTAAACAAAAAGGGGAGGGGGGAGAAGGAGTGCCTCAGTGTGAAGGTCATAGGTTCAATCCCCAGTACTGTGCATGTGCAAACATACAACACACACATACACACACACACACACACACACACACACACACACTCACTCTATTGTTTGTGGCCTCTAAGGAAGGAGCTGGAGAAAGGCAGGAAGTGCTAAGCAGGAGAGGTGGGGACAGTTTAGCAGGCCAGAAAGGGGTTGCCTGCAACAAAAAAAGCAGGGAGGCAGGACGTAAACAGGGAAAGGAAGAGGGTTCTCACCTGATGGCTTGGTTCCTTTTTGAAGCAGAACAGGTCATGTCTGAGAAAGCCTGCGGGGGCCTTGCTTCAGTAGGCTCCAAGCTGGAGATGGTGGGCTTGGAAAAAACTGTGTGAAACCTGAGAAGGGAGTGGGAGGCTGGATGGGGGAGGCTGGTTATGCTAGCAAGAGGGGACCAACTTCCTCAGCACCATTCTGTGTCCCCAGCACCAACCCCAAAGAGGCATCTGCTCTCCTTATTCCTGGCCAGGCAGAGAGAGTGGACACAGCAGTGTGATGAATGCAGGGCAGCCAGCCCTCAGGAGAGGTAGTGGAGGCAAGAAGCCTCCTGGAGACCAAAAAAGAGAGCAGGAGAGGCACAGTGGACAGCCAGGCCCCTGGCCATAAGTGAGATAGAGGGACAAGGAGAGAAACAAGGAGGGAGGGAGGAGGCTAAGGTAAAAGGCTGGGGTCTTGGGAGTCCACCATTATAGACCCAGGCTTCTCCAGCTACCAATAAGTGCCAGATAGAGTATTGACAATGGGACCACAGGCATCGGGGACCTAGAGCCCTGGCCATACCTCGACACCACTGTATCCCAGAGAGCATGTGCAGAATGTGGGCAGGAACTATCTCCCAGGATCCAGGGTGGGCAGGAGGCAGTGCCCAGTCACTGATGCTGTGGAAGACACTGGCCTATCAAAGCCAGGTAGGGGCCTGTGTCTCTCATGGCCAGGCTAAAATGCTGGACCTGATGGTTTCTTGTTCCCCCTGACCTGTTCACTTAATCCTAGTTTGTATCTAAGGATGCAAGTAAAGGCAGTGCCCCCACAGGTACCCAGACTCTGCCCAATGCCCTGGGGAGACCTATTGTCTGCCCTTGGGTTGGTCCCTGTGGAACAAGAGCAAAACACAGCTCAGGTTGTGCTCTCTGCTGCTCTCTCCTGCCTGAGGGGTTTAACTCCTCTTCAGTGACCAGTGCCCCTGAGGACCAGGCCTACAATTCCCCTTGGTCTTCTGGAGGAGAGTAGATGTGTTAGCTTTGGATTCCTGTACTGAGAAGAGGAAAGCACTTTCTCTATCAGGTGGTTCTCCAAGCCTGTGCACAGGCCTGTGGTACTCGTGCAGAGCTTCACTAGGTACCACAAAAACCTGACCTCCCACACTCAAGGGACTTGTATCACCTTTAGAAGGTTTGGGGTCCCAAATTATTTTGCAGTTGCTCCTAAGATGTTGTAGGGGGAAAGGAGGAGAAGAGGGGGCTAGATGGTCCTTCTGTGGATGGGACAGCTGAAGTTGGAGCAGTGCCCTTGCAGTCCTCTCTTGGGCCTCTAGAAGCATCTTCTTAGGGTCTGGGAAGGACCAAAGTCCAGAACCCAGGATCCCTGCTTCTTCCCTCTGCTGTGCACCCACAGAGATAATTATCCCTAAAGTGCTGCTCCTAGGATCCTGCCTCCAGGTCCAGCTGACCTCGGGCAGGGTAGGCCACTAGGTGATGGCTTAAAGCAGTGGTGGTGAACTTATGGCATGTATGCAGCAGTGGGCTGTTTGTATCATTGGAAGCTCCAACACCTTCTTTTTTTTTTTTTTGTACTGGGGATTAGTGGAAGCTCTAAAAGGTCCACCATTTGATTAGAGGCTGCTCCTCCCCACAAAAAAAAATCATGGAGGCATGGAGGGGGACCAGAGGTGGTCTCAACCCTCTTCTCTCTCTTGGGTGAGCTTCAGGCCAGCCCTGCCTATTTATTCTGTGGCTTTTGCTGCCAGAAGCCAGCCCTGGCCTAGGCCCTGGGGTGACTACCAGTGGTTTTCCTTGGCTGTTTGTCCACCTTATTCATAGGGAGAGGGTAGGAAAAGAAAAAACATTCTTGGCTGCTCAGGCTTTGAGGAAGGGAAAGAAATTGAGTACCTGCACGTGCCCCTGCCAGAACTGGAGCCTGCAGGGCTCTTGGGTTCCTCAGCACATGTGAATGGTGGGGGTGGGCACTGCCTGGGCAACCAAGCTGCTCCCAGCTCCCTCACCCTTGCTCATTTAGCATCAAACTGACTCATCTGTTCTGCAGAGCTTGGCAGTGGCTGGAGACATGCTTCTCCCTTCCTTTCTACAACCTGCCCTCTGATCTTTTCCTCTCTATCCCCAGCTCCATCCCATACTTGGATCTTCTTCAGCTCTCCTTAAATCTGAGCGAGGGACCAGGACCTTGGACCCACAGCCCCACCTCAAGGGAATCTGTCTCCTCTCACTGGGAAGGACCACAATCCAAAGTAGGGTCTGGAAGGTGAATCTGGCTGATTCCTGATTGCTATGCAGAGACCACGAGCTGGGTCCATCTCTTATACACACTCCCCACCATGACAGGCATGGGTGCCCTTCTGTCTGGTGCAGAACCCACACCTAAGAATGAGTTCCACGCTTCCTGGAAGAATCCTGTTGATAAGACTTTGCAGAAGCCCATTCTGCCTGTCACTTCTACTCTTCTCATTCCTTTTTCGTGCTGTTCTGTGGGATGTGAGCAGGAAACAATGGGATTTTTTGCAGTTACCAACAAGGTAGGTGTTTGGGGGATCTTGCTTTCCTGCATCAGGACCATGATGATACTAAAAGCCTTGTTTGAGTACCACTTGCCTGCAACCTGAGCAAGAGGTTGGGAAACCAGGGCTAGGATTTTAGAATCCAGGCCCTGTCCTCCTTTCCCCATAAACCTATTCTGCATAAATTGACTTCCTCTTGGCTCCCTCTGACACAAAACCTCGGAACATTCTACCTCTTAGCATGGAGGTTCCAGACTCCTTCACATGCCAGCTTATTTCCATAACTTTGCCCTGAGTTTGCCTTTGGGGTCCCACCCCACTCCATACACCTCCCATTCTTTCTCCAAAACCCTCTACATCAGAGCTGGTTCAACTACCTTGGCACCCCTGAGACTTGTTCTATTACATCTGGCCCACTGAAATTGGAGGCTTCTCTTTCCTTATCTGGACAGATGATTGTCACCTCCAGAGATGTGCTGGAGGGATCCTCAGAGCCCAACCCCTATAGGTATTCACACACACACACACACACACACACACACACACACACACTTTTGCTTACACACAGAACCCATTTTTTTAAACATTCATGTGCCTGAGACACTCTGAGGCTACCAGGGAACCTAGGCTTCACTGCCTTCCCTAGACCTCTGGCACCTAGGCCACAGAGAGTTGTAGTGAGTGACACCTGCATCACTTCTTCCTACTTCCTGTTGTTTTTAGGGCTATTTATATGTTCTCTAGAAAGTGGGGAATGCTGGGTACTTGGCCAAGGCCAAATTCCTGGAGTAGGAGACAAGGTTTGTGGATCTTAGGTCCTCCTTCTGAGAGTCTCAAAGGTTGGGTCCAGCATACTTTGACCTTCCATCTTAGGGAGGTTTTATTGAGCCCCCTTCCCGGTAACATCACCTGGAAGTCCTGTGTTCTCCATGCTAACTCCCCACTGCGTCCCTGCCCCCTGAGGCATCCAGACCTATCCTTCACTGACCTTCCTGTGTGCTCCTGGAAGTCGTCTCCCTTCAGACCCCAGAGTGATTTATCTTTCTGGCTTCCACTTTTTTTTTTTTTTGAGATAGGGCCGCGCTCGCTCTCTCTCTCTCTCTCTCTCTCTCTCTCTCTCTCTCTCTCTGTGTATATATATATATATATATATATATATATATATATATCCTTAATTCATTATCTATCTATCTATCTATCTATCTATCTATCTATCTATCTATCTATCTATCTGTCTATCTTTAAACTCACTATATAGCCTGGGGTGGCCTCAAACTCACAGGAATCTTCCTGCCTGAGCCTCCCAAGTGCTGAGTTTACAGGCATGTGCCACCACATCCAGCCCTAGTCCCCACTTCTTACCCAAATCCCCTTTAATCACACAAGACATCACAGTGAGTCCTCATCGTGGATGGGGCCTTCCTGACCTAACCCCAGGCTTACTGCTCCCCTTAGGCAAATGTTTGATACAACATCCCAGTGTCCTCTGCCTCCCTCCCAGCCATCAAGAGTTTGGGTCTCAGGGGCATCTCCTGCATTAGCCTGACCAACTTGGATGGCTCACCTACCTCACAGCAGGTGCTGCAATCTGTTGCCTACCACCTAGGCCTGCACCTGCAGAGCTTGTGCCTAGGTGGGGGCAGCCCCACAGAGGCATCCTTTGTGGCCCTGATCCTAGGATGTCCAGCCCTGCACACCCTTGTCCTCAGTGGCTGTAACAGCCTCTTCATATCAGGCATGCTGTTCACTCAGCCTGAGATGGCACAGAATGTCCGGCAGGCATTGAGTGGCCTCTGTGAGCTCAACCTCGCTGGCCTACGAGACCTGGGTGACCTCAGCTTCAACCAGCTCTGCAGCTGTGTCCCCAACTTGGAACACCTCTCCTTGGCCTACTCCCACCCCACCTTCCAGCTAGGTGCAGCTCAGGGTCCTATCAGCCCTCAGGACTCCGATTTTTCCAAACTCTCCTTCTGAAACGTGCTCCGATTTGTAAAAGAGCAAGCTGGCAGACTGCATGCCCTGGACCTGAGTGGCACTGGCTTGCTACCCAAGGCCCTGCAGGCCCTGGGCCAGGTGGCTGGGCTGCAGCTGCAGGAGCTGAGCTTGCACAGCTGCTGGGACCTCTCCACAGAGGCTGTGGCCACCCTGTGCCACCAGCAACCAGCCCTTACCTCTCTGGACCTCAGTGGCTGCTCAGAACTGACTGATGGGGCACTCTTGGCTGTGAGCCAGGGCCTTCGGTACCTGCAGCGCCTAAGCCTGGGGAAGCTGCAGCGGCTGACAGACACAGGGTGCACAGCCCTGGGGGGGCATGTGGCAATTTCGGAGCCTGGACATGGCTGAGTGCTGCTTGGTGAGTGGGCAGGGACTGGCCCAGGCCCTGGGGCCAGTGCATGGAACTCCACCCCCACTGATCACCCTCAGGCTGGCCTACTGTTCTTCACTGAAGGTGAGCGCACCATACTCTCCCTTTCTTCTCAGGGTGGGGGCTGGGAGAGCTGGGCCTGTGGCTGCAGGAACCACTAGTGTTTGCATCTGAGAAGTACTAGTTACAACCGAACTTGGGCCACAGTCTAGAAGATGGTGCTGGTGCACCTCCCTGAAGCCCCCATTGTGGGGTCTAGCAGAGGGAGGTTCAAGACAGCACCTCACAGAGAGTGACTGCTGCAGACTTGGCAGGGGCACTAAGGACAAGTGTTCTGAAGCAGGAAGGCTAGAGAAGAAGAGGGAGGCAATGGAGAAGCATGGCAAGGAAGGAGCACTGAAGAAGGTGTTTAGGCAGAGTCTGTGGGAGATAATGTGACATGGGAACACAAGGGCCACTTTCTGGCTGAAGACTTCTTAGGGCTCAACCCTGTCTCACTGGGCAGCATCTCTGTCTAAAAATGTCAGTCACTAGGGCTGGGGTTTTAGCTCAGTGGCACCAAGCCTGCCTTACAAGCACAAGGTCCTGAGTTCAATCCCTGGTACCAAAAAAAGAAAGTCAGTCACTTTTTAGTGGATTATTCCTTTAACTTATCACTGGGACAAGGGTATACCCAGACTAAAATGTCAACCTTATTTTGCACCATCTCTTCTTTGCTCATTCCATCTTCTATTGGCCACCAAAGTCTTTTAGCTGCTCTCCAACAAGATCTTGCTTTGTTGTTCAGGCTGGCCTTGAACTCACTATGTAGCCCAGGCTGACCTCAAACTTGTGGTGATTCTCTTGCCTCAGCCTCCCAAGTGCTGGGATTACAGGCATGTACCACCACACCCCGCCCCTCTGCATCAAAACCAGTTTCCTCTGCTCTGCCCTTAGATCCTGGTGCTCTCACCAGACTTCTCTGCCAGGTGGTGGCCCTCACCACCACCGCCACTTCAGAGTTCCACTTCAAATTCTGGAGGGAGCATATCTCATTGGCTCAACTCATTGGCTGGTGCAAGGGTCAACTGTTCACCCCTGGTCCAGTGAGCTGTGAAGCAGACAAGCTTCTATCTGCATTAGAAATTTCCACCTGTATCCTTCCTGGCCCACCCTTAGAATAGGCCTTTTTCCTTCAGCAACGTCCTCCAGGCATCCCATCCCCACAACCAATCCTGTCTACTCCAAACTTTCACAACCAGCACAGGGACCTGGGCCCTCTGGCATTCCCTGTTGTCTTGGGGCAGAAACCTTGGACAGATCCCCTGCTAGTGACCCCTGCCAAGCCTGGTAGCACAGGCACAAGCTGCTACTCCAACCTCCTTTCCACCTTGCTCCTAGGATGCCTCAGTGCTGTCTGTGACCTCAGCACTGGGCCCAACTGTCAAGAGTGCAAGACTTATGGTCATATGTGGCCCTCACCAACAGGACCATACAGGCCATCTGCACCTACCTCACCCACCTCTCAGTCCTGCGCCTGGGCTCATGCAAAGCGCTCCAAGACTGGGGGCTTCTGGGGCTACGGGAACCATCTGAGGAACCTGCATTGGGTCCCCAGGTGAAGACCCTGGAGGTCAGGGAGGGTGGGTCAGCCCCTGGGCTCACCTGCCTTCCTCCTTCTTGAGTCTCTAGGAGCATTTAAAGGCAAATTCAGAAATGACTTGAGAAGCAGGGGTTTCTTCCCACAGCTGTACTCAGAGCAGGAACATCAGGCTTCAGACCCCGAGGAACCCTTTCTCAAGCCACAGGGACCCTCCCTGCTCATGCTGCAGGCCCTGCAGGAGTTGGACCTCACAGCCTGCAGCAAGCTGACTGATGCCAGTCTGGCCAAGGTGTGGATAGGCTAAGGATCCTGGGGCTGGAGCATGGGGACTGGTCTAATCCATTTTTTACTTGGAAAAATGTACCTTTCTTACTGGCTTTTGGTCACTCCCCTGAATGGGGACAGGAACCTGGAAGGGCTCCAGGCTCTGGGATTCAATGCCATATTCCACCCACTGGCTCTACCCTCATCCTTGCAGGTGCTCCAGTTCCCCCAGCTGAGGCAACTGTCACTGAGCCTATTGCCAGCGCTCACAGACAACGGTTTGGTGGCTGTGGCCAGGGGCTGCCCTAGCCTGGAGCACTTGTCACTGAGTCACTGCAGCTGCCTCAGTGATGACGATTGGGCCCAGGCAGCTGGGTCCTGGCTCAGGCTGCAGCACCTCAACTTATCCAGCTGCAGTCAGCTCACAGAGCAGTGAGTGGGACTGGTGACAGAACAGATGGAGTCACAATGCAGGGGTGAGTTGGGGTCCCACGATGGGTCAGGCACTTAACCAGTATCCTCCTCACAGAACACTGGACACCAATAGCCAGGTGTGCAAGCAGCTCCAAGTGTTGGATGTGGCCATGTGTCCTGGTATCAATGTGGTGGCCGTCAGGCACTTCCAAGCCCAGCTGCCTCAGGTGACTTGTGAGGGGCTGACCTGACCCTGACACTCTGAGGCCAGGTCAGTATCCATCCCTGCAGCTCAGCCTTCTTCATCCCATAGCCCGCCCCAGCCCAAGATTCTGCACCTGGAGTTTGCCCCAGTGCCTCTTGCCTCCCTCTGCTATAGACTCCTTGTCTAGGAATGGGGGTGGCACCAACCCAGGGCAGCCCAGGGGACTTCCTGTTCCAGCCTGCCCCTCAGCTGGGCAGCAGCCTATTTTTAGCTACATGTCACCACCACAGGCCCCTGGAAATGCTAGCTACATGTTGCTGCCACAGGTTGCTTCTGTGCTCCACTTGCTCCCTTGAGGTACTCATCCAGCTCCCACAAGCACCAAGCTTTAGCAGCCAAGTTGATTTTACTGTAAACCCAAACAAGATTAAAAATTCCAGATCTTGCCTCTTATCTAAAGTTCGCAGACTAAAGGGTCCTTCCCCTCCCCACCTCAATTGACCCAAAGCCCCACAGGTGCCCCTGTGTTGGCCTCAGGGCTGGTCCACACTTGTCTAACTCAACCAGGTCCCAGCTTCTTCCCCACATGGTAGGAAGCTCTGAGGCCTTTCCCTGCACAACACCCTGTCATGCAAAGGCCTTGGTCTCAAGCCAACCCCAGGAGGAACTGATTAATGATGCCTGATTCAATGAGCATGTCTTGAAAGGGACGGGGCAGGGAGGAAGCATCTCTGGGTGGAGGGGTCATTAGAGGTCATCTAGACCAAGCCCCTAAAGTACCAATGACTTCTCAAGAGCAGCTCTGAAGGGCCAGGGATTTAGCTCAGTGGCACCACGCCTGCTTTGCAAGCACAAGGTTCTGAGTTTGAGTCCCAGTACCAAAAAAACAGTATCAAGCAGCTCTGAGAAAGGCTGTCCAGCTAGTCTTCCATATATCCACATACACTGTCCACCTATCTGCTCATCTGTTCTAGGAGCAGCTAGCTGGTACTCTATGGTTACCTGCAAGCACTGTGCTTCACGTGGGAATTCAGAGATGCCTAAGCTCTCTTGGGTTCCCTTCAGGCCATCTAGGGAGGCAAATAAGTCAACAGGCAGAGTCAGTCCAATATGCAGGTGTACAGTATACAAGTAACAAGCACCTAGGGCCTAGGCATGAATGAATTTGACCTAGAGGGTCAAGGAATCAAGGCAGTGAAAAATGGGCAAGAGGAAGGGAAGGGAGCAATCCAGGCAGAAAGGACTACAGGGATGCACGTGGGCAGCTAGAGCTGCCACTGGAGGGGTGTAGAGGGGATGCCAGCTTGGACCAAGCACCAAAACCCTTGCAGGGCACAGGCTCTCAGTTGGAAGGGCTAAATCACAAAATGTTTTCAACCTATCCAGCTCAACATAGTGCTCAATCATAGTAACCTGGACCATTAGCCCATGGACATAGGAAGACACTGAAGAATATAGGGTGTGTGTGTGTGTGTAATCATACCCAATTTATGGATGAGGAAGCAGTTGGAAGCCATTATTGAGATGAATGGAAAAACAAGACTAAGCTGGAGGTCAGGAGGTTGTTGCAAAGATGGTGACATGGACAAGGGACTAGAGACATTGAGAAGGAGGAACTGACAGTATCAGCAGACTAACAGCATTTTGGGATCGCTGCCCCTGATTTCCACTTTGAACTCAATAGCAGGCTGTTCTAAGTGTGATGGGAAGTCTCAGAACCTGGATTTCTGAGGATCAGAAGTGTAGCTGAGGGATGAGGGGCAAGTGCTAGCCCAGCATATTCTCCAGATCAGGTGCCATTTCATCAGTGTTCAAGGTAAAACATTGATGGTTAACACTTAAACCATATTTGAGGAGGAACTGGGAAGTAGTGAGTGGCATGGAGAAGGAAATCAGGGTAGGGGGAACGTTCAACCTGCCCTGTGAATCCTCTGAGCCGGTGTGGTCTTCTTTGCCTCAGGGACTTGAGGTCTGTGACCACAGCCTGATCTCCAGCTGAGCCAAACATCCCTTGCCACTTTTTTTTTTTTTTTTTTTTTTTTTGGTACTGGGGATCAAACTTGGGTCCTTGGCTTGAGCAGCAGTGGCAAAACCACTGAGCTAAATCCCCGGCCCCCCTTGCCACTTCTGCCCTCAGGGCTTCTGGCTATCTGTGGCCTCCTACTCATCCACACTCGAGTTAGGTTTTAATCAGAATGCAAGGCTTCCTGCACAGAATTCCCATTTGTCCGCATCACCCAGATGTTCCCACCAGATTTGGGATGCCCTTGGGAACCTAAAACTTGCTCTTCAGCAGAAAGCAGTCCCAGCTTCACATCTCTCCCTTCATGCCTCTATCCAGAGGCCTCCAAATCCTACAGAGGATATAGGACATTGCCAAGCAGGGTTAAGGACTAAAGTCAGACTGTCAGGAGCCTTCTGAAAGCATGGCTCCCAGACTATCTGTGCTAACCAGGAAGACATCCATTCGGACACTGCCTCCTACCCTGCTACTTCTCTCCGATCTGTTGCCCCCAGACCATAGTCCATCCCTGTCTGCAGGCCCAGCGCTGAAGGAGGATGAGGACTCATCTTGGAGAAGGGCAACAGTACCAGCCTGGCCCCACTTCCCTTAGAACACCAGTGCCCCAAAGTAGCTGCCAAGTTTGTGATCCTGCCAATGTCTTATTTCATTCACTAGCTAAGTCTGAAGACAGAAAAGGATGACTGTCCCTATCTGTCACAGGATTGGCCCACAAGGTTCAGAGCTGGCTTGACACAGTACCTAAAGACCCAAGAAGACTTTATTTCTGTTGCAGCATTTGCTGTTCAGGGTGCCTGTGCTTCTCTACCTTCCACTTTCTGTGGTTGCTGTAGCAGCAGCAGCAGCTGTAGGCTTTGACCAACCTCACAGTCAAGGTTCAGCGATGGTGCAGTCATAGCAGAAGTTGAAGTTGGTGGGGGTTGGGGGAACAGGTGGTGGCTGGTCAGGGATGGGCACATTCTCCAGCTCCAGCAGCCGCAGCTTGGTTTCCATGGTCAGCAGCTGCTCTAGATCCAGCCGGGTCTGCTCGCTGCCCATGGGGCTACCCAGCAGGGCACTCAGACCATCTGTCCATAAGTAGAACTGGGGACAGATGAGGCCAGGTCAGTGAGGGTCTGCCCATCTGTGCCCTCAGTCCATCTGTTCATCTCAGCCTGGCCCTGACACTTACATCCCGTTTGGAGGGGGCAATGAAGTTGAGGTATGCTTCTTCCTCACCACGGTCATAGCTGATGGAGAAAGCCAACTCATAGAGGTCCTAGGGAAGCAGGCAGCAGGGACACTTAGCAGGAAATGGGACAGGCAGGAAGAAGCCCCTGATCCACTGTACTCACCTTGTTCTGCTTCCCAGAGCCCTTCTCCCTAACATGGGGGCAGTCCTTGCCCATCAGGAGCACCCTGATGTCAGCCACAGGGACTGCAGGAAGAAGACTGGGCTGACCACTGGAGCCCTAGGCAGCCCCAGGGCATGGGTTATCAGGGGAGAGTGTGTGTTGAACCCTGGCCCTGCCCATCTTACGCTGCTCAGGCAAGCTCTCTGGGGTAGGTGGGCCAGTGCCTTCTTCTACATCACCATACTGAAGCACCTTGTGGTTGGGGGACAGGCAGCAGAACCACAGCTTGTCTACATGGGGAATAGGAAAGAGGGAAGGAGTGATGAGAAGGGCCCTGACCCCAATCCAGCCACAACCCGTCCCTCCTTGGCCCACTCAGGGACCCTGGCGTCTCCGGCTGCTGATCTTGTGGAAAAGCGCCCCCTCACAGAGGCGGAGCAAACGCTGCTGGCGGATCAGGCTCAGGAGCTCTGGCTTCAGCTTCTCCCGAAGCTCCCTGGATAGGAGGTGGGGAGTCACTTAACCAGGAATGACCTGGGACATGGCCCACAGGGTACCTGGGAAGATGTAAATTAGGACTGTGGACCTATCCTAGCAACTCACAGTATGGGAGGGGCCAGTGTCCCCTCCAGGTGTAGCCGTTCTGTCTGCCGCAGCCGAAGCACCTCCCCATAGGTGAGTGCATTCACCTTGGTCCGGAAGAGCTCCAGGGAAGTGGGCTTCAGGGCCAGTGTGCGGGCCAGCTGCTCCCGCACCACCTGCATGACCTGGGGCCACCTCAAGCTCAGCTCTGGGCTCCTGTCCCAGAACAGCCCTCTACCCTGTCCTCCCAGCTCTCACCCTACCCACCTTGTCAAAATCCTCCTGTGTAGCCCTCATCTCCTTCCAGGTCTTATTCAGCAGCTGGATGGCTACACAGAAGAGCTCATGGAAGCTCTGGTCTTGGCCGAAGAACATGGGCGAGAAGTCCTGGGCTGTCTCAGAGCCTGGAGCGGGGGGGCAGGAGGGGCTCAGGGAGAAAGTGTGCAGCCCCTGGCCCTCTCTGCCCTTCCGTCCCCTGTCCCTGGACACACTGTGCCCAGCCTCACTCACAAGGCTCCCCAATGTGGAGCAGCTCGCACAGCAGCAAAGTCAGCTGGATGCTGCTCCGGGCAAAGGGGCACTCATGCTTGTCTTCACGGCTGCTGTTCTCCAACACGAACTGGGGTGGTAGGAGCAGAGAATGGGGCAGAATCTCAGCTAAGCCCATGGGGACCCTGCCAAGGGAGGGTGCTGCCATCCCTCCCTCTCATTCTGTCACCGACCCGGCTGTATGCGCTGGGTGCTTGTCTGGAGAAGTAGAGCATGTTGTCCAGGGCCAGCAGGCCAGGAGGCACACGCTCCAGGTCCTGTGCTGGGTTGCTGTTCTGGAGGGGTGGGAGCACAGGCAGCTCAGGAAGGACTGCAGCCTCTGGAACAAGCACAGCCTGAAGGACGTTGGGGTGGGGACTTGGGTAGGGGTCACTCACAGAGAAGCCCAGTTTTCGAAACTCTCGGGCACAGAGGGAACGGCGACGGTCAGCACTCAGCCCAGTGCCCAGGGACTCTCCCTCTGGCTCAAAGGCAGCCTGGCGCAGGGCCTGCAGCTGGTCTCGCTGTTCCTGGGATCATTGTTTGGGGAGGGGGAGGGTGTCAGGATGTTATGATCATATATTTGAGATGGGGGTAGCTCAGTGGTACAGCACTGGCCTAGCATCTGCAAAACCCTGTGTTCAATCCCCAGTACCTCACACACACACAAAAAGATCACATCCAAAGCCAAGTCCAAGCCACCCTTAGCCTGTCCCCACCAAAGACATACCTGGCTATAGGGGTCAACTGGTGTCCGCATGCGAGGCTCCAAAAGTCCCAGTGTAAGGGCCTGCAGCACGTACAGATGATGGGCCATCTCATCACCCAGTGGCATTGCACTATGGATGATGCCCTGGAAGACAGGCAGGCTGTGGGCTCACTGGGAGAGGAGCCATTGGGAGGGGCCTCGGTGGGCTAGCCCTTCCTACCTTGTAGATGAATTGACGAAGGTTCCTTTGCCATAGGTAGTCAAGCATGTGCTGAGGTGGGTGGTAAGGGGACTTAGATGATATAGCCCTAGAGTGGAGCAGAATGCCCATCAGCTGCCACCTCCCCATCCAGCCACTGGATGAGTACTCACCTTACGTTCAGCATGGCTAGCTCCCTGCAACAAGGCTGTCAACAATGCCATGGCCTTGGTTTGCAGCTGCTGGTTCATCCTATGGAAAGAGGTGGGCAGCTGAATATCCAGGGTCCAGCCCTGCTTCCCCATCTGTACCCCACCCCAGAGGCTTACACCTGCAGGTGCACCAGCAGCCTATCCAGTGGCACTTCACTCTTGACCACCTGGCCTAGGGCAGGGCTGCTCAAGGTCACACTCTCCAGCAGCCGGAGGGCCAGGGGCTGTACCGAGGCATCCATCAGGTTCATGTTCACATAGCACACCACCTTTAAGAGCAGTAAGGGGTTGTCCCTACCTTGCCAGCATGAACAGCCAGATCCTGGCACTGCCCTACTGCTCCCACCCACTGGCCTTAGAAAAGCCCACCCACCTTCCTGATAAAGGTGATGGTGAGCGTCTCCCAGGATACCACGCCATGCTCCATGAGCTCCAAGAAGGTCCTCAATCCAAGGGCCAGCACCTCCCCTAGGCTGGGGGGAGGGGACACATCTGGGGCTGAGCAGGACCACCCAGGATCTCAGGCCCCATCATGTCCCCCCAGCCCACCACAACCCTGTACTCACTCTTCCCCATCTTCAATGATCATGCCTAGTCTCTGAAGCCCATCACGACGGATGACCTCCTGGGCAAAAGTCATGTCTGAGGCTAACAGGACGAGGTGCCTCAGGGCTTCCCGGCGACCTTCACGACTGGAACTCTGCAGCCCACCCAACAGCTGCTCAGCCTCAAGGTCCTGGCCAGGGTGGAAATAGAGCAAAAATGAGATTGGACAGAGGTAAGGTCTGAAAGGGGGAAGGTGTCCACTAGGTGGCGCACTGCTGGGCTTGGGGCCAGGGCCTCCAGACCTGGGGCAGAGGCCCACAGGCAGAAAGGGGCACAGCAGAGGGGTGGTCAGGAGAAGGCGGGCCGAGAGAGACATTACTGGGGCAGTGCTGAGACACAGGATGCTGCCATTCTTGATTTCCACGCGGTTCTGGAGGAAAAAGCGGAAAGGGCCAAGTCAAAGGGCGCTTTGAGGAATGATCAACTAGGATGTCATTGAGGATTTGGGAGTCAGAAAAAGAAAGTTCACATTCAAGGAGTCATAGGGTGGCATGTGAGGAAGGGACACTCACATTCTCCGTGATATATCTCCTGTGCCCGTCAGCAAACTGCAGGGCATAGTGCTCGGAGTGAGTCAGGCTCCACCTGCGGGGCGCGGACCTCAGGGAGGCTGGCAGGGGAGCCTCGGCGCCCGCCCCTCCCCCATCCCGCCCAGCCCCCCCATACTCACGCGTCGCACACCTCCTTTAGCACAGCGGCCAGCGGCTTTGCCTGTAAGTGGAACTGTCACTCATAGAGCGGGAGTGGGGACAAGTTGGAGGAGGGACTTGAGGGAGAGGTAGAGTGGACTATCCTGAGGGGAAGGAAACGACCTAGAGGTGGGCAGTGGGGTGCACGGGGGCTAGACAGGCCGGATGACCTGGTCCAGCTGGATGAGCTGCGGGATGGCGTCACGCATCTGGACGGCAATCTTCACCACGTTCCGTGGAGGCGCCATGCTCCAGACCGCCGTGAGTGCCTGCGCTTTCCACAAGCCGCACTACCTCCTGTCCAAGGCGCACCTCGTCTCGGGCCCCTAGAGGCGGGGACGTCCCTGTCTGCAACCTCGTCTTAGTGGCTCAAAGTTCAGCCCAGAAGTTCTCACTGGCGGCCAGGCGCTGCGGCCTTCCCAAAGGAGCCAAGGCTAGTTCCGGGTTGGAATCCCAGGAGCTGAAGGGTAGGACCGCGCCTGCCCTGGCCCGCCCCGCCAAGGAGGCCCCGCCCCGTGCCAAGGTGCAGCAGGTGGGGGCTGGGAGGGCAGGTTGCCTGAGGACGCCCCACCTCCCATTCCAGCAAGGTGACCCACCCAGTCCCGCTACCAATCCAGCACTGTCCCAGGGAGAGGCCCCAAAAAACTACATCAGAGATAGCCTTAGGCATGGTCTTTATTCAATCAGATACTGTACAAATATTACAATTTCCTTTTGTTGCAAAAAGTATAAAAATAATCTTTATATAGGAATTCATTCATTACTGTAAATCTTTCTAAATCTTTGTAAATGGCTCTAAATGTGAATAAATGAATAAATGGAAATAAGCGGGTACCAGGAGGTTGGCCCAATCCTCAGGGACCCACCTGCCCAGATTCCTAGAGACCTCATTTCCACCTGTTAGCAACACCCCCACACCTGGGCCATCTTTAGGTTCCTAGGGTTCAGGGCCCAACAGAAGGGGTGGGGGTTGGGGGAGGTGACATGACGGGACGACAGGATGGGATGGGACACATGAAAGGTCCAGGGGAAACTGTAGGGTGAGCAAGTGGGAAAAGAAGGTAAGGTGGTAGCTGGCAAGTGCCCAAGCTCTACCCCACCCTTCCCTCCTGGTGGGGGTGGGGGAAGCAGGAGCAGGGCAGTGGGCTAGACAAGCTGCCCTATGTGGGCACTGACCGGTCTCTGCCACTGGGTGGCAGCTGGCTGGGGCTAGGGAAGGTTCCAGAAAAGGAGAGGCAAATGCTATGGCTCCATGGTGGAGAGGACTGAGCCCCTTTCCCCACTCTGCTAGCAGCACAGTGCAAGTGCAGGGCTGCAGTGGGAGGCGTGGTCAGAACTGTACAGAGAGGGAAGGCTGGGGAAGCCAGGAGTCTGTGGCTCTCAAGGTATGCAGGTGTGGGGTGGCAGGTGTCCCCAGGCAGCCCCAGCTCAGTCTGGGTCTCAGCCACACAGGGCACGTCCTTGTCAATCAGAGGTTGAGAACAGGCACATCAAAGAGATCACAGACACCTTCACTCTCGTCCAGGTTGTAGATGTAATCGTGGTCTCCAGGAGGAGGAGAAAGGCGGAGGAGGGGGGCAAACACTGCAGAGAGCACTAGACTGAGGGCCTGAGCCAAGACCCCATCCAGCAGCCACCCAACTCCCTGCACACAGCCAACCCTCCCCCCACCCTCCTGGGCACCCACCTTCTGAGGACATCAACTCCTCCAGCAGCTCTGAGCTCATGCACTCTGAGAATGGAGAGAACTAAGTTATATGTGGGCTCCCACCAAGGTCCATGAAGGGGGCTCCCATTCCTCCATCAGAACCTTTACCCTTTGCCCTGGGAACCAAGCACAATAAGGTCCTCAGAAGGGCAAAAAACCCAGCCATAGCACTCAATAAGCTGTGCCCCTTATCCCTAGTCCTGGGGTGGTACATGGCCTACCTCGTGTAGGGTCAAAGATTTCTGACAGCTCTTTGGGGAGTTCAAGAACTGAAAGACAAAAAGCCGTGTTCAAGGCAGAGGTTTGGCTTGGTCCCACAAGAAGGACCTGCCTCAGATCCTATACCACTCATCTCTGGGGCTCCACACAGCTGAGGAAATGTAGGCCCTGCCCCAAGCCAAGCTGGCTGGCTGTTGGTCTCCTCTGCTAGACCTGAATGATTCAGAGCTAAGCCCAGGGTATCAAAGACCCATCACAGGTGATGGGTACAGCCTCTCTAGGTCAGAGGCACTGCAGCAGGTCAATGGACTCCCATCCCTCACTGGGCTGTGTGTGTGCATCCTGTCTGATGGAAGATGTCCCATATGCTTCCACCCTTGCCAAGCACCTGCTGTGTGCCAGGCTCAGAGTCCACATCCTGATCCAAGGAACTTGGCAGAGATGGTGTAGACACTTTGGTAAGGGATAGTGCTACAGGGTAATCCCACTACAAATCTTTGACCATGAGAAAACATATGGAAAGAAGAAAATAAAACTGAAGGGACCATGAGTGACATATGCCAAACAGGAGCTCAGGTTTTTTGCCTAGCAGGCCTTAGCCAATGAATATATGTGTGTGCATGCACATGCACATACATGTATGCTAGGGATTAACCCAGAGCCTCACACATGCACAGTACCTACTCTACCACTGAACTATATTCCAGCCATGAAAGCACCTTTTTAAGAGGGGCTGCACTCAGGATTTAACCGAGCCTTCACACTGAGCAACATTTCCAGCCATTGAAAAATTTTTTTGAGACAGGGTCCTGATAAATTGCCCAAGCTGGGCTCAAACTTCTGATCCTCTTGCCTCAGCCTCCAAGTGCGTATCACCACACCTGGCCCTGAAGGCACTTTTTTTTTTTTTTTTTTTTTTGGTACAGGGGATCGAACTCGGGTCCTTTCACTTGCACAGCAGGGGATGAAACCACTGAGCTAAATCCCTGGCCCTGAAGGCACTTTTATAAACAGACAAATGCCATAATCAGGGTCACCTTTCAGAGAGATTATTCTGTCAGTAAGGGAAAAGAGAAGGATGCTGATGAGTCTAGAATCTAGATGGCCAGCAGTCACTCTGAGTGCTGAGGATACAAGACAATGAGAGGTGTCTCATTTAACCAATGTGGATAGGTGGTGAGAGAGAGAAATGGAGTAACATCTAGGTGTCAAGCTTGGGTGGGTGACTAGGACCAATGGTAGAGTGCCCACAGAAAGGAAAAAGCAAATTTCAGGAGGAAATGGATTCAGTTGAGGTCATGTAGGAATGAGGTATTCACTGGAGATGGAGAAGGGAGAAGAAGACAGAGGTATAGAGATCAGGCAATAGATCTATACAGACTGGAGATTTGACACTGCAGAGCTGGGGCTCTTTCCAGGTGTGAAATGGGACACAGCCGCACAAACAGCCAATGTTTAAGCAAGTGTCAGGGAGAGACAGAAAAGAAGCCAGTGAGGTAGAAGAGTCAAGACTGCATCATTCAATCTAAAAAGGAAAGAGTAATCAGCAGGGAGCAAGACAGCAGCAGAGCCAAGCCCGTTGGGAACTTGCTAGATTCAGCACCTCATCAAGAGTACCACTGCTGCAGCACTGGGACAGGGTCTTGCCAGCTTCATGCTGAGGGTGACTAGACCGAGAGATGGACATGAGTAGGAACTACTCTTTCTTTCAAGGAATCCAGACACAGGGGAGATAGGAAGGATGAGATGGCAACACAGGAGGAGTTAAGTGTCAATTTGAGGTGAGAGACCCAGAGATACTCCAAGGGATGGAAAGCAGGGCTTGAGATAGGGTCAGGGAGTTCCACATTGTCCCAGGAAGAGGGCAAAAGGGCACCAGCAGTGACCCAGAGGTCAGGCATCCTGCCTTGGCTGGCGTGGGGCTCTGGGGTATCAGACAGAGGATGACAGAGGTGGGTTCCAGCCCCAGTTCTGTGTCCGAACTAGGAGTGGGCTGAGGCTATGCTCTCCTTGCTGCTCCCAGAGGGGCAGGTACTCACCACCTGTGGGGTCCACTTTGACGGGCTCAAAGGAGGTAGACGGGTTGGGTCCAGATGAACTACTAGTGCTGCTGCTGCTGCTGGTGCTGCTGCTGCTGCTGGTGCTGCTGCTGCTGCTGCTGTCTAGCAGGGCAGAAGACTGCAGCGGCCGGGTGTCTAGCACTGCTGGGCCCAGCAGGAGTGAACTGAGTTCACCACCATCCTTGCTCTCAGTTCCAGGGCCACCACTCACTGCAATTACATCCCCAAACCCAGTTACATGGGGGCAGAAAACGGGTCACTGAAACTGGGTGGGCTAGAACCACGGCCAGGATGACCACAGTACTGGTTCCCAGACCAAGGGGGAATCAGACACTGCCAGTCAGACCAGAAGAGAAAAAGTAGAAATGAGTCAATGAAGGGATCAAGGCCTGTAGGAGGGAGTTTCATGGACAAGAAGGGTCTGAGGGTACATGAGTCTCGGCAGATCTGAAAGAAACTACCATCACTGCTGCCACTTCATGAAGCCACAGCTTCCCTATTTAAAGGGCTCATTCACTGCCAGAGCAGGGGGTGGGATGGGCAGGGAACAGGGCAAAGCCAACTCTGACAGTCTCTTCCAATCCTGATCGTGGCACTCCACAACACTACTGCCTCTGGGGCCCCAGAAGAAAAGCCCATCACCAGCTGCCCACCATGCCTTACCTGTGACCTCAGCTGCTGGGCCAGCCACTCCTGGGACTTCAGTGCTTCCAGGAACAGGGGTAGAGGTGGTTAGCTGGGGACTGCTTGGACGTGAGGCTTCCTGAGGCTGGGCTAAGACAGGCTTGGGCAGAGGTGAAGGAGTAGAAACAGCAGATGAGCTCTGGAGCAGATCCTCAGGAGGTGGCACAGGAACAGCCACAGGTGAACTCCATGCCTCCTTGTTCACCAGCAGCACCTCAATGGGGCCACTCACACTCTTTAAATGAATCTGGTACTTCTTCTGTCCATTGAGACCCTGGAGGTGGAGGATAGAGGATGGGGGACAGGTAGAACTGCAAGCAGGCGTGGCTCCTGCTTTAATCTGGGTCGGGGCCAGTGTCCTCTCCCACTCAAGCTGCCCATCCTCTTAGATAACCCCAAACCCCAGGCCTCCCCCTACCTGCCCCACCCAGGTTTTATCAGACTCCACAGCCAGCACCCGCCCTCATAACCAGCTGACATCGCCTGGCTAGGCTGAGCACCCACCTCTGGGATGGGCACCTCCAGGCTGGTGCCTGATGGGGCCCGGATGGCCAGAAGAGTGTCTCCTAGAACAAGGACAATGGGTCAGGGCCATGGGCTGTTGGAGCTCGGAATGGATATGCTTGCCCCCAGGAACAAGATAGGAGACCACAGTCTCTAAGGGACCAGACAGTAGGCACCTGTCATCCCCACTGCAGCTGGGGCAGAGCTACAACTTCTCTTTCCAACAGCCCTGTCTCAGTGACCTGACTCAGATTTCCTAATCTGGGTTCAAACACATTTGTGGAGGGACAGATCACTGGACATGAAAACCTAACTCCACAACTGACGATGCTGATCCCTAGAAATAGGTTTTCTGGCCAAGGCCAATGTCCCCTTCCCAGAACAAATCTAGGGGATACAAGATGGAGACGGATCAGCTCCTGTGTCCACAATGCAACTGAACTAACACCAGGTTGAAAGTGGGAGCTGTTGGCCCCTGTATATAAGCATGAGAAAGTACGCACACAAGGGTGCTGTCTTTCTCTCTTTCCTTTGTGCCTCTGTCATGCCCAAAAAGCCAAACCTGGAGTACAGTGCTCATAGGGGCAAACCCAGGGACCTATCCCAGGATGTTTCCACCCTCTCAGTATAGCTGGCCTCCTACCAAGTGACACTCAAACCAAGGACTTACCCTACCTATTACCTCTTTGGGCAGGCCCCAGAAACCCTTTTAAGAGAAGGAACTCTCCTTGGTTAAAGAGCCCAATGAAAAGAAACGTGGCTCAGCCCAGGCCCACCCCCATCTCCCTCTACCCAGGCTCTGCTCACCAGCAAAGCATCTGCAGATGTCCTCATGAGTCACGTAGGCCAAAGTGTGGGGGTTAAGGAGAATGGCTGTAGGGTCAGATGGCAGACCACAGAGGAGACCCAACTCTCTCACAGAAGTCTGACACACAAGCCCTCAGAGAAAATTACATGGGGAGGGATCACGGGCTAAGATTGGAAGGGGAGAGTCTCTGCAGAGCAAGCCTAAACCCGGGACCTAGACAGGGGATAGAGGACCATCCTCCCAAGGTACAGGGCTCAGGGCACCACAGAACAAACCCAGCTGGATCAGAGGGCCCCTTTTCCATTCCCCCAGAGCAGGGACCACTAGGAGGATATCAACTGTTCTGCACGTCCTCTGTGACATTCCGGATGCTCTGCTGCACCCACACCTTGTGCTGATCAAGCTCTTGCTCTCGCTGCTGCAAGTCTTCGATCTCAGCCTTGAGCTCAATCAGCTTGTCAGCAATCTCCCGGGTATTGCAGCCAGGCCCCACGCCCCTGAGCCAAGGGAGTGAGACTGAGAGGGACTGCTGAAAATTCCAGGTCCCATGGCCCCTGCTGTCTCCTGCACCCTCCACCCCATGCTCCCAGCAATAGGAGATCCTACTGCCCTTCCAGATACGGTTCCACTCACTTCCACTGGATGCTGTTCTTGGATTTTTTCTCGATCAGCCCAATACCTTCCAACACGTTGGTAATGTCGTATATCCGCCTCTTCTGGCGGACAGCTAGGGTGTCAGCTGCCTGGCAGACAAAACACAGTGGTGCATACTTAGCCCCACTCTCAGGTATATCCCAGTTACCTTGGGGTGGTCTGGGAAGAGGTTTACTTGGGTCCCAATCCATAGCCTCCACAACCCTACAGCAACTCAGGACTGAAAGGCAGAAAGAGACCTGAGTGTTAGATACTCTTTTCCCTATGCCAGCCAGGAAGGGCCACGAGGACCAGCACCTGCAATCCCAAGCCTGGCACGTAGCTGACACTCAAAAGCTTCGGCCGAATGAATGAAAAAGTCCCCGGGGGCCTCTTTCCTGTGAGAAGGCACACGGATGGCGGGGGTCCCTAGGAGGACTCAGCAGGGCCGCCCTGAGGATTCTCGTTACCGGCCAAGTCCTGGCCCACCATGCCCTCAGTCGCCCCCTAGCCCGGGCCGCACCAGTTTGAGGTCGAGCACGCCGTCCTTGGCCTCCTGTAGAAGCGACACGAACTTGGTGGTGAGAAGTCCCAGGCTCTTCTCGTGTCGGCTTGGGGTCCCCGGGGGCGGCGGCGCCTGCGGGCCGGCCTCTGCCATCGCGCCCGACCGCCGCCTCCCCAGAGCCAGGCCAGGCCAGGCCGGCGCCGCCGCCACTTCCGCTTCCGTTCCTGGCCACCGGGCCACCAGAACCGTCGTCGCTATTTCCGCTTCCGCCCTGAACCTCCTCAGGGACCATGGTGCAATTCCTGTCTGTATGCTGGGAAGTAAAACTTCAGGGGCCATCGGCAAATGTCTAACTCCAGAAGTTGACCAAAAGGCGCTTGTCTGTGGGAGGCTAAGGAAGGCGGATTAGAAACTAGATAAACTGGGGAGGGATGTGCAGGCAGCCAGTGAGCAACCTCAACAATACAGAGCAGGGAGCACTGGGACGTTTTCTGCCAACCTACCTTCAAACCACTAACTACCCTAGTGTAGAGAGGACAGACCACACTGCTTTATAATCCCGACCTGTTGCCCCCAGACCTACTCATAAAAGCTGCCTCACTGTCTTGGGGATAACCCACCGTATTTTTCCTGCCAAAACAGCAAATACTAACTACCTCATCCCTACTACCCCTTCCCTGGTCTTGGCATCATCTTTCTCTGGTCTCCATACTACAGTGCTCAGAGGCCACAGGACTTTTTTATTTATTTTTATTGGTACATTTTATGTATACAATAATGACATACATCATTGGAAATTCGCACCTTTACATAATCTCTCTTGGTTCTTATTTTTCCCCCTTCCCCTGCCCTCCCTTCAACCCCTCCATCCCTTCCTATTTACAAAAACTTTGTTTCCATTTTTTAATTTTCTCATATTAATTCCATTCCCTTCTTTCCTTTCCCCTACCCTTCCCACTTCCCCTTCCCCTTTGCCCCTTTTCTTCCTATTTCACATGATCTATTATACCTTTTAGTCCTTATTGACACTTTCAGTTTCTCACACTAGAGAACCTATTCAGTATTTACACATGTGTGTCCTATTTATTTCACTTAAGAGTACCACCTCAATGTGCATCCATTTAGCTATAAATGTCTAATTTCTCATTTTTTATGGCTGAGTAGTACTCCATTTTATAAAAAAAAACCCATCAATCTCCAGTTGATGGGCAATTGGCCTGCTCCCAAGTTTTAGCTATTACAAACTGTGCTGCTATGAACATGGGTGCACATATATCACTGTGGTATGATTCTTTTAATTCTTTAGGGAAGATCCCCAGCAGGGGAACAGCTGGGTCAAATGGGACTTCCAGTCCTAGTTCTTTGAGGTATCTCCATACTGATTTCCACAGTGGTTGCACCAGTCTACACTCCCACCAGCAGTGGAGCAGGGTTCCTCTTTCCCCACAGCCCCGACAGCATTTGTTATTGGTTCATTTCAGCAGCCATTCTTTCTGGGGTGAGGTGGAATCTCAGCGTTGTTTTCATTTTCATCTCTCTAATGACTAGTGATGTTGAACATTTTTTCATGTGTTTATTTGCTATTTCTGCTTCTTTGTCTGAGAAATGTCTGTTCATTTCAGATGCCCATTTTTGGATTGGGTCTTTAAATTTGGGAGGTCTGATTTTCTTAAGTTCTTTAGAGATTCGAGATAGTAGACCTTTGAGGAATAGCAGGTGAAAAATTTTTCCCACATTGTGGGTTGTCTCTTCACACTGCTGGTGGTTTCTCTTGCTGTGCTGAAGCTTTTTGATAAGAAGAGATCCCACTTGTTGATTGTTTGTGCTAGTTCACGGGCAACTGAGGGGTTGTTCATAAAATCTTTTCCTGCACCAATGTCTTCAAGAGTTCTACCTAACCTCTGTTCCAGCTGGTTCAGTGTTTCTGTTTTAATATTTAGATCTTTAATCCATTTCGATATTAATTTAGTGCATGGTGAGAGATATAGGTCTAGTTTTAATCTTTGACAAGTTGAAACTCAATTTTTCCAGCACCATTTATTAAAGAGGCTATCTTTCCTCCAGTGAGTGTGTTTGGCTCCTTTGTCAAAGATGAGGTGGCTCAGTGTGTCTGGCGTTGTTTCTGCATCTTCTAATCTGTTCCACTAGTCCTCCAGTCTGTTTCTTTGCCAGTACCATGCTGGTTTTATCACAGTAGCTTTGTAGTATAGTTTCAAGTTGGGAGTTGTGATACCCCCTGCCATGTTTCTGTTACCTAGAATTGCTTTTGCTATTTTGGGTCTCTTCTTGTTCCAAATGAATTTTTGGATTGTTTTCTCAAGGTCCATGAAGTATGCTGCTGGAATTTCAATTGGGATTGCATTGAATCTATATAGCAGTTTTGGAAGTACGGCCATTTTCACTATGTTGATCCTTCCTACCCAGGAGTAGGGGATGTCTTTCCATTTTCTGATAACATCTTCAATCTCTCTTTTCAGAGTGTTATAGTTTTCAGAGAAGAGGTCTTTGAATTCTTTTGTTAGGTTGATTCCTAGGTATTTCAGTTTTTTGGATGCTATTGTGAAAGGAATTGTTTGCCCTATTTCTGTCTCAGTGAGTCTGTTTTTCATATAGAGGAAAGCTATTGATTTTTGTGTGTTGACTTTGTATCCAGCTACTCTACTGAATTTGGTTATTAAGTCTAGAAGACTTTTGGTGGAGTTCTTGGGGTCTTCTATATAGGGTATCATGTCATCTGCAAATAATGACAATTTGACTTCTTCATTTCCTATTTTTATCCCTTTTTATTTCTTTCTCTTGTCTAATTGCCAGGCCACAGGACTCTTACAATCTCTTCTCAGCCAATGCAAAGAGGTTGACCTATGTGTGAATAGAGCATTTCTTGACATTTAGGAAAGGTTATGTTTGCTAGTGTCATTTTGTTTTTATTTATTTATTATTTAAAACAGGGTCTCACTATGTAGTTCAGGCTGGCCTTAAACTCACTATGTAGGCTGGGGATTTAGCTCAGTGGCACCCTTGCCTGCATCGAAAGCCCAAGGTCCTGAGTTTGATCCCCAGTACAAAAAAAACCAACCTCACTATGTAGCCCAGGCTGGCCTGGAACTCACAGAGATCTTCCTGCCTTGGGCTCCCGAGTGCTAGGATTACAGGCATGCACCACCACACCTGACCTTGTTATCTTTAACATTGTTATTACTTACTGTTGTTTATTTTAGGTCAAGTTCTGTGGGAAATAGAGTGACAGGGATTTACCTACAGCAAATATACTGAGGATTCGCACTTGTAAGGGAGTCAGACAAGCAGAACTGGGCCGATGCAGTTATAACAGAGGCCTCAGCCCATCCCATCAGCTCTGAAATTGATGGAATCCTTCTGAGGTATTCACACCCACACAAAGGTACAGGATCTTTGTATCCCAATGCTGACTCAGAGCTCATAGAGTGGTGAGACCTCAGCAGCCTACACACCTGGCAGCTGGGAAATGAGGGCTTCTGTCTGAAAGGGTGACTTGAGTGGTGTTCCCTACAGGGTCCATTCCATGGCTCCCTATCACTCAACATGAACACAACCATCATGATCCCTGTCAGACCATCCCCACTACTGCCCCTCTTCTCAACAGCCTATGGTCTGTCCTCTATAGAGGTACACATTCTCCTCCAAAGGCCCAATGGCACAGTTTTCATACCGCAGTGTTGTCTGCATCCAAATCTCGCACTTCACCCTTCACCCCAGGTTGAGACCAAGTCTACTTCACTTCTATGGGCTCAGCACTAAAAGGTTCTGGGTGGCTGATCAAGAATTGGTGATAGGGCTGGGGATTTAGCTCAGTGGTACCACACCTTCCTCAAAAGCTTAAAGTCCTCAGTTTGATCCCTGGTACAAAAAAAAAAAAAAAATAGTGATCATAGGGAGTACATCCCTGCCCCCAACCCTCCGGAAGTGGCGCCCAGCCCTCCCCACCTCAGTGCAGATGCTCTTTCCTGTTGGGAATAAAGCACCAAAAACTCAGCTTCCTTCCTTTCTGCCTTGGGGGAGGTGGGGCCTTAGAGAGAAGAAGGGGTTTCTGGGCTAGGAAGTGGGAGAGAGGCTTTCTTGGGGAGAGGAATTCTGCTGCTGTGTGGCACAGAAGCTGGAGTCAACCAGGCCCTGGGAGGAGTGGAGGGCATTGGCAGCTCTGCTGAGGGGAAAAGGGCATTGTCAAGGCCAAGGCTGCTAGCAGAGGAGGGAGGACGCCTGGTCAACTCTGGTAAGTTTTTCCCAAAGTGTCCTGGACATCTCAGAGCAGAAACAGAGTCTTAGAGTTGCCAGATGAGGCCTGTTTCCACTCTGCCTCACTTAGCATAACCCAGAAAGCCAACAGGCAAAAAGCCTTGCAGGTGCCTCCCCCATTATACCCACCCTCTCTCATTTCCTGAGGGAGCTGGGCAAGCACCTCCTTCCTTTCTCAGAAGGGCCCAGATAGAGGGAGCAGCCCAAGGGAACACCCATTCTGCCCAACTCAAACCCTTACCCCCACCCCCACCTCAGCTCCTGCTCCTCCAGGCCTATCGTGGACTCAGCAGTCAAGGACAAAATGCAGCCCACACTTCCCTCTGGTATGAGCCCCATTGGGTGAGCTGAGGGAGGGATGATGGCAAGAAAGATGTGAATGGTGGAGTTGGGTCCTCCCTGCCAGGTCTGGCTGGAACTCTATAGGACAGTGAGGAGTGAACTGTCCTAGGGACAGGCTGAGGACTAGGAAAGGCAGTAGGGTCAGTGGCTCCAGCCCTTTCTGACTGACAAAGCTTCCCAGGCTCTTCCTGCCAAGAGCCTGAGTGGCCAGAGCAGGAGAGGGCAGAGCAGCTGGCCAGAGGTGCAGCACTCAAGTGGGCCTCAGGCATCTTCTACCGCCCAGAGCAACTGGCCCGACTGGGCCAGTACCGCAGCCGTGAGGTGCAGCGTACCTGCTTCCTACAAGGACGCATCAAGGTGGGCATGGGATAGGGGCAGCAGTGCTGGGGTAGGCTGCAGGGCTGGCCAGACCTCACTGCCTACATCTCTCCACAGTCAGTGGTGCAGTCATACTTGGAAGGTGTGCAAATTGGTGTGTGGCAGCTGTCCCAGGCCCTTGAGGCTGTGCAAGGAACCCATGAGGCCCTGAACCAGGCCCATGGGTTGATCCAGGGCATGGCTCAGACCTCAAAGACCCTAGAGGCCCTGCGGGAGCAGGTTACCCAACACAAGCAACTACAGGCCCTGTCTCAGTTGCTGCCCCGGCTGCAAGCAGGTGAGTTTGCAGAACCCTGGGCCTCAGCTTTCAACAATCAGTCCATAAACAATTCTTCACTGATCAAGGGCCCAGGGGCACTGGTAGGAGATTGCATGGAGGGACACACAGGGTCCTACCAGGCATATGAAGCAGAATGCAAAATCAGCTCATCCTGGGGTTCTCAAGCATGGGATGTTTGAATCAGGATGAACGCCCTTCATATTGCTGTGGCTACCCTGGTTGTTAATATGTTGAAAGAGCTGGGGGAAGCCAGGCATGGTGACAAATGCCTGTGATCCCAACACATGGAAGTCTGAGGCAGGATGATCAACACAAGTTCAAGGCCAGGCTGGGCTACATAGTGAGTTCAAAGCCAGCCTGAACTACGTAGTGAGACCCTGTTTCAATAAATAAGTAAATAAAATAGAAAGGGCTGGGGATATAACTCAGTAGTAAAGCAAGTGCTTAGCATGTGTGGGGCCCCAGCATATTCCTCGAGCAGGGTGGGTGAACAGCCACTAGCATAGCCCCCAGTTTTTCTCTACTTTCTCCCCATTATCTTTGAGTTTCTTTTGTTCCATTAGCTCAATGATTGACACCTGGCCCACCAAGTCTCTAGGACTTTGCCTGGATCCTTGCAGATTGGCCAATGCTCTACTGTAATGGTTACTACATGTTTTGTACATAACCCAGTCTCAGGGCCTCAGTATCCTTTACTGTACCCATTACACAGGTGGGAAGGCTGAGACCCAAGGCTGTCTCCTTTCCTTCATTAGTGCCGGCTTCAGTGACCCACACAAAGATGCTAATCGATACCCAACAACTCTTGGAGGCATATGTGAGCCTGCGGGAGCTGGAGCAGCTGCAAGAGGAGGCATGGGCATCCTTGGGGGGCCTGGAGTTGCCAGTCTTCCAGGGGCTGGGCCATCTGGCTGAGGCATTGGGCCATGCTGTGGAGGCAGCTGCAGGGGCTGCAGGCCAGCTGGCACAGGCAGATCCAGCCCTGCTGGTGGCTGCTATTCGAGTAGCAGAGATGGAAGCTAAGCGTACAACTCCACTAGGACAGGTCCCCCGAGACTGGAGGCAGCGCTGTCTGCAGGCACTACAAGCAGGCCTGGAGCAGGTCTACTTTGGAACAACTGTGCTGCCTGAGCCAGGGGCCTTAGCAGAGTGGCTGAAGGCTCTCCAGATGGCCTTGCCTGCTGAGTTGGCCACAGCTGAGGCACTGGTAGCACCCTGCTGCCCACCACACTACAATGTGGTTCAGCTATGGTCCCACACCCTGCACAGTGGTCTGCGCCGCAGCCTGCAGCAACTCCTCGCAGGACCTGAGCTGGGAGCTGCTGATGCCTTCAACTTGCTGCATTGGGCACTGCACGTGTACCTGGGGTCAGTGTCCTTGAGACAGTGAAAAGTGGGAGGATTAGAAGATGGGGGCTCAGTGTGATGCTGGGCCACCTATCTCCAGGCAGGAAATGATGGGGAGCCTGGAGTTGGGGCCTGAGGCTGATGTGTCCCAGCTGGAGCCCCTCTTGACCTCAGAGAACATCGAGCAGCTGGAGGCAACATTTGTGGTCAAAGTTCAGGTGAGTGTTTGGGCCACAGAGGGATGCTTTGTCCATTGGCTATAGCCTTTATCTGTCAAATCCTATGTCTACTTGTCTCTGGTAGGGTCAGTGGCCTTCTATATCCCATCCACTGACCCGTGCTTTTTTTTTCTGGTACCAGGAATTGAACTCAGGACTTTGCACTTGCCAGGCAGGTGCAGCACCACTGAGCTCAATCCCTGACCCCATATCCCTTGCTTCTTGTCCCAGGCAAATGTGGCCCAGTGGCTACAGAAGGCACTGGATGGGGAAGTAGCTGAGTGGGGCCGGGAGCAGGAACCCAACACAGACCCCTCTGGCTTCTACCACTCACCAATGCCAGTCATCGTACTGCAGGTGGGTAGGAAAGTGGCTAGGCAGGTGGGCAGTCCCCATAGGGAAGGGGGAAGAGGACAGGACTTAGGGGCTTTACTGATGGTTCCCTGTCCCTCCCTGTCTATAGATCCTGGCCGAGAGCATTCATGTGACCAACCTGGTCAGTGAGTCGCTGCAGAACCGAGTGTGTGGCATGGCACTGTCAGAACTGGGCACATTCCTAAGGAGGTCTGCCAAGCATGCACCCACTCCCAACCCTCAGCCCCACTCCCAGGGCAGCCCCAAAGGCCTTTGAATGAATAAGTCACACCGGTGGGAAATGGCTCCTCCAAACAAGTACTTGGAAGGGGGATGGGAGTATGGGGACTGGGCCTGTGGAGGCACCAAATCCAGGAGCTGCTCTGCCCATTGCAGCTTCAGTGATGCTCTGATCCAATTCTCCCGAGACCACCTCAGTGGGGAAGCCCTGGCCCCTCACTATGTGTCCTACCTACTGGCTGCCTTCAACCACCAATCAGCATTGAGGTACTAGAATGGTCCCAGCAAAAGCTACCTTCACGAACCCCAATTTCATTCCTTCTATTTATGGTTCCACCCACACTAGCCCGCTAGGAACTCTAGGCCCATATAACTCAGGGGTTCTAATCCTAGTTCTGGTAATTACTAGCTGTATGTCCTTGGGAGAGTTACCTATCTGAGTCTCACTTTTCTTATTAGTATTATGTAGGTAATAATGGATTGGTCTATGAGTCGCATAAAATAAACGGATATGGGGTGCACACAGTGGCAAATATTCATCCTGTCAGCAAATATTTATCAAGGCCTCACTCTATGCCAGATAATGTCTGAGGTTACAGTTGTGAACAAAACAAAAAATTCCCTTCATCTTGGGTGCCATGCTGTTTCTTCTTCTTTTTTTTTTTTTCTTTTGGTACCGGGGATCAAACTCAGGACCTTGAGCTTGCAAAGCAGGCACAGTGCTGCTGACCTAAATCCCCAGACCGACAGGTTGATTTTTACTCCCTTCTCTTGCGGATGAGGAAACAGAAACCGAAAGAATGACTTGTTCATGATCACAGAGTGAATTCGAGGCAGGTCTAGCCCGGCTATGTCTCTCTTGTAGCTGTTGAACACATCCCTCCTAGCTTTGACAGATACTTTAGGCCTTAAAAGTGCAGGAAACTGCCTTTCCCGCCCCTTCCTGTCATACACTTGCGCCACAAGGTGGCACCCTAGTGGTTGAACCACAAAGGGCAGTGCAGGCCTTGGCCTTGGTCCTGAAGTATTTTTGGTCGGTCCAGCTCCTCGATGTCGGTCCTGCAGCTTGATGGAGTGGCTACCGGGGTCTTGGCCCCGGTGGAAGCAGGGCTGGACGAGTTGCAGAGAAGGATCTGCCGCCTGGTGCTGGAGGCCCTGCAGGTGGAGCTCCAAGTGAGGCTTCCTTCCCGTCAAAATGTGGGTGGGAGGTGGAGAAACGGGGCAAGTAAGCGGGGTCTGTGGAGACTGCCAGATATGAATCATTTCTCCAGCCCCGTCTCTGACTCACCCTTCCCCAGCCCCTGTTCGCAGCTCTGCCCTCGCGCCAATGGCTGTCAAGCTCTGAGTTGCTGGACCGAGTGTGTGAGCGGACGTCGCGGTTCTGCAGGGACTTCTGGCGTGTGCGGAACCCCGCAGTTCAGGTGCATTGGACGGAAAGGCTGAGGAGGGGGGAGAGCAGATGGAAAAGGCAATCTAGACCTATCTCATCACATTCCCTGCAGGTGCTGCTGGCCGAGGCAGAGCGCACTGTGGTGGTACAGTACCTACACGCATTGATGCAGGGCCGCCTCGTGTGCTGCAGTGAGGATGAGCGGACCCAGGCGGCCGAGCGCCTGGAGCACGATGCCGCCCAATTTAAAGAGCTTTTCCTCAGTTTGGTGAGCGCTTCTTGGGTGGGCAAACGGGCGAATCTCTGTGGTGAGTGGGAGCTGAGGGCCGGCTCAAAACACGACCCCAACCTGCCCAGGGCCTGGAGGAGAGCGCGCATTGCACGCCAGTGCTGCTCTCCGTGAGGGAACTGCTGAACCTCCGCGATCCTACGATGCTTGGTCTCGAGGTGGCAGGCCTGCAGCAACGATTTCCCGACGTGAGGTGCGGGGCGGGGGAGACGCGGGAGGGGAAGGGCGTGACTGACGCACCTCCGGGCGTGGCTGACGCACCTCCCACCTCCGTGGTGTCCCGGCAGCGAGGATCACGTCTCTGCCCTCTTGGACCTGCGCGGGGACGTGTCCCGAGAGCAGCGCCAGGCGGCACTCAGCTCGCTGCAGGCTGGCCCACCGCCCTCACCCCCGATGGTCCGCCGCCCACTCTTCAGCCTCGTGCCGGCGCCCACGCCTTCCCTCTCCTCCTGCCTCTTCTCGGGACTCTGCTCCTGACGCCCAGTCTCTGTGGAATAAAGCCAGCCCCACTCCCCCTAAGCCTGCATATCTGTGTTGGAGAAGGCAGGGTGCGAGGGATGAAATAAAAATGCCGGTGGAGGTTAGTGAGTTTCAAGTACTGTACAGTGATACACCCAAGGTATCCTAGCTACAGTCGGGTTTACGGGCCGCGCCGCACCTATCCAAACATCCGCCCTTTTCGTAGACTGGGGTCCGGACCACCCCGGATCCCGCGCGGTACGCAGGTGATGTCCCCAAATATTCACGCCTCGGCCCTCCGCCACCCAGGTCCCTCCACAGAGTCGCGGGGGAAGTCGGGAAACTCGTGGAAGGGCGGGCCTAAAGCAACAGCCCCGCCCGGGGGCGTGGCGTGATGCCAAACACCGCCCACTCCGCCCTTACTGGCCCAGCCTACGGTGGTCTTCGTTGCGCACCGCAGCTGAGACTGACGTGAATCCGCGCGCCTTCTTGTGAGCGTGCGCGCACCCGAGTGTGTGCGACTTCTGCGTCTGCTCTCGAGGGCTAGGTGGAGGGCGACTGGCTTTGCGAAACGGGGACCGCAGGCGGCAAGAAGAGAAGAGAACAGGTTGGGGCGCGGCACGCGGACCTAATTCCTCACTCTTATTGCAAAAGCCTAGACAAGGCGCGCGACTCGACCCTTCTTGATCTGCTAGAAACCCCTTATTCCATTGTCTTCTGGCCCCGCCCTACATTGGGCGCGCTCTTTGCTATCCTTCGCCGCTTATTGGCTGCAGGTCACGCCCTTCGTGGATCTCTCAGTCCCCATTGGCTCTTCACCCACCTTAACCTCTCCCAGGGGTTTCTTATTGGTGCAGGCCACACCCTCTTATTTGTCACCAGACCCCGCCCTCTGTAGTCGAGGCTCCTCCCCCACCCAGCGTTCATTCATTCTGCATCTATTGCTGGGTGCTTGGGATATGAGGGTGAGTCAAACCCGTCACTGCCCTGGAGGATGGTGGGGGGACACGGATTTAAGCTCCAACGGTGATAACCTAGGGCAGTAAAAAAAAAAAAAATCGAGGAACTGGGACCCTTTAGAGGCCTTTAGACGCCCGGGAAGCATCCCGGAGTAGGTGAGACCTAAACTCAGCCCTGAGAAATGGTTAAGTGTTTGCTCCAGGGAGACAGTTCGAGGGCATTCTTGGCGGAAGGAGCAGAGATGTGAAAGAAACAAGTGTATTTTGGTAATTGAGAGGAGGTCGGTCAAATGAAAGAAGGGGAAATGGAAGGGCCTGGCCCAGGTAGCAACTTGGAGACAAACGAGGAGTCCAGGAAAGTGTACAGTTAGTTGAAGGGAATGAGACTTGAGACTTGAAATCTTTTTCAAGCAGCTGGTCACTAGGCAAGGTAGAGGCAAGAGGGAAGATGGGGCCTAGGTGAGGAAACAGGGTGCAGGGTAGGAAAGATTCTAGATCTGAGAAGAAAGGCTCTTGAGTTCATTTATTGAGCAGCTGCTTTGACTCAAGTACTATCCTGGGTTCTAGGGACACAACTGTGAACATTGGAAAGGAGAAAACAAATAACAATCAAATATACCATATGAACATAAAGGTTACTGCAGTATATTTCAGGTAATGATAACTGCTACAGAGAACAATAATTCCAGGGGTGGGGGTTGTTGTGGAGAAGGGACAGGTGGTTGATTGTTTTATAGAGGTATGCTAGAGTGGCTTTTCTAGTAACATGGTATTTGTGCAGAAATTTGAGGACAGTGACCCATGTCATTATATGAGGGGAAAACTTTCTAGATAATATATTCAGTTTGAGATACCTCTTAAAGGATCTCAAGAAGATCATAAAGTTTTGTTTTTTAAGATGGAGAAATAACAGCATGTATACATGCTGATGAAAAGAATACAGTGGAGAGAAAGAGGTTGATGATGTAGGAGAAAGGAGAAATTGAGTTCCTAAGCAAGTAAGGGAGCTTTGAACCTGAGGCCACCAGTCATTCTTTAGGTAGAGAATGAATTGGACTGAGTTCTGGCACACAGCAGGTGTAAGTGCCCTGACACTGGGAAGATGCCTCAAACAAGGGACAGGCCAGAAATTAGCTTGGCTTTGCTAGTTTCCCTCTCCTTTCCAAAAGCAGATTCTAACTTGGATTTGAACAGATGGCCCAGAAGAGAGAGGGCATTTCAGGTGGGAGGTGGTGTAAGCAAGAAGCACACAGTTCAAACTGACTGAGGCCAGATGGGCAGTGGGATGTAGGTAGAGGCAGATGGGAGGGGTGGTGTAGGACTGAGAAGATGCCACATGTAGAAGGCAGCCCCTAGAGACCCCTCACCTATGGTCTAGACAGCCGGCTGAGGCTGCACTCTGCCAGTTCTCACATTGGGTAAGTGCTGAGCACAGAGGTTAGAACCATGAGTAGGGCCTCAGTCCTCTAGAGCTCACAAACTGAGGGCATTCCAGTAAGCATCATCTAGGTAGAAGTATAAAATTCGCCCTCTTGCTGGGCATGGTGGCTAAATACCTGTAATCCCAACACTTGGAAGGCTGAGGCAGAAGGATTGCTGTGACTTCAAGGCCAACCGGGGCTACATAATGAGTTCATGGCCATCCCGAACTAAAAAAAGCAAGACTCTATCTCAAAAAAAGCCAAAGCCAAACCAAACCAAACAAAAAAATTCTTCCTTTTCTTTGCTCAGCCCAGGCTACTTGACTGAGGCTGCTGGAGGGAATGGATTGTGGTAGAAGTGGGGGACAGCAGACCCTTAGCCTCCAAGTGTCCAAAAGGGTTCACATGGAGCATAGAACTTGCTTTTCCTCTGACCACCCCACTCATGCTGGTCTTCACGTGCCCTTCTGTGTCCTCAGAGGTCGACAGTGTGGGGATTTGGAGCAACCAGCTGGATGTGACCTCCAGGACAGAATGGTGCTGGACTCAGGAGCTCAGGTGTATGAGCAGGCACCTCCCAGCCCATCTGCCAGTCCCCTGTCCCTGCGCCATAGGCTGAAGTCATCCAACCGAGATGGGCCACCCCTGTACCCCTGGCCTCGATCCCTGGCTGTGCCCCTGGCTCTGGCTGTCCCTTCAGTGCTGCAGCCCCAGCCTGAGCAGCAGCCCTTTTCAAAGCTGCACTTGGGCCACCGTGGCCATATGCGTCGCAGTGAGAGCACTTACTCTGTAAATAGCACTGGTCAGCGGGGGCGTGGCACACAGGGTCATGCCCCACCTGGACAGGGACGGGACCCAGGTGGTGGCACCTTGCGATCTGCAGCTTCCCTGCCCCACATTGCTAAGACTCGAAAGAATGTAGGCAATGGTATTGGCAAGAGCCCCTGTATGTTGGTGGCCCTGAGGCCAACCAACATGGACCGTGAACGGGACAAGTTCTTCCAGTCCCATTATACCTACAATCCACAGTTTGAGTACCAGGAGCCCATGCCTACAACTGTGCTGAAGAAGTACTGTGAGGCCTCTGGACAGTTCATCCCTCAGGTGAGTCCAGCCTGCCCACCTCACCCTGGCCCTGACCACCCAAGGGACCCAGGCTGACCCAGCTACTATGGCCCTGTGTACAGGCAGTTGGCATCATTGAGGCTGTCCTGGAGAAATTTGGCACCTACGAACGCTTTGAGGCTGCTACCGGGGGCCAGCTGCTGACCAAGTGCCAGATTTGGTCCACTGTGCGAAAATACATGCAGAAGGAGGGCTGCGTTGGGGAGGTGAGCTCGCCCTGCCTGCAAGGCCCCTCCTCTGCTATGTCCTAAATCAGGTTTTGTATCAGGTGGGCCCAGGCTCAGCTCTACACCTGGCTAGGTGGTGACTCTAAACAGATCTTGACCCCTGCCCTTGCCCCAGAAAGGTGGGAGCTGGCTCTGAGCAGGGGTGGTGAAGGGTTGGTGTGCTAGCCAGTGTCCAGCCTGGCAACCTTGTGGCATGGGTGGGCCTGCCTGCAAACTGGCCCCAGGGCTGCTAGCCATGGCTTAGGATACTGCCACCTGCAGATTGTGGTGCAGCTGAGTGAGGACCTGCTGTCCCAGGCAGTAATGATGGTGGAAAACAGCCGACCCACACTGGCCATCAACTTGACGGGAGCCCGCCAGTACTGGCTGGAGGGCATGCTTCGGCATGAAATAGGTCAGGCTGGGGGTGTGGTTGGGGGTGGGAAGGGATGAGAGGGGGCTGAATGCTGGGGGTGGGGAGGTGGTGGCCCCAGTAACCCCTTCCTTTGTTTTTCCCCCTTCCCTCTGGAGGACTGGCCCTTTCCCTACCTGAGCAGCTACCTCCTCCCTCCTGCTCACTGAGGTAGGCCAGAACATGCCTGCCCACTCTGGGCTCACTTTCATTTCTTGATCCTTTTGGGGGTATCTCTTTCTCCCTCCAATTCCTCTCTGATTTCCTTGACAGTGAGGGCAAGGCTGCTGAACCATGGCAGGCCAGAGGGAGAATCCCACCAGCCAGAGGGAGAATCTAATGCGGGTGGGAGGCCAGATCCTAGTAATGGAATTGCTTGTGGGCTTATAGAGCCCAGTCTAGGAGAGGAGACATGCCAGCTGGAAAGGAGGGCAGAGGACACTAATCACTATTCTTTTCTGTCTCCTTACTCATCAAGAATCTTGCTGCTCTGGGCGAGAAGTGGTTTTCCTGGGGGCATCAACATGACTGTCCAAATGACTGATATGGGCACTTGTCAGTGGGGGTGTGGGGACCAGGTGGTGTGTTCCTTGAGTGTCTCTAGGAGGGCTGGGGTGATATGAATTGGGAGAGATGAAGAGTGTATAGCTCTGGGCAGATTGGGGAGGATTCATGCAGGTAAGCCTATGGGTCCTTGAATGTGGGTTCACCTGAGGAGGGTCTCCATGGCGCCTGGGTTTAGGTGAGTATGCGTTTGTCTGGGGCTGGGGAAAATTTGTGTAAGAGTGTGATTTGGGGAGCACGAGGATATGAATTGCTACTAGAGGTCTGCCTGGTATGTCCTCCAGATGTCCCTCCTCCGCTTGCCTTCCCTGCAGGCACCCACTACCTGCGTGGCGTGAATAACGCGCAGCAGCCTTGGCACAGCGCCGAGGGCCGGCTGCAGTATGGACTTCGGCCAGCCAACCCCACCGAGGAGGGCCTGGCCAGCCTGCACAGCGTGCTTTTCCGCAAGCAGCCTTTCCTGTGGCGTGCAGCCCTGCTCTACTACACCATTCATCGTGCCGCACACATGTCCTTCTGCCAGCTCTTCCAAGACCTGGCCCGCTACGTGCAGGACGCCAACGTGCGCTGGGAGTACTGCGTGCGCGCCAAGCGTGGCCAGATGGACACTTCCAAGCCAGGTGGGCGCCACACAGGGGAGGGACCTGAGCTGGGTGGGGCAAGGGGCAGGGCCATGGGGCAAGGTCTCACCGCCTTCTGGGCCTTCTCACTCACAGGCTGTTTCAGCAAGGACCAGGTGTACCTGGACGGCATCGTGCGCATTCTGCGACACCGCCAGACCATCGATTTCCCACTGCTGACCTCCCTGGGCAAGGTGAGGGGCTGTGAGCCTTTGGAGGCCCCAGCCAGCTAGTGCTGACTGGTAGGGGGGACATGGATGGAGGTTAGCAAGGTTGATGAAATGACAGTCTGGCACCTGAGAGTAGGTGCTTGACCTAGCCTGTGGGTGTGTAGATGTTGCATTTCAAAGGTCACGGAAGCAGTCAAGAAGGCCTGCAGAAGGACACTGGAGAAATGCCCAGGGACCAAGTCCCTCATGCTGGGCATTTGTGCAAGGCTGAGGAAAGTAGACATCATCTGAAACAGTGGGAAGGCAGAGGCACTTTAAGCAAAGGTGTGGCACAGATGTTTGCTTTAGAAGGCTCCCTCAGATGTCATATGGGAGGTGGTTTGGAAGTAGAGGCCCAGGGAAGGAAGTGCGGGAGCAAGAGGAGGAGGCCCTCCCATCACTCTTACAGCATTGATAGTGGTTTGGCCTGACTGGGCAACAGCCATGAGGTTGGAGAGGAGGAGGTAAACTAAAGAGATCCTCATGCCAGGCCTGGTGGCTCACACCTGTAACCCTAGTACTTGGGAGGCTGAGGCAGGAGGATCATTATGAACCTGAGGCCAGCATAATGGGCTACATAGTGAGTTCAAGGCCAGCCTGAGCTACCTAGCAAGACCCTGTATCAAAAAAAAAAAAATCTTCAGAGAGTGGAATCCCTTTATCTTATCAGTCACCGTGACTGAGTGGGAGGGAGGGAGAGTCCAGAGACCCTCCCTGGAACCTGACCTGGGTAACTGAAGAGGTGGAGCTGGCATAAGCTGGCATAAGCTGGCATCCGGAGGTTGCATGTTGGATATGAGGGGGTGCCTGGAAGATATCCAGGAACTGGTTGGATACCCATGACTGGAGGCAAAGGGATTGACTGGGCTAGCAAGGACTGAGGCTGTAGAGAAGGTGATGAAAGAGCAAAGACCCAGGACTAAGCCTAGAGCTATATAACATGGGTGTGCATTAGGAAGGGAGAAAGAAGAATCCCAGAAACAAATGGCCATGAGCCATCAGCAGAGCTAGGACCAGCTGCCTGAAAGCCAGTGGGCTCTGCCTAGCCCTGAGGCTTGGCTTCCTCTCTTCAGGTCTCCTATGAGGATGTGGATCATTTGAGGCCCTATGGGGTACTGGATAATACCCGCGTACCCCACTTCATGCAGGACTTGGAACGCTACCAGCAGCAACTGGAACACATCATGGCCACCAACCGTCTTGATGAAGCAGAGCTGGGCCGCCTGCTGCCTGACTGATGTTGGTTAACAGCTCTAGGCGGAAGCCCTAGACAGAGACCTCCAGATCGGTCCCCAGAACATGAAGCTGTCTGCTCTGTGCTGCTACAGCCTAGGTGTTTCTTGGGGGGCATGGGAGGCCAGGAACATCCTAGAAGGACAAGCAGCAATATCAGAAGGTTTTTGTCCCTTGCTAGTGCTCTTCAGGCCTATGGACTAGCAGCAGCATGTCAGGCAAACTGTTGAACAGAGGGGAGGCCTGAGAATAAGAGGGGAGATGAGCATTGATGGGATTTTGGGGTGGTTCGGGAGTAGGAACTTGTTCTTGCATGAGATGGCTTTGGGTATTCAGTACTCCAGTCTCTCCCTTCTCCCACCTGGCCCCTTGGTGCTCCTTCAGCATTCATGCTGTCTACCTCTCACTGGGTCCTGGTGGCGGTCAGGATCCCTTCTCTGGGGTGATTGCTTGAACTTGAGGTCCTAGCTTTCACACAGACTCAAAGGGTAGGGGTCCAGGTAGTAGAGATCCAGCTGGGCTGGGGTTTACTTTCCAGTATTTTGCCTTTCTCACTGGTCATGTATTTACTACATACTTATCTGTTCTACTTCATGGGGCTGGGAGGCAGCAGCTCCTGAAGGTTAAGCAGAGGTACAGGACACTCCTAGAAAATACCAATTGTTCCTAGCCCTACTCTCATTACACACACACACATGCACACACACAGCTTCAGGACTTGTGAGTCCAGCCCAAGAGCTTACCTGTGCCCTGCCCCCACTCTTCCACTGGCCTCTACTGTTTCTGTCTTTGTCCAGACCCTCACAGCTGGGCTGTTGTGCAGGTTGGCTTAGCCTGGGAGTGGTCATGATCAAGCCTGAAGGGCAGGCCCTATGGCTTGTTGTCCCCAGTCCTGACCCCTTCCTGGACCAGGAGAGGTACAGACCTGATTGTTGCTTCTAGTTTCACTTCAGACTTCCCTTCCTGGGCCTTAATTTTCCCATCTGTAAGACTCAGAAAAGCAGCAGGAAAGTTCTTACTCATTTAGTCAATGTGTATGTATACTGCGCCTTGTGTGTACCAGTTTTTGTTCAGAACCCTTCCTGAGCTTCCAGTTCAGAGGGAAGCCAAACAATTAAAAGAGCAGTCACAATGATGTGTGTAGCCTCTGTCTACTCAAGCTCTCTCCCAATTTCCTTCTTTTTATCTAACTTCTCAAGACTGTGAGCGCTAAGCCTTCCCTAAGTGACAGAAGGTCCCCCTTTCCTCACTACCTCAAGCCCACAGCTTGGGCCCAATGTTTACATAGGCCCCCAAATGGCTCTTGAGAGAAAATAGTGGTGGAGCAAGACCCATGGGTCAGGTCCTTTTCTCTCTAGGGGTGTGGGTCTGGGATCCCTGGGGTGCAGCTTGGACTACTGAGCACAGGAAGGACCTGTGAACTGGGCAGTACAGTTTGCTGGGGCACAGGGCTGTCCAGGTCACTAGAACTCAGAAACATGCACCCACCCTCAGTTCCTGGGCAAACAGCCAGAATCGTGGAGAGAGATCGGGTCCAGTCCGACACTGTGGAGTTTATTCACTTCCCACAGGCCAGATGGAGCCTTGAGGCATCAAATGCAGCTCCAGCAGGTTCCCAGGTCCTGTCTGGATTGGGCTTGAGCTGGGGACGACAGGTCAGCCCTCAGGCCTTCAGGAATCTAGAGGTGAAGGAAACAGTGGTCAAGGTGGGTAGGGTCTGCCCCCACTTCACAAGCCACATCCTCCACCTTTCCGCTAAAGGTTTGGACGGCCCCACACCTTCAGACTCATCCCCCTCTTGGAAGTCCAGCTCAGGCTCCGGCTCTGGCTCTGGTTCCAGTTCAGTCTCTGGCTCTGGCTCTGGCTCTGGTTCCGGATCCATCTCAGCTTCCTGTTCTGGCTCAGCTCCTTCAAAGGCCTCAGCTTCTAGATCTGGCTCTTCTGGAGCCTCTGGTTGCACCACTTCGGAGCTTTCTGGACCCCTAGATTTCTCCGGATCCTCTGAAGCTCTGGGCAACCCGGGATATGCGTTCTCGGAACTGGGTGTCTCAGGCGTCCCGTGGCCTGGGCACGGAGGATCATAGCTGCGGTCCCGGTAGCCTGGGGTGGAGGTAGCAGTGTCTCAGGCTTAGTTTACCCTTCTGGCTCAATTTACTCTCCACCGTTACCTGCATGCACTAAGCTACTTCTTAGGGAGATAGACAACTCCGCCCTCTGCTTAGCCTTTGCTCCACCCCAGGCCACGCCCCAGATCGGGACGAGGCCACACCCCACGCCCACTCACCTGGGCCCACGTGCTGCCAGTCCCAGGCAGGGTCCGGCGCACGCATGGTTTGTTGGGCACAGCGCAGCAGCTCCTGACAGGCAGCCTCGCCCTTGCTCTGCACCAGCAGCAGCAGGCGGCGCACCCTGCGTTCGGCGTCAGGCAGTGCATCCAACGCCTCATACTCGGGCCCGTTGAGCACGCCCCGCGCCACCAGCGCATCCAGTAATAGCCCAGAGTCCGCCTGCAGCATCTCTACTAGGCGTTTCCGCTCACGGTCGATAGTCTCCGATGGCCGCTCTTGCACATTACCCATTGTCTGGACTGCACCAGGGAGGAGCAGAGAGGTAGTGAGGGGCTGGGCTAGCAACCCCTGGCTTCTCTCCCAGGGTCCCAGTGAACAGCTGTGCTGTGGCCTAAATTCACCTCGACCTCAGCGGCCAGACAGCTCTGAAGTACAGGACCTGGAGGCTGCCGCAAAGAACTCGTTGTCCTCTTGCCTTCCTGGCCGCTTCTGTCCTGCCTCCTCCTTCCCTCTCTAAATGTCAGCTACTGGCTCTCTCCAGCCTGGACCTCCCTCTGAGTTCTAGCTGCCTACAGGCTCTGTGACCATTTCAGACCTAGTTTATCCAAACTAAGCTCTTTCCCATCTCAACAAGCAGAAAAACCTAGGATTGACTCTAAGACTGTAGCTTATAGTGGTCCTTCTTTGCTGGCTGAATATTTCTCTCCCCAACCTGACTGTGTACTTACCCTAGTCTAACCTTTTACTTCCTGCTGGGTCCCTGAAGAATGCTGGATCAAGGCATCCTGCCTCCATAATCTCCAGTCCCCTCTGCACCCCGAGTACAAACAGCTAAGATCCTCCCCTTGCTTCTGCTCACTACTGTCACCACATTGCAACCCCAGTGTGGTTCCATGGGCCTTCCTGGTTCCCCAGATACCTTAATCCTCCAAAGTCCTACTTTTGACTAAGATCTGACATCACCTCAGATCTGTCTTCTTGCTGGCCTGGGAATGACTCATGCTTGATCTTGAAAACATAGGATCCAGTTTATGAAAGCTACCACTGAATGCTTGTTAAACTTTTACTTTTTTCTCCATGGAGCTTCATTTTGAAAGAATGTCTCTACCAACTAATAGGAACTAGGTAGAAATCAATCTGTTTTATCCACTTATTACCAGCCAAGAACTACAGCCCATTCCCTTTGGTGACCTGACCCAGCCAGAACAGCCCTTGACATTAAGAGTCAAAGAGGTCAGGGCCCCGACTACTCCCTTCTCTGCCCATTCACCCTATCTTGGCTTTGTTCATACAGGATCCTCCAGGTCTCCTCTTCCTTTTAGTGTCCTTTGTCTACCTCCTTTCCTCATCTATTTGGTCCTAGCCTCCCATGTCTCTCTCAGTATCCCCTACTGCAGTGATGGCAAACCTTCTAGAGTCTTCAGTGATAACAAATAGCCCGCTGTGGCACATGGGCCATATGCTCACCACTGCTGCCCTAGTGTTGGTCACTTCATACCCTGGCACCCCTCCAGTCCCTCATATTCAAGTGTCAGCCCAATCCTTCCTTTTCAACACAAAGCAGAGACCAGAGACCCCTGTTCTTCTATCTCCTTTATGTCCCATCTATGACAGTTCTTCTCAGAGAATCTCCATTAACTCCTGCCTCTCAGTACCACCATCATCTCCTCATCTCCTGTCATGGAGAGGTACCTCCATAACTCATGGAACTGTCAACTCACTCCCATTCTCACTTCCCTTCAGTGTAGTGATTTTGGCAACTCTTTGGAAGTCAGATTTATTGTCGCCGTTTTATAGACCAGACAAGCTCAAAGAGACCAAGTAAAGCCTGAACTATAAGGAGGTCTCCAGGACTGGGGATTTAGCTCAGTGACACCACACCTGCCTCATAAGTACAAGGTCCTGAGTTCGATCTTCAGTACCAACAACAACAAAAAATGGGGCCAGGGATGTAGCTCAGTGGCACAGCACCTGCCTGGGAAGTGTGAGGTCCTTAGTTTGATCTTCTGCACCAAAAAAACAGGAGGTCTCCTGTCCAAAAGTGTCAGGCCTAACCACCCATCTCCAGCCCCCATGGCCCATCAGAGGAAATCCAAGCTATCTAGTCTGGCTACTCTTGCCACCTCCCACCACCCTGGACAGCCAGGATCTTCCTCACTGCCTTCTGCCCCTCAGTCTTGGGAGGACACCCTATGTCCCTGGCACTTTTGGACATTTGCTGATGCTCTTTCTCAGCCTGGAGCCCCTTTTCCTCCCTCCACATTGTGGACCTAGCCCCCAAGTCTCAAATGTTCCCTTGTTCACGCCCATGCCTGACTGTTCAAGGAGGGATGGCTTCTGTGCATCCCAGTGAACAGTATATGCCCCTCACTACTGCATGAACAGACCTTGCTGCACTGTGCACATGTGGACCTCTGCTCTCCACAGCCCAGGCTTTCAAAGACTTCCTATCACCGGCACAAGAAAAGAGGGAGTCAGCTCCTACTCTGTCCAGATGTGGAGAGGAAGGGGTCAGACTGAGTTGATTTCTCCTCATCCCTGCTTCTTGTTAGCCTCCGTTAGCCCAAGTCCTGCCCTTTTCTGTAAGGAGCAGAGAGCCGGGCTGAGTTGGGCATCACTTTGAGGTTCTCTTAGCTCTAAGGTAAACACGAAAGTTTTGTTGCGGCCCGTTTTTCAAGGGACAGGCCCAGATGCTGCCCAGAGCGCCCGGGCGAAGCAAGGGACCCGGTTCTGCCCCCATCCTTAGCTGGCTGCATGGGGTTATTGCGAGGGTCCTGGGAGCCGCGGGAGGCTCTGCGCATGCGCAACCCCAAGGGTACCCTGACCTCCCCTCCACCCAGTCCCAGAGCTTCAGTCTCGCGGAAAGGCGGGGCCCACAGACCTGTGAGCTCACTGCTGGTGGTGAGGCGTGAATTCTGCCCAATCTGTTTCCCTTCCCTCCCCCTCTGGGCAGAGTGGGGATCCCGGTTCAGGCAGCCTCCCTCACGGGTCGAACCTCGGCAGGGCGGGAGATGACAGTGCAAAAAGGGCCCAGCGGGGTGGGGATGGGTACAGCAACTGTGACAGGGGCGGGGCGGACAGGGCTGCCGGGAACTGAGAGGGAGGGGCGTTCTTCCAGGCGCCGGGAGTCCGGCGCCCAGGTCGCGCTAGCTGGGGACAGACACAGAGGTCGTTTCCTCGGGCCCCAACCTGAAGAGCACCCGACACGAGCCAGGGAGGGAACACTTCGACCTGCAGCCCCACGCGTCCTGCACCCACTGGGGCCTGCCAATTCCTAGGCAGTTTTCATTTGTCCTCTTGTCGACCCCTCCCCTCTTTCCTGTCACAGATGAGGTTCAGAGAAGGGGACTGGCTTATTCAGGGTTACAGAGAACATGCTTTTTGGAGCTGAATGTGACCTAGGAGCCCCACTGCAGTGGCCATGGACCGACGACCCTGGATTCAGGCAGGACAGCTAGCATCAGCTTCCCAAGCACCCCCACTCTCCAGAGAGTCTTGCTTTAAAGTCCTAGGATCCGAATGCTTCTACAAATGCAGAGTCATTCCCTCCCCATGACTCCTGTGGTCCCTGGTTGACAGAGAAAAGAGACCAGAAACAGAAAAAAATGCAATTTATGTGCGGAGTAAAGGAGAGAGGCTGGCAGTAGAGGGGGCTTCGGTCACCCCCCCAGGGGGCACCAGGAAGCCAAAATGGGTATGCTGTCACAGACTGGTTCCTCAGCCAGGGTGCTTCAGAGGTGTGTGGGTCTTAGGGGTTGGGACTGGCCCCTGGGCCCAGGTAGGAGCTCCGGCTTTCAGGGGTGCCGTAAAGGGCTAAAGCTCCTGGCACAGCAAGGGCTGGACCTCCCAAATCTGCCTGGACATCCAAAAGGAGTGGAGTCCCCAGTGTGGGGTCCTTTCCTAAGGAGGAGTGAGGCCATCATCAGAAGAGCATTTCTCCTTTTTTTCAAGGAGAGCCCAGAGTTTGACTTCTGCTCAGTCAAGAGGAGCCCTCATTCTTTTTTTTTTTTTTTTTTTTGATAGGAGCCCTCATTCTTAACCTCCCCCATCTCACTCAATGGTGAAGGGATGGGTGGCTTAGAAGTCTCTACAGGGCAGCCTGCATCCAGGGGATTTCCCTGCACAGCTCAAACTCCCCATCCCACCCAATCTTGGTAGCTCAGCCCAGGTCCCAAGTCTCCACCACCATTACCTGGACCTGGAGAATTCACCCCTTTGACTGCCAGCTCAGCCTCACCCCTCTCTGGAACCAAGGGCTGCACCTGCATGGGAGAACCCCAGGAAGCAGCTGGGGAGGAGCCCAGTAGCTGAAGAGAAAAGCTGAGGGTTCACTGGGGTCATCCTTAGACATGGCTTTAGCTCACTGAGATGCCAAGGACCAGAGAGTGTGGTCCTGCCCCACCCCCATCTTACCAAGGACAGCTCCATGTCCAAGTCCAAGAGGGACCATTCTCGTGCTTGGAGGCTGAAGCCCAGCACCTGGGAAAAGCTCTGGGTCAGCAATACCCTCCCTGACCTGCTGGGTCCCATGCCATGCCCCTGTCCCTGCCCCGCACCCCACCGAAGGGGTACTCACATCCATAGGCACTCCAGGCTCTAACCCCTCAGGGGGAGGACGAAGCAGCACTGGAGGCAGCTGAATTTCTGGGCTCTGGTGTCCTTGCTCCAGGTCCAGAGGCCCCCTGTACACAAAAAACTGTTGTCAGCCTGCAGTGCCCATCACCTCAAGGAACCTGGGGTGTATCAGGATTTACATCCCCATCCCCTGTAAAGGGGCACATGGAGAGTGCCTCTGCTTCCTACCTGGGACCTGAGGTCTTGGTGTTCTCCTCCCTCTGAGTGTAAATATCAGTGGGGGTTTTTTTGTTGTTATTTTGTTTCGTTTTGTTTTTTCCAGTACCAGGAATTGGATTCAGGACCTTCTACTTGCCAGGCAGGCGCAGCGCCACTGAGCTACATCCCTGGCCCAGTATCAGTGGTTTTTAAGCTATTGTGTGCATTATAATCACTCCAGTGAACTCATTTAAAATGCAGATTCCTGAGTCCTACCACAGAGGTGATGACTGGGAGTTTCCAATGTCCAGAGGATTCTGATGCAGGTGCTCCTAGGAGCACACTATGAGAAATCAGGTCAGTGTCATAGAGTCAAGTGTCCAAAGTCTCCCTCAACCACTAAGGGGCAGATAAGGCAGGGGGGCTTCTTGGGTTGTGAGTGCCCATCTATCTGTGAAAGTGACCTTCAGGGTTCACTATCAAGAAAGGGCTCTGCTCACCTGTCAGGTACCTCCCTGGGGCCCCTTGGTTCAGGCTGTTGGGCACTCCTGGGACCCTCAGGGCTGAAGCTCCCTTTCCCTTCCAGGATGGCCTGCACCACAGCCACAGGCAGTGGTGGGGGTGCTGTCACGCAGAAGTCACACTCATTTGGGGCCAGGGCCAGCCCGGCCTTGCCATCCCCTCCTGGACTGGCCGGCTCTTCTTTGAGTAGCACCAGGTCCTTCTCCCTGTACCAGAGAAACGCTTCAGCCAGACCCTGGGCACTGTCCTCTTCCCCTATCCCCACAGCCATCTGGGCTGCTAGGCCCTCCCCCAGGAGGTTCCCCAGGGCAGCCCATGCCCACCTTACCTCCTGCCACCACCAGAAGGAGAAGGCCTGGGCCCTTCAGGGGATGGAGAGTCTTCTGGGATATCAGAGATGATGGGCCCCCTGGTCCTGTGAGGGCTGAGGCTCAAGGTAGTCTCGGGGAGGGGCTGTAAGTAAAAAGGCTAGGCCCAGCCTTTGGCCTCTGGCCACAAGGAGAGCCAGAACCCAATGAACACCCACCTAAATCAGTTTAAAGGACAAGGTTTGAGAAGGGAGGCTAGTCCCTGCTGGGGAGCCTGGGTCTGGCAGTAGGAAGGCTGGCTTCCATCTTTTGGGGGAATGGAGAAAAGAAACAAGCTTCCCATAAACCCAACTGTGCCCTAGGGAAAGGGGAAGAAAAAACCTACCGACTGGATAAAGTAGGGGTCCTGCAGGAGGGCACCAGGAAGGGAGCAGGAGTTAAATTTGGCAGGTGTGGGACATAAGTTCCCTTCATCCAGCATCAGGGACCTGTGTGGATGAGCAGGGCTCAGGCTGGGGTGGGCAGATTCAGCCCCTATGCCCCTCAGCCTGCACTTCCCTCTCTCTCTCCCTCCCTCAGGCCCCAGCAGCCAAGTCAGCAGAGCTGAGGCCTGTTGCCAGCCATCAGTCACATGCTGGAATGGAAGGGGCTCCCCCCAGAGATGGGGGCCCTTTGGGGTAGGGAGGGGAGGGAAGAGAGGATGGTTTGGGCTTCAAACCCTCTGTTGTTAGGATGCTTTGGGGGAAGGGGAGGGACTGCTGGGGTGGGAATTTGGGGTAAGGTCCTGGAAGAAGAGGACCTGGGAGTAGAGGAAACAGATGGTGGAGCTGTGGGGTTGGGGGAAAGCCCTAGAGAGGGTCAGGGAAAGGAATAAGGGTTCCTGGTGAAGGAGGAGAAGGGGTTGCTGCTAGGAGTCCTGGGGCAGGGTCCTGGAGGTGGGAGTGTGGGTGTGAATATCCCTGGCTTCCTCACTCACAGCTTTCTCTTTGTTCCTGCACTGCTGGGCCCTGTCTGAAGTGGCCCAAAGAGACACTGGATCAGCTAGAGGGAAAGCAAAAGGTTAATTCATACTTAGGGCCCGCCGCCACCACAGCAAGGCATTTCCAGTGGGTTTGAGGACTGGGTGGAAGGGTCCCCAGGAGTGGGAGGAGCAATGAGATGGGGGAGAGACACACCTTGCCGATGATCTGGTGCTGCTGACCATGGCTCTGCCTCAGTGTCACCAACTCCTGCCATAAGATCTCATTCTGCCTGAGAGAAGGGATGGGAAGGTGCTGAGGTTTCTGAGGGTTTGCCCAGTTACCATCTCCATGGAATGGGGAGGGTTGGGTCCCGTGGGATAACCCCATGGTCATCCATCCTAGGGTTCCAAAGGGTCCAATTGTCTGGAAGGAGGTGCCAAGGCCCAAGAGAGGAAGGGGCTGCCCAGGAGCCCCTGGCAGGCAGTATCCTCTCAACCAGACCCCCCTCTACCCTGCCTTCCAGGCTCCCGCACTGCCTGAGCTCCCGTAGCCGCGCCTCGGTGTTGTCTTGCACTCCTCGCAAAGCCTGCACCTCGCCCAGCAGCCGCCCCAGGTCTTCGGGCCTCCAGCGACCGTCCTCGCAGCGTAGCGCGGGCACCTGTGGATGGAAGGCAGTAGTGGGACAGGGTCACTTAGAACACGGGGCAGCCAGTCCCAACGCCCCACTTGGGTTTACCAGTTTCAGGAGGCCGCCCTCACCTTGCGCCGCACTCGATCCAGTAGCTGCTCTCGGCCGCGAACGAAGCTTGGGTGCTGGAACTCGACATGGTCGTGCTCGGGCCTGAGTAGGCCACCCTGCTCGATGCTCACCACCTTCCGAAAACCATCTAGGGAGCAGAGCATGAGGCCTGAGGATGACCCTCCTCGGCACTAAGTCACCCACACCCGCTCCCTGCCCGGCAGCTCGAGGGACTCACACATGTTGAGTTGGCGCACAAAGCTTGCCATGTTGCTGTGCTTGAAATACTGGGGCAGAACTTCCTTGGCGAAGCGGCTCTGATCACTTACGAGGAAGCTGGTCCCGCTCTACCGAGAACGCCTCCACCCTCGTGCGGGTGGAGACCAGAGTCCATGAGCGTCGCCGGCCCCGCCACCAAGACACTGCTGTGGAGCGCGCCCGCGCGCACTCACTCTGGGGTTGAGCCTGCTGCTCTTTGGGGTATGTAACAAGGCCAGGGCAGGAGCAGCTGAGGCCGAGCCTATGGCCATCAGTAAGTCCCTATCCCTAACTCGACCCAGACTTGGTTCTCAGAAAGAAATAGAGGCCAACCCGGGGTCCGCCTCGGTCCACGATGTGAACCTGAGCCAGAGCTGCAATGTGACCCTGCCTTAGCTGGAGCCAGCCCTTACCTTCTTCTGGCCTGTTTTCCGACCTGTCAATGGGATAGGATGATAACTAAATGACCCAGGAGATCACTGGCACTCCAGGTCTCCCCAGGAGGCGCCTAAATCCTTCCTCAGCGCCAGAGGAAGTCGCCTTATCCTCATCTCACATACCCCCTCCAAGGCGAACTGCCTGTACACTGAAGGACCCACAGCTTAGACTTGGGGGTGGGGAGCTTGGGTGGGCGTGGGTGTTCACTGACTTGGAGGGACCCCGGGGAGTGTCGAGGGGCCCCAGCCCTCACCGGGCTCCAGCGGATCAGGTGGTCGGTGCCTGGGTCGCCCACCAGCGCCCATAGCTTGCCTAGGAAGGCAGGCACGGGGCTGGGGCCTGGCTCCGTGGGCAGCACGGCTGGCGCTTCCTGCATGGCGCAGTCTCGGCCAGGCTCAGCGCTCGGCCCGGCTGCTGTGAGCTTGTCCAAGCCCTGAAAGTGCTGCGTTTGCTGCCCGCCCCGCCCTACTCCGCCCCCAGGCGCTGGGTCAGGGGGGGTGGGGGAACCACGTGCGAGCCCGTGGGGGCGGGGCTCGGACAGCAGAGGGCCGAAGCACCAGCGGACCGAAAGGGCTGGCTGAATCGGATGTGTCCAGAGAGCTAGGGTGCCGAGGGAGACCTAGATTCGAGTCCCATCCTCAGTCTATTTCCTTCTGCATTCTTTGGGAGAAATCTTCGTATGCGATCTGCTGTGGACTTGCAAAGTGCTAGAAGGCGATGGCCAGCCATGGGCATAGTGAAGCCCAGGTTAGGGGCAGTCAGGATGGGTGGTGGGGAGCTGGCCCTCTCCTGCAGTCCCACCAAATGCTGGGGTGCAGAATACCCTGCCCTTGTCTGTGCTGCCGCTTCAGTACCATAGATCTTGAAGTCTGGATCCTTTCCACATCTGCTGGACGACTCTTCCTGCCTCCGCTCTTTCCCAGCCCTTCCCCTTCAGAACGGACCCAGCCTTTCAGAGGATGCAGAGATATCTCAAGGTCTGTTTATTTCACACTCACTCCTATGGCCTGACCAGTGCCCAGGCCCACCCTCCTCCCATCCCGGGCTGCAGAGCTGGGGCAGAGTATGCAGAGGGGTGGATGGGGGAGCTCAATACTACCCGGACAGAGTTGGCATCTGCAGAAGCTGAGAGCACCAAGTGGACTCAGGGCGCCCTGGAATGGTTCGGACGCCATCCCACAGGTCCCAATCCCAGAGAGGCACAGAAAGCAAACAGAATCACTAAAAGGCTGGCAGTTGGAGCTCACCCAGGAAACTCCGTGCCTCGTCTCAGAGACCTCCGGTCTGTAGGATGAGGGTGGGGGAGTTGACCAATCATTTCAAGAGTGTGGGCTGCCAGGGATGTGGCTCGCTCTTCAGTTTGAGTGTGTAGCTGCGCAGGTGCGGGCAGTGCGCACGGAAGGCGCCCAGCACTGAGGGTTTCACCACGCAGAAGCAGTGTATCTCGTGCAGGCCGGAGCAGCGTGCTGCCAGCTCCTGCAGCGCGGCGTCTAGCTCCAGTGAGGCGGAAGTGCGCACCTCGAGCACGCGCAGGGTTGTAGCATAGTGGTGCGCGACGAAATACACCGGACCTACGGAGTCTCCGGAGAGGTTGAGACGCAGCACAGTCACAGGTACTGCTGGCTGCAAGACGCGCGTCACGCAGTCAGCAGGCAGCACAGGCTCAAGCTCCAGCTCCACCGCCAGCCCAGGGTGGCGGCAGCGCAATGCCGCCCAGGATTCGTTGGGTACAGGGGATGCGCGTGCATCTTCAGGGCATGAGCACTGCAGGGCCAGGAGCCCGAAAGGTGCGCGACCTGGCGCGGCCAGCACCTGGAGGACGGCACATGATAGACTGGCCAGGTGCAGTCCAAGGGCGCGCAGGTGTGGGCAGGCCTCCAGTAGCTCAAGTACAGAGCTGGGCCTCACACTGTCCACCAGTGTATGGTTGTCCAAGAAAATGCTCCGAAGCTGTGGGCAGCCACGGGCCACCTGCTGCACCAACTTGTCATCCAGTGTGAAGGGCAAGCACCGAAGATTGAGGTGGCGCAGCTCACAGGCGTTCCTGCAGACAGTGTGCACAGCGTCCAGGATGTCGCGGCCCGCATCAAATAGCGGTTTTTCACCACGGCACTCCAGGCGCAGGCCTCGCAGCCTTGGGGCACGGTCTGCCAGCGCAATCAGCAGCTCTGTGGCTACCCGGCGACTCATCTTCCTCGACGGCTCATATTCCAGCCGTAGATTGTGAACGTAGTCCAAGTAGGTGTACAGATATGATGGCAACATGCCTTCCTGCTCACAGTCGCAACTTGGGTTAGAGTGCAGAAAAGAAATTGGGGGCATCACTGTGACCAGAGGAGAGGCCTCTACTACCCCTCCGCTTGGATACCCCTCACTGCCTCCCCCTACTCCCCCCAGTGCACACAGCTTTCTGTCAGGACCTCACTATAGCCCCAAGGAAGCCACTGGTGGTGGGTGGTGGTGGTGGTGGTGGGGAAACCCCCATTCTGTCCCTTTAGAAGACTTTAGTCAGCCACAGTTTGAAACCCTGGGATGGAAAGCCAGTGATATTTTAGGTACTAGGTGGTTCTAAGGAAGTGGGGCAGGGTGAAGCCTCTGGGTTGCCAGGTTCAAATTCCACCTCTGCCACCCCCTTGCCAGAAGTGATGAAATCTCTCTGCCTCATCTGTGCAATGGAGTTAGTGCTGCCTATCAACTATAGGAGGTTTTTGTGAGGATTACATGAGTTAATATTTGCAAAGCAGCTAGAATAGTTGGTACATACATAGTAGGCAATCAATAAGTGTTAGTACTGCAATTATTTTTTCAATATGGGGGAATTTAATCTCCCCAAATCTTGGCTCCACAGAGCAAGTATGAGGATGAATAGGTGGGAGGATGCAGAGGTACCAGCTCACCTGATGTTGGTGTCATGCCACACAGCACTGCTGGTGGCAGCGGTGGCCCAGGCCCTGCAGACACTGGCAGCAGTGGCACGGTCTCTGAGGGGGAGGCAGCGAAAGATGAGCACCAACACCTCTTCTGGAAGTTGTTCTGCCATGAAGCAGATGGGGGGCTCCACCACAGCTCCCACGGATAAGTCCTGGAGAGAGAGAGGGGGATCCTTGGGCTCAGGAAGGAAACTCTGGAGCTTGGGTGTAAAAATGCTTATGGTCTTCAAGTTGCTACACTTTGTGGAGCCTAGCATAAAACGAAAATCCCGGATACCTGTTTACAGCATTAAAAATTTCAGTTTCAAAGGGATGTAGCTCAGAGGTAGGCTCTAAGCTCAGCCCCAACACCACCAAAAAAAAAATTTAGGGCGGGTTAGGGATTTAGCTCAGTGGAACTGGTGCCTGCCTCGTAAGTGCAAGGTCCCGAGTTCAATCCCCGGTACAAAAAAAAAAAAAAAAAAACACTACCAGCAGAACTTTCGATCAAGTATTAAGCCAAAGGGTTCCTTTTCTGGTTATTTATTTTTCACTTGTTGAACAAGCTCCAGAGGATTCCATAGGTTTCTACTGGAGAAATTGCCACAAACCTCCAGCCAGTAGAAGATGACTAGTTAATAAGGCCAGAGCAGGGAAGTCTTTTGTCAGGGACCACGAGCCAATCTGGAAGCGGGATCGAGGGGAGGCTCCTTCTCTTTCTCTGCCTCTACCCCCCGCCCCCGCCCCCCCCCCCCCCCGCCAAGCTTGGGATTCAAGGGCTGACAGCTCTGGCTCTTAGAGGCTGTAGTTCAAGTTTTTGCCCTGACCCCTGAGCAGCCTTGGCTCACGCTGGGCAGGAATTCAGCACACTCACCCTGGTTCCCAGCTTTTAGAGGAAGGATGAGGTTGTTGGAAAATGTTCGTCCTCTTCAAAGCTGCCAATTTTGTTTCAAGGTGCATGAGCGATTTTGTACATTTCACACCACTTCCTAGTTTATCTTCCCATATCCTAAGCTAACGGTCTCTCCAGGAATTTGTGCCATATGTACTATGGGGGTTTCGGATACCCTCTGTCAGTCTTGTTTCTGGGAATCATGGCACCCGGTTTGAGTACCAGGGAATAGCAGAGATGAGATTATCAAACAGGATCCTTAGGAGCCACAAGAAAATTCTGACCCCCAGGTGGCGCCCTCCAGTAGATTCACCTCGAACGAACGGAAGTCGGGCGGCTCTCACTCTGGGACCCTTCGGTCTCGTAAAAATTTCAAGACCCCAAAGTTACCACCCGCCAACAGTTCTTCCTGCTGTCTAACTTGGGGATATCTTACCTGCTCAGCGTACCGGGTGGGGTCCGCTCAGAGGCAGGGGGTTAGCCACGGAGGATAGCAGGGCGGGAAGGAGCCGCCGGCAGCCGGGAAGGCGGGGCGTGAGGGCGGACGGGGCGGCCCGGGGTGGGGCAGCGCCTCGGCGCACACCCGGAAGCGGCGTGGTGGAGCGGAGCTTGGCGAGCGTGGGAACCCAGGCTCGGCCGAAGTGGCCAGGTTAGTTCACAGGGAGGGAAGGATGGTGGGCTCCCGGGTGCGGCGGGAGGAGAGGCAGGTCCTGGCTCCCAAGCGTGGGGACTGCGCAGTTGTCACCCGGGGCTGCCGCGGCCAGCTGGTGGTGGTGGCCTAAAGAGCTGTTTCTGTTGGAGGAGGAGAGGGTACAGTTGAGCCTTGCAGGTTCCTTGTGGCAGCTAAGAGCTTTGGAGGGGCTGCTGGGCTTTGCAGATGAGAGGGTGTGGGGGAGGGACTAGGTCTGTGATCAAGACCCCCTTCCCCTCCCAGCCCAGGCACGTGCGAAAACCCAGCATGAAGGCGCGCTAGTGAGAGCCCAGGAAGTTCCCCTCGCAAGGTACAGAGTGGCGCAGCCGAGTAGGGGGCACGTCTGGCTAGTGGCACGGAGTTGCTGGCTTCCAGTCTTTGGGCCACGCCTACGGGCCGTCCCGCTTACCCAGCCAGAGGTGAGGCTGCCTGGGGACTGTTGTGTGTTAATGGAGGCATCGTGCCTGGCTGTCCTCTGGTAGTAAGGGCAGTTCTTAGTTTGGTACCCAAGTGTCTACATTAAGTCTACCTGTGATCGCAGCAACCCAGCCTGGAAGCCTCCGCCCTGCTCGAGGAGGAGCGGATTCCCGGTGGGTGGGGCTCGGGGCTTCCCAAGGAAGGGTTTTCTGCGGAAGGCCACATAGGAATGATTCCAAAGTGGACAATGGCAGAGAACAGCCTTTCCCGCCCGACCTCTTCGCTACCGTGTTATCTGACCTGTCAACCTCCGGCCCAGCTCCAGCACCTGACTTCCCCGACTTGCCCAGTACTAGTGGTATGATGGGACATTCCCCCGTCCAGGTTTCGGGTACCCACCGGGAAGGCCTGTTCGTCAGACTCTGGTCCCTTCAGTCCTTACTTCCATTCTTTGGGCTGGGACCACATTCATCAGGTCAGAACTTCCAAGTCAGGGGGTCGAGGAAGATGTGAAAGAGAAAACATTTCCAAGGTCCCCCGTGCCACTTTTCCTGGGCTTCCTACTTGCCTTGCTTTCTTGACTGGCTCCCTACTGCTCTTGGCCCTACTTGTCCACTTGGAGTTTCACCATATTTGCTGTTGTTTTGTTCTTAAAGTTTTTTAAGTACGAAGGAAATGTTTCTATTTTACATAAAGTAGAAAATATTGCTAAGTACAAAGAAAATAAAAATCGCTCCAAATCCCCTCTATCTTGCCCAGAGATAAACACAGTACTAGTATTCTATTAATTTTAAAATCAGCAGTTAATTTTGTTTTAGGTAAGTATAAAAGTATTAATACATTTCCTATGAAGAGATGGCAGGAAAGTGACTCTTCAAAGTGTGTCCCCTGTACTCAGAGCAATGGTAGGGCCATCACCAGTTGTCATTTCTCTTGCCAGGGTGGGTGATACTGTCCTAGTTTTGTATATGTGCTGCCGAAGCGAGCACATACTGTCCTACTTTTGACACATGGGTTAGGACCTGGGGGCAGATCTGACATGCAGTCTCTGCTTTAAGCTCAAGACTGGTACTTCCTCCTCAGTGATGTCCAGGCTCCTGCCCCTGGCTCCTCCTAAGCAAGCTGGGGCCACCCCCATCTGCCCCACCCAGAGCAAGGGCTCTGCACCCCTCCTAGCTCACCACTGTAAATGCTAAAATCAGAAAATAAAGGGAGATGACTGCTGGAGCAGGAGGTGGGGTTTTCTAGGAAAGCGGGGAGGCATTGCCTCAAGTGAGGTGAAGAGGAGGCAGGACAGTTTCCCCACTTGCCCCCTCATAGGGCAATAACTGGGTCAGTGAAGTGTTTCCCTGGCTGGGAATTTTGCCTCCCGGTCTCGGGTCAGGCAGTTTTTGTTGTTGTTTGGTTTTTGGTTTTGTTTTGTTTTTTCTCTGGTATAGGGGCTCAAACTCAGGACCTTGTGCTTGCGAGGCAAGTGAAGTGCCACTGAGCTAAGTCCCCAGCCCTGGTACATTTTAGATATACAGAATGATAACATTCATCATAGGGAACTTACACCTGTACATGATACATCTTGCTCCTTTTGTCCGCATTCCCCCTCCTTTTAACTCATCTTCCCCTCCTTATTCACAAAAACTTTCTTTCCATTTTTTCCCTCTATTCTCCTTTTTTCCTTGTCCCTTCTTTCCTTTCCCCTTTCCCCTTTCTTTGTTCCCCTTCTCACTTGAACATTTTCTTCCCATTTCCCAATATCTTTTAGACATTTTTGTCCTTATTTCCACTTTTGGTTTCTCACATCAGAGAAATAATGCAGTATTTAAACATATATGTCTGATTTATTTTACTTAAGAGTATGGTCTCAAGATGTATCCATTTACCTAGAAATGTCTCAAGTTTATCCTTCTTTATGGCAGAGTAATACTCCATGGTATCAAAAAACCACATCTTCTTTATCCATTTGTCAGTTGATGGGCATTTAGGGAGTTTACAAAATTTAGCTATTACAAACTGTGCCCCTATGAACATGGGTATGCATACATCTCTGTTGTATGATGCTTTTAATTCTTTCAGGAAGATACCAAGAAGAATAGCTGGGTCAAATGATTTCTACAGTGGTTGCAACAGTCTACACTCCCAACAGTGGAGAAAGGTTCCTATTACCTCACAGCTCCACCAGCTTCTGTTATTGGCTGATTTCCTGGTAACAACCATTCTTTTTGCAGTGAGATGTAATCTCAGTGTTGTTTTCATTTGTATCTCTCGAATGACCAGTGATGTTGAACATTTTTTTCACATATTTATTTGCCGTTTCTACTTCTTAATCTGAGAAGTGTCTATTCAGGGTCAGGGTCAGGTTTTTTGGGGGGTTTTTTTGGTACTGGGGATCGAACTCAGGACCTTCCGCTTTTAAGGCAGGTGGCGGAACCACTGAGCTAAATCCCTGGCCCAGGGTCAAGTTTTTGACAGATGGAGAATATATTAGCACCAAGGGGCCCTGGTTCTATCTGGACAGGGAAGGAAGGAATCTATAATAGAACAGTTTGAGTTGGAAAAGACAAGAGCCCAATTCCAAGGGATTTATAACAAAGTAGAATAGTGTAGCTCATATAACTGAACAATCCAGGGTTCAGTGGTTTCAGAGATAGCTAGATCCAGGGTCAGCATGGTTAGGAATGCACCTCTCCATCTCTTGGCTCTGTTTCCTTCAGTATCAGTTTCATTCTCAGCCAGGTTCTTCCCAAACAGTGGTAAAGGAGATTTACCACCTCCTTTCAATTCATCCCCAAGAGAAGGGAAACTAATGCTGAGCGCCAGGCTTGATTCTTTTTTTTTTGTACCAGGGATGGAACTCAGGACCTTGCGCTTGCCAGGCAGGCACAGTGCCATTGAGCTACATCCCCACCCCAGGCTTGATTCTTTTTTTTTTTTCCCCCATTAAGTTTATTGGTACATTTTAGGTATAAAATACAGTAACATTCATCATTGGGATCTTGTACCTTTACATGATGTATCTTGGTTCTTTTTTTTTTCCCCCTTCCCTTGCCCTCCCTTCACCCCCTACACCCTTCCCTATTTGCAAAGACTTTGGTTCCATTTTTTTCCTTTTCTCATATTTTTTCTTTTCCCTTTTTCCCTTTCCCCTACTCCTCCCACTTCCCCTGCTCCTTTAGACCTTTTCTTCCTGTTACACAATATCAATTATACATTTTTTAAATTACAGTATCAAGATCTAGGAGACATTACCACAGATTTTACATAATTTAAAAGGATATAAAAAGCATATTTCAAAAATCTGTTTTGAAATAAATTTGACAACTTCTAAGAAGTACCTTGGAAGACAAATTAATGAAACTAACTCTGGAGGAAATACAAAATTTGAATAGCACCTATTAAAGAAAGTATATTCCTAGCTTGAAAACCTACCTATATGACAACAGCAGGCTCATATACTTTTTAACTGGTAAATTATATCAAACAATTAAAGCAGAAAAAAGGAACACTTCTCCCCTCATTTTAGGAACTCAACATTGTGCTAATCCTAAAACTGGATAAAGATAATAGAAGAAAAAAGTATGAACATAGATAGAAATTTGTTTAACAAAAACTAATAGAAGTCAGATCTGGCAGTATGTAGAAAGTGGTTTTGTGGGCCAGGGATTTAGCTCAGTGGTTCCCCTGCCTGCCTCGATAGCACAAGGACCCGAGTTCAATCCCTGGTACCAAAAAAACCCCCAAAAAACAAGAAAGTGGTTTTGTTATACGGATGGCAGTGTTGGTTCAGCATTGGAAGATCCACCCCCAACAGTCATCATTTTAACAGAGGAAAGGAAAAAGCCATATGATCCTGTCAGTAGTTGGAGAAAAAGTATTGGACTAAATTCTACAGCTGTTCATGGTAAAAGCTATCAGGAGACTAGAAGTAGAACAGAATCTTCTCAACAGATTAAAGACATGTACTCCATACTTCCAGTGAGAACACCTTATATGAATGGAGAAGATACAATGCTTTCTCCTTAAGGTGGGGAACAAGGGCAGATATGCCTACTCTTTATCTGTCCATTAAACTTTGAAACCTAGGCCCAATCAAAATAGTCTGGCAATAAAATGACACAATTAGGTTAGGATTGGCAAGGTAGAAGCAAAATCTTTATATGTAGATGAAATGATCGTCTAAGGAGAAAATACTAAGAAGTCTCTAGGAGCCCCTAGAATTTGTATTTGAATTTAGCAAGATTAGAAAACACAAGGTATATATAAAAATTCAGGTCTGTGTATACTTGCTATAAATGAAGAATTGGATATTGAAATTTAAAAGTTATGTAGGAGTACAAAGGACCTAGAAAAGTTAAAAAAAAAACAGTGTTGGAAGACATTTAGTATCTAATTTTAAGACTTCTTCTAAAGCTACAGTAATCAAGGCAGTGTTGGTGTAAGGAAAGACATATAGATCATTGGAATAAAACAGAGAATCTAGAAATAGAACCACACATATATGGTCCACTGAGTTTTGAAAGATTATTTAACATTAGCATTTTATAGAATATAAACTCAATTCAAGAGTCGAGGAAGAGATAGTGTTTTCAGCAAACGGCACTAGAACATCTGGTATCTGTATATAAAAAATTAACTTCAACCCTTTATTTCCATACATGAAAATAACTTGAAGGGATCTATGAACCTAAATAAGAAAGCCTAAAAGTATAAAACTTTAAGAAGAAATTATAAGGGAAAATGTTTATGAATTCAGGGTAGGCAAGGAGTACCTAGTATACAAAAGACATGATGTATAAAAAAAATTGATAAATGAGATTCCATCAAAATTTAGAACTTTAAATGACATCATTAAAATGAAAAGTAGTCCTTAAACAGACCATATTTACAATGCATATAACCTATGACCAGAATATATAAAGAACTCTTACAGCTCATTAATAGACAACCCAATTAAAAAGTAGACATAAGATGATAAATAGCCAGTACAGCACAAGGAAAGGTGTGCAACTCTAGAATCAGAAAAATACTAATCAGTACAATAACAAGACTGAATTATGCACTCATTAGGGAGATGAAGTTAAAAGTTTTAAAAGCCTTGTCATGACTTTTTCTTTTTGTTAGATTCTCCCCCTTTGCGTTTAATTTGTCACGCCCAATGGATTCATTCTGCTGGGTTTCCTGGGGTTGTGATCCTCATTGTCTTTTCCTAGGGTATTGTCTAAAATGTTTTGGAGTGCCGGTTTGATATTCATGAAGTTTCTGAGGTGCTCTTTATCATGAAAGTATCTTATTTCTCCATCAATTTTGAAAGATAGTTTTGCAGGGTACGTCAGTCTGGGTTGGAGGCTGTTTTCCTTTAGGGCTTGAAATACATCACTCCAAGCTCTTCTTGCCTTGAGGGTTTGCATTGAGAAGTCTGCTGTGATTCCGATGGGCTTTCCTTTGTATGTGATTTGTTTCTTTTCTCTCACTGCTTGTAGAATTTTGTTCTTCTGTTGGATTTCTGGAATCCTAACTATTATATGCCTATGTGTAGATTTTTTTTGATCAAGGCTATTTGGAGTCCTATATGCCTCACTTATCTGTATGTCAAGTTCTTTTCCCCTCCTTGGGAAGTTTTCTGCCATCACTTCTGTGAAGAGTTTTTTTATGTCATCTGCACTCTCTCCTCTTTCTTCATTGACTCCAATCAGTCTTATGTTATTCTTCTTTGGATTGTCTAGCAGCTGCTGGATTGATTTCTCATGTTCCTTTATGATTTTAAAGGAATTTTTCTTTTCCTGGTCACTAATTGCAATCTTTTCTTCTGTATCTGAAATTCTATCCTCACATTGGTTCATTCTGCTGTGTAGACTTTCAATGGAGTTTTTAATCTCCTGGAAATCTGTTTGCATCTGTTTTATGGATTCCATTTGTTTCCTATGTTGGGATTCCATCATGTTCCTCAGATCCTCTATTTTTTTATCCATGTCCTCTCTAGATTTATTAATCATGTCTTGCACCATGAGCAAAATCTTTGCTGTTATCTGAGTAATTATTTCTGATTTCATTTTTCCCAGATCCTCTTTTGTTGCCAGTTCAGAGAGTCCAGGTGGTTGAGTATCAGATTGTTCCATCTCATTTCCCTTTGGGGTTGCTGTAGGTAATCCAGAAGTCTGTTTTTTTTTTTTTTTTTGGTACCAGGGATCAAACTCGGGTCCTTGCACTTGTGAGCAGGCGCCAGAACCACTGAGCTAAATTCCCAGCCCTAGAAGTCTGTTTTTGAGACTTATTTACCTGGCTTCTCATTTCCACAGTGGGGGGCTGTGTGTGCTTCTGGCGCCGGCGCGGCTCACCTTCTCTGTCCTAGGAACTTGGGATGCCAGTGGAGGAGCTTCCTTCCAGGTGCTGGGACCAGCTCAGCTTCTCTGCCCTCGGAGCTTGGGATGGCAGCGGGGGAGCTTCCTTCTGGGTTCTGGGACTGGCTCACCTTCTCTGCCCTAGGAGCTTGGGATCCTGGCAGGATCCTTTTCAAAGCCTGTCCTGCCTCACACCCCGTGAGTCTAGTCCTCTCCACACTGCTGAGGCCACTTCTGAAGGCCCTGTGGCGGACCGAGCGGCTTGATTCTTATTGGTCCAACTTGAGTCCAATATGGAGGCCTGAACTCATCCATGCAGAATGGTGAACAGAAGATGTACATTGGCCAGGCCTGCTTCACATACCCACACATGGAGCTAGGAAGTGGGATTAGCACTCCCAGTAAGCATATGGATTCAGAAGAAGAAGGAGAGAAGTTCTCAGCGGTCAAGGTTTAGTGGAGGGAATCTGGGTAGGAATGAACTACAAGGTTTTCCTTAAAAAAGCAAAGCCAGAAGGTATAATGGGAATGGAGATGAGAGAACAAAAGGGTGAGGTTGTAGACCTGCAGGGATCTTGGGTCTCAAGTTCAAGCTGAAGGTAAGACCAGGGTCTAGTTTGCTTTGGGCATGGGCAACATCCAGAATGATGTCTGCTGTCATCTTTGGCTTGAGGAGGAGGCAGAGGATCTCCCCTTTCACTTTAGTTTCTTCCTCTGTTCTTCTGACCCTGGACCCCCCCCCCCCCAGTACTGGGGATTAAACCCAAGGCCTTAAAAGTGCTAGCTAGGCAAGCACTGTTCCATTGAGCTATATCCCTAGCCCTTTTTATTTTTTATTTTGAGACAGGTTGTCAACAAGTTGCCTAGGCTGGCCTTGAACTTGCTATCCTTCTGCCTCAGACTCCTGAGTGACTGGGATTACAGGTGTGTGCCACTGCACTGGGCAACTGTGGGCTTTTTCTGGAGGTCAGTGGAGGAATAATCCTCACTGCAAGTCTGGGCAGGGCTGGACAGGGCTTCATGTAGATATAGAGGAAAAGGGGCTGCCTGTGAGATGGTGAGCTCCTGCCCCAAGTGCGCAAGCTGACTGAGGTTGTTGTGGAGGGGATGAGTTGGCAACATGGAACTGGACAGTTGTCCCCAAGGCTGGGAGTGACTTGGACTCCTGTCTGTAGGTCCAGGAGGCAAGATGGCAACTGGGTCAAATGGAGATGAAGAGTGGGTAGGCAGTGCATACCTGTTTTTGGAGTCCTCGGTAGACAAGGTGGTCCTGTCAGATGCCTATGCACACCCCCAGAAGAAGGTGGCAGTATACGGGGCTCTGCGGACTGCATTGGCAGGTGCGTGGCTGGCAGTATGGGAGAGGAAGAGGTTGCCTGGGCCTGGATAGAGATGGGGGTGAGGCTCCACCTCCTTGATTGGGAAAAGATAAAGGGTGGGAAGCAACTGGGGAGTGGGGCTTGGTAAGGGAGGAAGAGCCCTGGGTGAAGGGTCAGCCTCTCTGCTTACTGCATGCATGTCTTCAAGTGTAGACATGTGTGTAGGTCTAATCTACGTGTTTCTACACTAATGTCTCCCGGCTCTATGCACCCCCTTGCCTGCCCTCTTAACCATCCAACTCACTTCTTTCTACTGATTGCATATTTCTCTCCTCTTTTCCTGTCTCACTGTAGCACTTCTTGCCTAAGACCCCTCCCCAGTACCTACCCTTCTAAGTCCCCCATCCCACCCCAGGGCAGAGGCCACAGAAGGCTGAGGCCATTGAGGGATTCTACTTTAACCTGAGCGGGAAGATCCTTCTCCTTCCGGGGGAGAGGGGCCTAACTAGGTGGAGACTGAAGATCTGAGACCTCCCACCCCTCCCCTGTCCTTCCTAGACAGCTTGGGGACCCAGGGCAAAGGTTCCTTTTCTGTGTTGCAAAGGCCCTCCCTTTGGCTCACCCTCATTTGAGGTTTTAGAGATGGGGCTAGCTAGGTTATACCCACTCTGTAGTTGGTTCTGGCCTGCTTTCTGGAAGGAAACTTTGTTTTTCCTTCGGTACTGGGAATTGAACTCAGGACCTTAGGCTTGCCAGGATAGGCGCAACGCCACTGAGCTACATCCCCAGCCCTGACCTGCTTTCTGGATTACTCCTCTTTGCATCCGAAGTTTGTCTCCCAGCTGGGTACTTTCGGTAATCTTGCACTCTGGCCAGAGGATGGGGATAGGGGTTTGATCACAGGCTTCACCTTTCCTGCTGCTGCTTGGAGAACGGCCCCGCTAGGGGACCGCCTGGCGCCTGACTGCTTGCCTCTGCAGAGAGTTCCGAGAGCCCGGACGCGCTACAGATACTGAAGATCCACAGCAGCGACTCGCAGCTGATCGTGCAGCTGCGTTTCTGTGGGCGCCAGTCTTGTGGTTGCTTCCTCCGCGCCTACCGCGAGGGGGCGCTGCGCGCCACGCTGCAGAGGTACTTGGCGGCGGCTTTGGACCAGCCCTCTCTGCCGCTGCAGCTGGAGCTGCTCGCCGGCGCCGAGCGACTGGACTCTTGGCTGACTAATGAGGAGCGCTGTGTGCACAGCATCTTAGCCCAGAAGGTGCAGCCGACTGGGGTCAGGATGGGGTAGGGCGGGGATTTGCCCTTAAGAATCCCACTGACCGCACACTCCCTCCCCCAGCCGGACCGACTCCGGGATGAGGAACTCGCTGAGCTGGAGGATGCTCTCAGCAATCTGACGTTGGGCTCGGCGGGCCAGGGTAGTGACTCGGGGGTCACTCCAGCCCCCTCGCAGTCCCTGGGCCCTTCTCCATTGGAGGAGAAGCCGCCACCACAGGCTGGCCAGACCTTTCTGTTCCAGGGTCACCCCATAGGTGAGGTGCACGTGCAGAGCCAGGGTCCCCCCGTTGGGCCGGGCGGGTACAGGCAGGTGCCCTTCGCCCACCCGCCTCTTCACTCCCTCCTCAGTGAACCGACCGCTGAACCTGCAGGACCAGCAGACGTTCGCACGCTCAGTGGGCCTCAAGTGGCGCAGGGTCGGGCGTTCCTTGCAGCGCAGTTGTCGGGCACTGCGGGACCCTGCCCTCGACTCGCTAGCCTATGAGTACGAGCGCGAGGGACTGTACGAGCAGGCCTTCCAGCTGCTGCGGCGCTTCGTGCAGGCCGAGGGTCGCCGCGCTACGCTGCAGCGCCTGGTGGAGGCCCTTGAGGAGAATGAACTCACCAGTCTGGCAGAAGACCTGCTGGGCCTGGCGGATCCCAACAGTGGCCTGGCCTAGACTGGGTGCCAAGGAAGGGGCGGTCAAACAGGAGCCCAGCCAGGGTTTGGAGCACCTAGATGGAGCTAGGTTTCTATCTACTACTGCGGCTGCTGACGCCTCCCTCTTCTATCCAAGAGACTCTGAGACCACACTTAACACCTAAACTTCACTGAGCAGCCGGGGACAAAATTGACTGCCTTCCCGATGTGTCCCACAAGCACACATGGGCGTGCACACACACACACACACACCCCAGCTGGCAGGGTGCACCTTGGTGATTCTGCCTTAGAGTGTGTCTCCCTTCCTGGCTGGCCCTCACCCCTTCATTCATAGAAAAATGACATATTAAACCCTGGAATTTCCATGTCCTAGGTATCACCCCTAGTGCTGCAAAAACTGGTGAGCAAGACATATGAATCCTGTCTACCTCCAGCTCACATTCAGCAGTGGTAATAAAGTGTAACGCTTTTGACAGAGTAAGCTGTGGGAGTGCAGAGGCCTATTCCAGTCTGGGGTAGGCTCGGGAGTACATAAGTGTGAGCAGGGTGCAGTTGAGAAAAGGACAGTGTTCCGGGCAGAGCAGCCTTGGGCAGCGTCTGGAGGGAGGTAGAAAGGAAGGGTGCCAGAAGTACAAATTTAGAACGGGCGTGGTGGTGCCACGCCTGTAATCTCAGCACGTGGGAGGCTGAGGCAGGAGGATTGCTATCAGTTCAAGGCCAGCCTGGGCTACATAGTGAGAACCTGTCTCAGAAGAAAGAGAAGAAGAAAAAAGAAGTAGTACAAGTTTACAGTGACTAGATGGGGGTGGGTTGCTGAGTGACCCATTGGTGAGGTATGACAGGGGTCTGGTGAGCCATTTTACAGAGTTTGTATTTTACAAGGCCAGTGAGAAGGCTTTGAAGGGTTTTGGGAGTTAACACTAGGAGGTTGGTGAGGATGGAGAAGAGTGGGGTGGACAAGGCTGGGACAGTAGCTGCAGAGGTGGAGGAAAGGGACTGAACACCAAGAGCTGTTTAGAGGGAGAAGATAACAGCCTGGTGACCCTGGAAGAGGAACAGGTTAAGAGAAAACCTGGTTTCTGCCTTTGCCAGTAGGACAGAGGCCTGGGGAATGATGATCCTACAGGGCATCCAGGGAGGGGGAGTGAGGGACATTGTACAGTTCTGAGTTCAAGAGAAAGGTCAGGCTATAAAGATTCATGAATATCGGATAGGTGGTAGTGGGTGGAGTGGCCCAGAGGTAGGTCCCAAAAGACACCCAGTAGAAAAGGAGCTGCCCAAAGAAGAGGAGGAAAACCAGGAGATTGGAAGCCAGGGGATACCCACACTGACGTAATTGAGGCTCCCTATCAGTCAAGACTGAGGAGCACCCTTGGGGTTGAGCTATACCACAGGAGGAAGTAGGAAGCAAGATTTGGAGAAAGCCAGACTTACTGATCTGTGAATGGGGAAGAGTAAGGCTTGGGATGAATAGTTTGCTTGGCTTTTTAAGGGAAAAGGAGTAGAGACACCCCCTGGAAAGAGGATGGTGCTGGGTAGCACCACTACTTTTAGTGGCCTGTTCTCAGACTATGGAATGGGGGTGTCTACCAAATGGGCCAGGACCCAGAGACCTTGAGTTCAGGAAGAAAGATCTGTGAGCTGGCAGCACAGCTACACAGGGACTGGGCTCTCCCTCTCCAGAGTGCCTCTCTGCCCACTTGGGTCACAGCTCAAACCTTTGTGTGCAGGCTTCCAGGAAGCCTCCTCAAGTCCAGGTTGGGCTGGACTTCGGTGGCACAGGCATGCTCCTTTCTGCCTGTAGGAGGCTATGCTGGGGATCAGGGGACTCAAAAGAGGATCTAGGCCCCCAGTTCTGTAACGCAGTGGACAGATGAAAGGCAAGGAAGTAGAGAGGGAACACTCCTGGATTGCAGAAGACCTCAGGGTGGTACAGTACTTTCTGGCAATCATTTAATTCCCTGAGAATCAGTTTTCCCATCTGGGCACAAGCAATGAGAGCTGCTGGTGGAGCTGTTTTAAGAATTGGATGAGTTTGTTTGTATGGTGAGCCAGGAGTAAGAGGCAGCCATGGCCTCTGCCTGGCGGAACCAGGGCTGCTGAGGAGGAGCTCTGAAGAATGAGCCGGGATAGTGGCCAGGTCGACGCTTAGGACCCTCTCCAGGAATTTGGGATCAGACAGCTCGCAGGCTCCTGGCAACCCAGGTCCCGCCCCAACTCCGCGGAGAGAGCAGCGCGAGGTATCCGCAGACAGGATACTTCCCAAGCCTCAGAAAGCTGGATTTGTGGAGTCAGCACCACGACCAGACCCTCCCCACCCACAGTCATCTGGTGAAGTATCTTCTCAGGAATTAATTAGTCCTTACTTGGAATTGGTGCTCCCGGCGCCGGGGCGGAGCTGAGCTCCAGAGGTCCAGGCCAGCAAGGCTGGAGGGTCACGTGGCATGGCCCGGGCCCCCTTCCTGCCAACGCTGCATTTGGCTCAGGCCCCGTCCATGGCTGCCCTTGGGACCCTGCGCTGAGCCCCAGAGGTCCCGGCGTTCGGGGGCTCCGCTCCTGAGGGCCTTGCGTGAGTGTCGGGATCGCAGAGACCCAGGCCAAGAGCGGCACGGGTAAAGATACAACGAATCGATTCAGCCTCAGTGCGGGGAGGCGGGGAGGAGTAGGACCGAGGTTCCGCGACTCCCTGCTGGGCCTCGGGACCTGGTCCTGGGCCAAGTGGGAGTTGGGTACAAAAGGGGAGCTTCTTATCCCCTTAGCTTGCTCATCCCCCAGCAGAGCGCAGGGCCAAGAGGGGGATGACCGTCCAGTAGCTGGAAGCCCCCAAGGTGTGCCCTCCCACCCCCTCCTCTCCGCGAGGGCAGGGCTGGAAGCCCCTGCCCACTGCCTGCTACTCTACCACCTCGGAGGCCCTGCCCGTGACCCTTCGAAAGAGGGCCGGCGCTGGCCAGAAGGACATGAGGAGGAGGCTGCATCTACGCGGAGACGCGTCGCTCACGCTGTTTCTCGGCGCAGCCCTTGCCCTTCTACTCTACGCCCAGCGCGATGGCCCGGCCCCAACCTCGAGCGTGCCACGAGAGCGAGGGCGGGTGGCACGGAGGCCAACGCTGGGGCCTCGCGCCTTCCAGGTACCAGACGCCGGCCCAGCCCCTCCGGCCTATGAAGAGGACACGCACCCACCCCCCACGCCCACGGGCCCTTTTGACTTCCGCCGCTACTTGCGCGCCAAGGACCAGCGGCGCTTCCCACTGCTCATTAACCAGCCGCACAAGTGCCGCGGTGACGGCGCACCTGGAGGCCAACCAGACCTGCTCATCGCTGTCAAGTCTGTGGCGGCTGACTTTGAGCGGCGCCAAGCAGTGCGCCAGACCTGGGGCTCTGAGGGTCGCGTGCAGGGGGCGCTCGTGCGCCGCGTGTTCTTGCTGGGCGTGCCCAAGGACCCAGGCACCAAAGGCGACGCAGAGCGGGAGGGCGTGCAGACGCACTGGCGCGCCCTGTTGCAGGCTGAGAGCCGTGCCTACGCGGACATTCTGCTCTGGGCCTTCGACGACACTTTTTTCAACCTAACACTCAAGGAGATTCACTTTCTGGCGTGGGCCTCAGCCTATTGCCCTGACGTGCACTTCGTTTTTAAGGGCGATGCTGATGTGTTTGTGAATGTGGGGAACCTGCTGGAGTTCCTGGCCCCACGGGATCCAGCGCAGGACTTGCTTGCAGGTGATGTGATTGTGCAGGCGCGGCCAATCCGCGCACGAGGTAGCAAGTACTACATCCCCGAGGCTGTGTATGGCCTGCCTGTTTATCCAGCCTACGCAGGCGGCGGTGGGTTTGTTCTTTCGGGAGCTACGCTGCGCCGTCTGTCCAGTGCCTGCAAGCAGGTTGAGCTCTTTCCCATCGACGATGTCTTTCTGGGCATGTGTCTGCAGCGCCTTCAACTCACACCTGAGCCTCACCCAGCATTCCGCACCTTTGGCATCTCCCAGCCTTCAGCCGCACCTCATCTGCACACCTTCGACCCTTGCTTCTACCGTGAATTGGTTGTAGTTCACGGGCTTTCGGCTGCTGACATCTGGCTTATGTGGCGCCTGCTGCATGGGCCGTATGGGCCGGTCTGCGCACATCCGCAGCCTGTTGCGGCAGGACCCTTCCAGTGGAACCCTTAACTACTCATCAGTGGCTGACTTCTCTCACTCAGCCCCAGAATGGAACTTTTTAAAGGGGTTTCCCATGCAGATTACTATTATGTGGTCTTTGCCCAGACTACTGGGTATCTGCCTCAGGGTCCTAAAGAATACCGACCTTGGCTCCTGGTGGCCCACACTGTCAGAAGCAAATCTAGAACCAATGTCATGATGACCCGCTGAGAGAGCCAGAGCCAGGGTGGTAAAAGACCATGTCTTGCCCACCAGGCCTTAGACCAGTAGATAGTTTTCCTAGTAGCAAATAGGTGTGTATTCTGGTGGTGCTTGGTTTGGGACCCCTAGAATGATGTAGACACATGGAGGGCGGCTCATCCCCTATAAGGCCAGGCTTCACAGCACAACATGGACTTGGTAGGTATGTCACAACCCAGTCCCTCGCGGTTGCAAGGCAGGTGGCAGCACCACTGAGCTAAATCCCCAGCCCATCTTGTCCCTGTCTACATCCTTCTCTGAGGTCTTTCCTTGAGCCAACCCTTCCAGGTCTCAGGTCTGACTGGAGGACCAGGGACAGAGTCACAGAAACAACTGTGTCATGGTCTTCTTCATCCCCCTACACCCATGCTGTTATGTCGATGTCCTTCTAAGACACCCCCCCCCCCCAGCTAGGGACCCCTTAAGACTCCTCCACTATAAATTTTTCCCACATTTTTCAACTATCCCCTTCAAAAAATCAACACCTCCACACTTATTTTAGTACGAACATCCCAGCAACAACCCATGGCAGGCTGCTGCTGAGGGCTTAGGTGCTTTATTGGAGAGAGAATGTGGGCAAGGAAGGTTCCCTCATTCCAAGAGGATGGAACAGTCCTGGCTACCCCGACAATGAGATGTGCAGGGTCTCTGGCCAGACTGCGGTCAAAATGGGAAGACACTCAGTCACAAAGTCATGGGAGTGCCACACAAGTCTAGCTGTAGGCGCAGGAACCATACAGGCAAGCACTTGGGGCAGGTCCCTTGCACATTCATCATGAACTATACAGTATGAGGCTGTACATGAGTTAATTACAAAAGTCATATTTACAAAAATCTGTACACACATTTGAAAAACTCACAAAATTGTCATCTATGTATCACAAGTTGCTAGACCAAAATATTAAAAATGGGATAAAAGTATACATTTCTCTTCTCAATTCTTTTCAAAAGGCTTAATATTTTTAATGCACATATATGCTACTTCCCATTAGCAAGTCCTATGAAGAGATCAAGCAGCCCAGCATTCCTTGAGCCCCCAGAGGCCATGAGCCATGAAAGGCCCAGCCAGGGGACAGTGGATAGGGCTGGAGCAGGGAGCTGGCCCACAGTGCAGAACAGAATGCTAAAATACAACAAAAGGAAGATGTCTTTGGCTAAAACTTTGGCATTAAATAAAAGAGGCAAACAGAATGGAAACATAAAGCCCTGCCAGCAAGGTTGGGTAAAACAGGGGCAAGGTGACCTTGAAAGCTGGCTCCAGAGCAGTGGAAAAACCAGGCCTGGGCACATACCTGGATGATAGGAAGCTATGTTTCACCAGGTGGGTGTGCCTCCTGGGACTGGCAGGGAACGCATATAAAAGGAACAGGGAAGGGCAGGTGGCCACCTTGACCATAGCCAGCTCAAGTAACTAAAGTAGATGTAGTGCAAATGTTGCAACCAAGTACTATGGACACTACTTGCCTGCCTTAAAGGTCACGTGGCAATGTGGGGTCAAAGGCAGGACTTTGTCCTCATCCTGGATGCTTATATCAGCCACAGAAAGAGCCCCAAGTTTTCCCAATACGTGTGGAACAGGGGTTGACATGTCCTGCCTTCTTCTGTGTTAGTCCAAAGCTCCTGGGTCCGGGTATCAAGGCTCAAAATTTGTGCTTCTCTTTGCAGTCTGTGTTCCCTGCTAGCAGCAGCAGGGTTAGGATGGACAGAGGAATATCTGGGCCCCTTGTCCCACAGCGGAGCACCCAGCCTGAGCCCACCTCTGAACATTCCAACAGACCTTCAACACTGCCAAGATGTCCAAGAAAACCCATAGGGTGGCACAGAGACCCACAATTCCATGGGCAGAGGGACACAGGTAGTGATGTCCCTAGGGGAGCTCTGCTGTTCTCAGGTGGGCACCAGGCCTGGGGGGGCCATACAGGGTCACAGAGGCAATGTGGTTGTTCTGCATGATCTGGTGTAAGAAGAGGACAATGGTCAAAGGGGAGGGGTAAAAGAGATGTAAGCAGATCTTATGTACTAGAGGGTTGAGGGAGGCTGGAGGTTGTGCTCATGACATACCTACACACAAGGCCTGGGCTTCCTGACCCCCCAAGCTTCCCTACTTCATACTAGGTGGAACTCTCCCCAAAGGGGTGCCTGTGTTCGTGGAATACACAGCCTTACCATACCCATTTGCCTAGTCCTTCTGGAACCGCTAAGGGCCTGCTAAAGGTATGGCATCCAGATGGAAAATAGGGGCTACTCATTGTTCTTGAGAACACGGCCATCAGGGCCTCGAGAGCCAGTTACCCACAGTATATTCAGTCACATGGTTCACAAGGGCCCCCCAAAATGCCCAGGTTCTGCCCCATTTGTCCTGAGGTTCCCCCTTCCCTGTTATATGCATTTTCAGATACAAATATAAGATCTATTGTCTCTTATCTTGATGAATATAGATTGCTTCAGCTCCCATGACCCAAATTTTTTTTTTTTTTCAGTCAGGGTCTCACTAAGTCCAGGCTGGCCTTGAACACATGGAGATAATCCTGCCTCTGCTTTCCAAGTGCTGAGATTAGAGGTGTGTGTTACCACACCCAGCTCCCTAGATTTTCCTAACATCACTCCCCACTGTTAAGTGTGCCCCACTGTTAAGTGTGCGAAGGCTAAGAATGCAGACAAGGTTGCTGAGGAAGAATTAATCTGCCCAGCTTTGAAGTTAGGTCTTCCGAAATTCCCAAAATCACTTGCCAGAACCCTGCCATAACCACCAACCCCTCAGTGGCTTATTTTTAGAGACTCCAGGACTTACCTCAAAGATCATCCGCTGAAGACCAAAGCAGAATGTGGAGCCAAATGGGTTGGTGTTGTTTGGGGATGAGGACCTGAGGCCACAGAAGCCAGATTTGAGAGGGGTAGACAAAAGGCAAAACCAGAAGAGCATCCAGTCCCTTTTGGAACATGGGCTACTGGCCAGCAGTCTCACATGACTGCTAGTGTGTAACTATCTACCACATAGCCCTCATGGTCCTGGGGTAAGGGTGACCTCATCTGACTCAGAATCCTACCCAGTCCAACATGGCACGGAAAGTCACTGTGGAACTGAATGGGAGTGGTGAGAAGTCAGGAGGGCCCTTTCAAGTGAGAGGGAGCCTTCAGGCATCAAGGCAGCCAGAATTAGGCCTGCAGGTAGCAGCTTTGATGGGAAAAAAGAGCCCAGAATATCTAGTCAAGATTGCTTCCCTTTCTGAATAACTAAGGGTGACAGGGCCTCCATACCCACAGGTAGGGAGAGAAGAGATGTACCAGGGGGCAACTTATGTTACAGGTAAACATGCAGAACAGTTGGTCTAGTTCTAATATGTAGGGTAGGCCAAGAAGTATGTTTTGGCAACATCAGAAGCTTCTGTCATTTTTAAGCAATATACTGGCAAGCTTCCCCAAGCCTTCTGGGCTTCAAAGAGCAGGATGGAGGGTCAGAGATAACTGCCCACTCACCTGTGCAGGATAACAGGCTTCTCCACAGGATGGCCCAAGAGCTCGTGGATATTGTCCCACTGCAAAAAGATAGGGGACTGTAGGGGCTAGCTGGGACCTAAATACACCTGTACCCAATGGCTAGCTCAGAGGACATGGCCCCAGAATGGGGGCAGGCTCATGCCCATCTCTTTCTCCAGCTGTCAGGTAGAAAAACAGAAGCTCACCTTGCTATAGGTTGTGCAAGTTTCTGTCTGACCATCTTCATTTTCTGAAAAGAGAACACAGGGAGCAGGCTGATAGCTGGCCAACCCACCTGTGGCTCCAGTCCTGGGCAGAATTCAGACCTAGCCACTCTTTGCACTGGGATTAGAGTGTGCTGGGAACATAGGCTGTTTAGGGTTCTAGGGTGTAAGGGATGGAGGGCTAAAAGGAGTGTAGTCAGGTGTGAGCTATACGAACTGGCAATGGGCAGTGGAGACAAATGATGGGTTGGGAGCATTGGATGACCATCTGTAGCTAATAAATGCACCCCTCCAGAGGCCAATAATCCCTGTTCTTGGTCATGGTTAATGGGCATGAAGCCCCCCAGATCAAGAAAAATGCAGTCCCTAGAACAAGGGGATAATTCCATAAGAGCTAAGCCTATGGGCAAAAGCAAACTGGACAAAGGCTCCACTAACCTAACTAGTACCAACGTCTTTCTTTGGATCTTTCCCCCTTCTCTGAGTGGAAAAGCGATTCCAAAACCCCTTCCTTACTCTGAGGGCACTCCCCACTCACCTTTCTTTATGGCTAGTGGGATCTTGAACTCACAGCGGTGATAACTAGAAATAAGGCAGAGGAAAGTAAAGGCTGGGTCTCCTGGGAGTCCTGATCACTTCTGTATCCCAACCCTGCACCCCAGAAAAATCATACACACTTGCCGAAAGTCCTGGCTCTGTGCCCCTGACACAGCATTCACTGGGGGGTCACATTTAGGCAGTGAACTCAAACAGAAAAGAATATGGCTCTATGGTCTAAAGAACCTATCACCTTGGACAACATATCAAGGTTTCTGATTCTATTTACCTATTTGTAAATGAGTACAAATAGAGAAATGTAAAGCACTGGACATTGTTGCAGGAACATAGCAGGCAATCAATAAAGGTTCATTTCCCATGAAACAGCAAGAATTCAGGTAGATGCCATAGCTCAGTGGTAGAGCATTTAAAACAAAAAAACAAGAATTCAGGTAGAGGGGCCGGGGATTTAGCTCAGTGGTGCTGCTGCCTGCCTCGAAAGTGCAAGGTCCTGAGTTCGATTTCCGGAACCAAAAAAAAAAAAAAAATTCAGGTAGAGATAAATTAGTGAATACCCAAAACTGTAAGTTCTTTTTCCTTGAGGTTTTCAGCCCAAAGCACACTTCTTGGAGGTACAGGGTTAGGGTTAGGATGTACTCACATGTTAAAGTTATAATGCCCAGGATAATTGGTATGTAGAACAAACTTCTTTACTTTGTGTGTATTTGCATCGAAGAGGATATCCTGGGATAAAAAACAGAGATGCTCAAGGAGGCAGAGTTCCTGAGGCAAGGCAGGAATCTTTCCAACTTTCTGAATGTCATAACCTGCCAGACCCTCCTGGCTTCCATTTTACTCTTTATGGAAGTTGGTAACACCTGACTGCTCACCAGGACTCAGACTTGGATTTGATGCTGTCCACTGAACATGTCCTCCTGTCACCTACACTTTCCTAGCCTCTGCTAGCTGTTCAGACCTGGCCAAGGGTTAACTCTAACTTCATCTCCATTGCAGTTGCCAATGAAGTCCCACTAAAGCTGTCCATTCTTGCCATCTTCCCTGCTGCCTATCATCACTGGCCCTTGAATTCGGGGGTTGAGGTGCAACAGCACTGATTCCCTCCTTCCATCATCTTATCCTCAGCTTATGACCCCACAGCAGCTCCCCCACAACTCCTGGTTGTGTTTGGTCTTTCCCAGATAGGAAAACCCAGTCTCCCCTCTCTCTAGAATCTATCCTTTCCTGATTCAGGACATTAGACCATGGAAAGCTCAAAGATAACTCAAGAGACTCATGGTCCAGGTCAGCCCCGCCCTGAGGTACTTCTTGCTGGTTCACTGATTTATTCATTTCTCATATATGCGTCCTATCCATCAGCTGGACTGTTAAGCACTAATGGCAGCCATCATCTCCATCCATGCCTTAGATCCATGGTACAGGGCTGCAGCAATGTTTCTGAGCTAGGCCTCTAAAGACAGCAGGTTCCCTTCAGAAAAGAAGTAAAGACAAACCAGGGAACCCAGTATTTATTGACATTTTTGGTGGAAGGAAAGGTCTACTGTAGGGTAAACACTGTCAAGCAAAGCCATCTGAGGCTAGGGTCCTCAATTCCCAGGGATAGTTACAGCCACACAGGTGTGCTCTCCCATCTCAGTGGAAAGGAAATGCTTCTGTAAGGCATCATAACTTACCACTCCAAGAGTGAAGTAGTTAAAAAAGTAGTCATTGCACTTGGATGGAACTTGCTTATGAGGGGAAGGAGAATGAATTTTCATCTGTTGGGAAAAAATAACAAATTAAAATCCAACCCCCTAATACAGTTCTTAAAGAGCTGGGCATGGTGGTGCACACCTGTAATCCCAGCACTTGGGGAGGCTGAGGCAGGAGGATTGTTGTGAGTTCGAGGCCAGCCTGGGGTACATAGTGAATTCAAGGCCAGCATGAAGTATATATGAGACCTGTCTCAAACATCTAAAACAATTAAAAAAAAAAAAAAGTGTGGGAAGTCTCAGCACCTGGTTGAGTCCAGGAGAAAAGGGGGGCAGGGGCCAGGAATTTAGCTCAGTGGTTCCACCGACTGCCTTGCAAGCACCAGGTCCTAAGTTTGATCCCTGGTACCAAAAAAAATAAATATAGTTCAAAAGGTCAGGCCGGGGATTTAGCTCAGTGGTTCCGCTGCCTGTCCCATAAGCGCAAGGACCCGAGTTCGATCCCTGGTGCCAAAAAAAAAAAAAAAGAAAAGGGGGGTACATGTGGGTAACTATGGACTGGACTCGGGTTTAAAAAGAAAGGTGAACACTATGAACAGTGATAGAGGCAGGGTCATTTGACCAACCAGGTCAGTAAAAAAAGCTTTCAATTCAGTTCACCATCAACTTTAAGAAGAACAGGTTCTATGGGGAAATAGCAGATTATACTTATTGTACTTATTGTTGTTTTGTTTTGTTTTCTGAGACAGGGCCTTAAATGTTTTTCAACCTCCTGAGTGTTAGGATTACAAGATGTGGACCACCATGCCTGACTTATATTTACTGCTGATGAAAGGAAGACAGGAACTGCCTATTCACTCTATAAGCACATTTCTCCTACCTTGTCTTCTGACTTATAGAAGACCTTATGTGGGGAGCCAAGCATGCTAAGAACATCTTGGCAGGAATCACCAAAATATACGGAACGATCAAATACCCGCATCTTGGCATCTGCTAATAGGCCAGGTCCACAACCTGTAAATAACAAGAAAGAGGTTTTTCTAGTTTGGATGAGGACTAGAGACACGGTAGGCCATGGCCCTAGGGGCTCCAGAGAGGCTACTGGCTGCAGGCATCATTATCAGGTTGAGACCAGGAGTAAGACTGTATGCAAGTGGAAAGACCAGGAACTAGAGCTTAATTAAGACTCTAAGAGAGATCACTATCTACTTGAAAATATTTCCAGGACTTATTCAATCCTCTCAAAGTCATAAGGATCTTGGGCCTGGGATTTAGCCAAGTGTTTTTGCTGCCTGCTGCGCAAGCACAAGGACCTGAGTTCGATCCCCGGTACCAAAAAAAAAAAAAAGTCATAAGGATCTTCAACCACTCATCTACCAAGTATTTCTTTCTTTTTTTTAACGTTGTATTTTTTATTTGTACATATTTGTCATATATACTGATCACATTCACCATAGGGAATTTGTACCTGTACAGATTCTTTTTTTTCCCCATCCCCTCCCACTCTTCAACCCTTCTTTTTTTCCCCATTTACAAAGGCTGTTTCCATTTTTTTTCCCTTCTATTCTTTTCCCCCCTTTTCCCTTCCTTCTGTTCCTCACCCCTTCCCTTATTCCCCTTTCCATTTGAACAAGTTCTTTCTACTTCCCAATATCTATCTTCAATTATGCTTCTTGTTTACCCTTTGGGTTTCTCACACAAGAGAAACAATGGGATACTTAAACCTATGTGTCTGATTTATTTCACTTAAGATTATGGTCTTGAGGTACATCCATTTTCCTACAAATGAGTCAAGTTTATCTTTTACCAAGTATTTCTTTATTGCCTACCATGGCCTAGGACACTATGCTAGATGCTGAGAAAATACTGGTGAATAGAACTGTAGCCCCTCCCAAAAGCTCTACCACTGCAGCTAATTGTGTGGGGTGAAGACCACAATCTCATCCTCACACTGCTGTGCTAAAATCAGCAGCAGCAGCGGCAGCGGCAGTGGCAGTGGCAGCTGCTACTGCAGATGTAATGGATGTATACAATGACAAGACACAAAGATTTGTATTAAGAGGTACTTCTTGGGAGTAAACCCAACCAAAAATTGAATCTACAAGGTCATTCTACAGAGGGGACAGTGAAGGTGGGTGTGGTGCACACCTGCAATCTCAGCACTCTGGGAGGCTGAATCAGGAAGACTGCAAGTTTAAGCCTAGCCTGGGCAACTTAGCAAGACCCTGTCTCAAAATAAAACGTGAAAAAGGGCTGGCTGGGGATGTACATCAGTGTGAAAGCCCTGGGTTTAATCCCCTGTACTACAAAGGAAAAAAGACGCTTTTCACAATAGGAAAAAAAGGAAGCCAAGAATCAATAGAAGAACAGCAATTCCTAGTGACAGGATAACCACTAATATCACCTAACTCTACACAAAGCTTGCTTTTCCATGTATAAACAATCAATTATATATAAATGACTTCAGAGAATCAAAATCTGAAATAACTAGGCACAAAATTCTCTAAATAACCCAAGTCTATTCTTAGCACATATACACTGTGTGGCAAACAAGGCTGTGTTTAAATTAACTAGGTCCTGGAAAAGCCCACTCATCATAAACCTTAATCCATAAATCCTGAAGCTTAAGCAAGCCAGAGTAAGCTACAAAAGGCATCAAAAGCCTTGTCAAGCAGGGTCCACAGTCTCCAGTGGTCTATATTTCTCCAGGTACCAGAAAACTGAATGTCTGCATGGAGTTGAAGGGGCCATTTATAGTTGAGTCTTCTCTTATCTCACTCTGCTTGAAGCTTACCCAGGTAAAATTACCTTCAGTTTTAGAAGACTAATTTGTGGAGTGTATCTTTCTATAAATTATTGTTGGGCTTAAGAGTGTTGAGCTGGCTTCCTATGTTAAAAGCATCACAAAGTTGGGTGTAGTGGAATATTCCTATAATCTCACTATTCAGGAGGTAGAGCCAGGAAGACTACTGTGAGTTTGAGGCCAGCCTGGACTACACAGTGAGTTCAAGACCAGCTTGAACATGGAATGAGACCCTATCTTGACTTCTGTGCATATTAAAGAAATTCTCAAAGACAAATGCATTGGACAATAATTCTGTGAAACCTTGACTTAACAGAAAGCTTTTTTTCCCTCCTAAAAGACTATGCAAATGAAGTGTGACTATGAGGAGTGTTCTTTCTATACAGGGAGGTTGCCAGAATTGGCTGATACCTTACATTTGATAGGTTCCTCCTGCTGTCATCTATGATGATTAATGTTCCAGATTCCCAACCACACTGCTGTTTAAAGCAGTGATCCTCTTGACCTTGCTGCCACATGCTGATTCCCTGTAAAACTACAGCTCGAGTGCAACACTTCTTTTATTTTTGTGGTGCTAAGAATGGAACCCCAGGCCTCTGGCATGCTAGGCAAGCATTCTACCACTACTACACCCCCAGCTCTCAACATTTCTTTAAATAGTTCTTCTACCTTGGTTTGAAAACCACATTTTAAAACATTTCTAACCTGGCAGCTGTAAACTAACTAACTGTTCAGGGAAGCAAGTTCACAGTTTACATAACAAGATTCTTAATAGTTAAAAACCACTGCCCCAGGGACTGATTCGAGAGCCTAATTTATGAAAAAATGCTGCTTAGACAATGACAGCATGGCCCCTTTGTTGACTCTCAGGCTGTCTTTATGGGGACCAACTCCACAAGGCAAATCAAAATCTTAATTAGACACAGTCTAAGACCCAAAGCAGCTGACACTAGTCAGGTGTAAGAAAGAACAAAATGAGGTATCAATCCTAAAGACACAGGCTACTGAAGGTGAAAAGCTCTTGCTTGTGGTTGGCCGAACCACAGTCACTAAGTCCCTCTTGTCTATCTACTCCAAAAACTTGCCATAAAGGGTAGAAGAAAGAAGACCAGATAACACTGCAGCCCAAAGGATATACTTCCAGGAAAACAACCTAGCAACTGCTTCAAAAGTACATAAGCACACAGCAGGCTTTTATGCATGCTGAAAGAGGTGGTACCACTATTGTTTAAGATTTGCTTAAGCCAGGTGTGGTGGTGCACACTTGTAAATACAAGTACTCTGGAAGCCTGAGGTAAGAGGATGGCAAGTTCGAGCCCAACCTGGGAAACTTTAGTGACTTAGCAAGACCCTATCTCAAAGTAATTTTTTTTTTTTTTTGGTACCGGGGATCGAACTCGGGTTCTTGCACTTGTGCAGCAGGTGGTGAAACCACTGAGCTAAATCCCCGGCCCCAAAAATAAATTTAAATTTTTTTTTTTTTTTGAGTACTGGGGATCGAACTAGGAAACATGCGCTTTTGAGATAGGTGGTGGTACCACTGAGCTAAATCCCCGGCTCTCAAAATAAATTTAAAAAGGTCTGGGAAAGTGGCTCAGTATGAAGGCCCTGAGTTAAACCCCCAATCCCCACCCTCAAATTTGCCAAGAATAAGACTATGTCTTGCTGGGCATGGTGGTGCACACCTATAATCTCAGCACTTGGGTAGCTGAGACAAGATGATTGCTGCAAGTTTGAGGCTAGCCTGGGCTACAATAGTGAGTTCGAGAACAGTCTGAACTACATAGTGAGATTTTGTCTCAAAAACAAAACAAAACAAAAAACCAACTATGTCTTATCCCCTTGATAAAATTAAACAAAACCCAGGCATGGTGGTGCAAGCCTGTAATCTCTGCACTTGAGAGGCTCAGGCAGGAAGATTGCTGTAAGTTTGAGGCCAGCCTGGGCTACATAGTGAGTTCAAGGCCAGCCTGAACTACATAGAGAGATCCTGTATCAAAGAAAAAAAGGATTTAACCGTAAGTGTCTCTATCATTTGTCTTCTATCCAGTATCTGTCGATGCACTGAATGCTTATGTTCCCCTAAACCTCATATGCTAAAATCCGAATTCCTTGATGTGATGGTATTATGAGGCAGGATCTTTAGGAGATAACTGGGTTATGAGAATAGAGACCTGATTGGGATTAGTGCCCTTGTAATAAGATCCCAGAGAATGAGGTCCTTTCAACATATGAAGACACAGTGGAATATCTATAAACCAGAAAGTGGGCCTTCACCAGATAATCAATCTGCCAGTCTCTTTTTCTTGGAATTCCCAGGCCCCAGAGCTATGAGAAATAAATTTCTGTTACTTATAAAGCCCCCAGTTTATGGTATTTTGTTACTGCACCTTGAATGGACCAAGACATATCTCTAAGCTTACAGGATTTTAGAATGCCTCTCATGCATATGATGGGGATTCTACCCACCTCAAAGTCAGTAACTGACCTGCAGCAAGTAGGCGAAGTCGTAAACCTGAGGGTCCAGTTCCATCACGAAGAACATCTACACTCTCAGCGTACACATTGCCCAGGAAACAGCTCAGGGGCATCATGGGAGCCCTGGTGACAGGCAAAGAATGAGTAGGGTCTTGGTTCACTCTCCCTGGTAGCCCATGGCCTTAACATGAAGCCCTACACTTACTTGGTATCTTGTAGGCTGTTTCCACTATAGATGTACATTCGTTTTACAGTTGCTCCATGGGGTATCTGGAGAGAAGCTAGACCATGGGCAAAATTGGGCTGCAAACACAGGACAAGTTTTACTAAGGGCAGCCTAGTCGTAGGTCATATGACTCAGGCTCATGATCAATTAACTCATGCTAACAATGTCAATTCATCTTTAAAGCAACAGGTAACTGAAAATCCAGGGGACAAAAGCTCCAAACTCTTGGCCATTGAGAAAATGGAAGTGATTAGGAGCTTTAAAGTAAAACATGATTGGATTTATTTCTGAAAAGTTAGCCTGAATGCCCTATACAGTAGGCAGAGGCCAGGGAATGCTGGCTTAAGCCTTGTTTTCCTGTCAACTCCACGCACTCTACCTTCCCTGACTCAATGAACTCAGAGACAAAGAAATTAGAGGCTGCCTGCCTATCCAGTCCTCCATCCCCCACAATGACTGCTGCTGACCCATACCACATGGGCAACAAATACCAAGGACCAGGAAGGGCTAACCTCATATTTGGGAGCTTCAGTCCATGAGTCTAACTGAAAAGAGAAAGACAGTCCTCTGAAGTTGAGGTGAAAGAGCTGCTCAGCAGAGTTGTACACTATGGGGGTAGGAGAGAAGAAAATGACACAGCTGATTGGCATCTGAAGTCACTAACATAAACCAGCCTGGCAAGAAGTAATGACTGGCAACACTTTATGTCACATTGGGCGAACTGATTTACTAGGTTAAAAATACAGGGGAGGGGCTGGGGATTTAGCTCAGCAGTTCTGGTGCCTGCCTCGAAAGAGCAAGGTCCTGAGTTCGATCCCCAGTACAAAAATAAAACAATACAGGGGAGGGAGCTTTCCTTCACATACCAAGCACCAACCTCACAACCCTGAAGTATAAGAGATGATACCACCTGTTATGGTATGGCTATGGGCTGCTACTAATAACCAGGGGAATCAGATGAACTTGGTTTACCTCCAGGATGAGTTGCGCCAAAAGACTGGTCAATCTGCTCAATGGTGGGAGCTATGGCCTGAGAGTTGAAGTGCACTCCACTGAAAAGCAAAAATAATTTTTAATACTAGGCTTTGAAAAATGGGCTCACAGATCATGAATCATGGGGGCTGGAAAAGTTATTCTTAAGATTCAGGTAGGTGAGTATAATTACATAAAAATAAAATGTTTAATTAAAAAGTTTTTAGAGAAAACTAATGATGTGAGAAGGCCAATTCTCATGAAGCTGATATACACACAGTAGATTCTCTGTGGCTTCCCAAGACATCACTGACTTTTAGTAAGGGGACAGAAAAGACATAACTTGAGGCATAAAGGCTCTAGGCAAGACTAAAAGGCTACTGGAACACGCAGGGGCCAGCACTGTATGTTTTTGCTTATCTACTCCTCTGTCAGCAAACGTTGCCTGAGATTACCCCAGGAATCAGGTCTTCATCATGCTCTTGTAAAGGGAAGCTCACTAAAAGTAGTATTCTAGATGCAAGTGTAGCATCTTCCCATAGTGTAGGCTCAAGTATCTATGAACTATATAGGTCAGTGGTGGTGAACCTATGGCACGTTTTAATTTGTTTTTATTTTAAGACAAAAGATGTTAATGTATGAGTTTTTTTCTAAACTAAAACCTCAGTATTCAGGTTTAATTGCAATGTTGGCACTTTACAATAAATAAGTGGGGTTTGGGTTGCAGTTTGAGCACTTGTCTTTTAAAGGTTTGCCATACTAGCATAGGTCATCTGCATTTTCATTCTAAAAAAATAATTTTGGCTCTAAAATGGTGGTAGTCTGGCATTCTCTTTAACCTTGGTTCTAGAGTCTGAACTATCCATTTTTTTCCTACCTCTGCTGCTCATGAAAACATGAAAAGATGCCAAAGAGAGGCTGTGCATGGGAGGGCAGTTATGACTCAGGAGATTGCCATATCATCCCTGAGCTGAGGTCCTGCTTTGTTGCAAGGGTTAGATGATAATATATGTGAAGTGTTTAACACACAGCATATTTGTCATGAGGTTAATTTCCCCAGGAAAATGAGCAGGCTGGGAGGTTACCTCAGGAAATCACAGCATCAAACTATAATCCATGTGCTGCTACCAATGAAATCCTTTACTAACTTAATGAAGATAGTAGATGAAGTCTGTCTGTACCAAGTATGACCTATACCAGCAGTAGGGAAACTTACCAATATTTTAACTTTACTTTAGTCAAGTCATATACTTCAATTACCTAAAAAAAAAATCAAATGTTAAGAGTTGCTAATGCTTTCAAGCTGATTAAGATGACAGACTGAAAAAGATTAAAAATAAATTTATAAGAGGGCTGGGGATATAGCTCAGTGGTTTCACCACCTGCCTCACAAGCACAAGGGCAAGTTCAATACCTGATACCCCCCCCAAATAAATAAATAAATTTATAGTAGATAGGGGTGTAGCTCAGTGGTACAGTATACAGCGGACCCTGATTTACAAATTCAATTCATTCTCAAGGGCTCGTTATAACTCCAGTTGGTCAACTGAAGCTCAGCCTCCTCTATACAGCCTTCAAAGTCTCTCCTGTATAAAGACAGATTTCAGTGTCCTTAGAAAGACACTGGCCCAAGATTTCTCAGTCCCACACAGGAAAGGATGTGGTAATGTTCCTTCCAGAACTCTTTAAGTGTTAAATCTGTATCTGAGACTATCTGGAAGCACAAGTGGCTGGCATTTGGGTCATAACTCAAGATTTTGGTCCTAAATTAAAATTCTGGTCATGACCTAAGTTGTTTGTATGTCAGGCTGGTCGTAACTTGAGGGTCCACTGACATGCAATATCCTGGGTTCCATTTCCAGCAACAACAACCACAACAAAAACAAAAAACCCCACCAACAGCTAGACACAGCAGCCCATGCCTGTAATTCCAACTACTCTTGAGGCTGAGGCAGAATTGCAAGTTCAAGACCAGCCTGGGATGTTGCTCCATGCTAAAGCATGTGCTTAGCATGGATGAGGCTCTGGGGTGGACCCCAGTATCAAAAACAAAACAACTCTGGAAGTACTGAACATTATCTTTTGTTCTCATTTTAAAATTAGGGAGAAGACAGCCAGGTGTGGTGGCACATGCCTGTGATCTCAGCATTTGGGAGGCTGAGGCAGGAGGATTGCCAGGAGTTCAAGGCCACCTAGGTTACATAGAGAGGTCAAGGCCAGCCTGAACCACATAGTTAGACCCTGTCTCAAACAAACAAAAAAGAAAAAGAAATAAAAAATAAAGTAAGTAAGTAAATTTAGAGGGAAGAAAAGGCTGGGAAGCTACATTGATCCTATCTAAAGACTTCCTCCCTCTGCTGGGCCCTCATGGCACTTAAATGAACCTTTCCTCCATACTTTCGTAAGCTGTTCAGTAGTTTTAAGTCCCTTAACTGACTCATCAGTTTGCGGGGGGAACATCCTCAACACATGTCAGGCAAGTCTGCCTCGTATGAAGGTAGTTAAGGGTAATATGAAGCTTGGGAGCATGAAGTGGTGCTGGGAGGAGCGGAGCTGTGCAAAGAAGGCAGGGGAAATAGCTGTGATTCAGAAGATGGCTATGGTCCCCTTTGAAATGCCTGGGTTAAGGTAGGCATGGTGGCACACACCTATAACTCCTGGACTCTGGAGGCTGAGGCAGAAGGACTACGGAGAGTTCAGGCCAGCCTGGGCTACACAGTGAGTTCAAGGCCAGCCTATACTACAAAGTGAGACCCTGTCTCAAGAACAACCATGGGCCGGGGATTTAGCCCAGTGGTACCGCTGCCTGCCTTGCAAGCACAAGGTCCCAAATTTGATCCCTGGTACCAAACAAACAAACAAAAAGCAAAAAAACCACCATCAACAAAGAATGCCTGAGTTATGGCAGTGTTCCATGTCAAACAGGTAGGCCATTTCACTGAGGTCAAGGCCTGATGCTGGCAGAGCCTCTATTTTTGGGTCAGAAGACCTGCTCATGAAGGTACAAACATACTTCCACTCTGACTCTTACCACTATGGCTAGCCAGGGATCCTCCAAAGGGAGGATCCAAAAGGCAGCCTTTCCATTTAGTAGCTCATTTCTGGGAGGATGATAACTGGGACGTATCCAAGTCTTCTGGAAAGGCTACTTCATAACCTAACCAGGAAAACAGCTCTGGTATGCCATTTGGAGCCTACATTCATTTAACCTCATGACTCTGAGGCAAGAGTCTGGTGTCACATAACTACAAACTGTGAGGCCAAGGCATTTGAAAACAGTATATTAAAAACATCCTGGACTGAAATGAGCATTAACAAACTGTACTCATATTCCAATTTAGATGCCCTACACACCAGCAAATTGTTTACATTTCTACAATCAACTCTTGGTGGTATTACCCCCAAGACCCAGCATTGCAGAAGAGCAGTTTCCATTTTCTATCTTCCAAATTACACTGTTTAACACAAGAAATGAAGTAAAACAAGATATATAAGCCTGACTAAAGTCATTTGGTCCTATTCTGTAGTTAGGGCCCACTCTTAGCACGTCTCAAGCCTTTTTTCAACTACCCCATCTCATATCATCTTCTCTCCTTTTAGGCAAACAAGCACAGATTCAGCTTCCTACATTGTGTGTGTGTGTGTTCTTTTTTTTTTTTTGGTACCGGAGATCGAACTCGGGACCTTGCGCGTGCGAGGCAGGCGCCGGAACCACTGAGCTAAATCCCTGGCCCAGCTTCCTACATTGTAGTGGTCTCTGAATCAAAAAGGTTCATACCCACTTATGAGTTTCTGAAACATCTCACAATAGTATATATTAATCAGCTCTAGAAAGACTGGCTCAGCCAGACATGAAACTATAGTTGTCATTTATAGTTACCTTAAGTCTCTGATTGAAAGCATCAAACAGTAGTTTGATCCCGTCCTGAGTCAGGTTAAGGATGAGGTCATGGCTTAGAGGAGACTATAAAACAAAAATAAAACACACTCAACTAATTTATTTACCAGCACCAGCATATACTGAAAGCCTTACAATATAAATGCAATGCACAGGGGATACCTAAGAGCAGGCAGTCCCTCTCTCCCCAAACTAATGAGGTTTTGAAGCCAGAAAAACTGTAGCATGAATGCATAGTGTCTTCTACTTCCAGCCTGCAGCTCCTGCTTCATAATATTAGCTGAAAAGAGCCTCCCCCTTTCAGGCGTAAGTACAAATATCTGGGAGAAAGGGACAAAATCATATGAGTACATAAACCATTTTCATCTGAGGCTCCAGGGTCCACATCTGTCATATCAGTTTATTGTCATCAAACCTACAGAGCATTCAATTAGGAATACATGTCATATGAAAAGGCCAAGGATCCAAACTCAGCAGATGCTGCTCATGCATGTCAGTGGAACCTACCTCATCTAGGCTCTCTGTACATGCTTCAGGGAACACATTTATTCTGTGACTGTTTCAGCTAAATTCTAGGACCAAGAAATACCTTATGATCTATTATATACCAGCACTCTTACTCCTTTCTGTTTGCCCTCATCCTATATCACAAGTACTTCTTTCTGAAAAGCCTAAGATCTAAGGAGTCACATTTCTACATTTGCCCTTTTCTGAGCCAAGCGGGAGAGAAGTAGCAGTATGGGCAGTGATCAGTGCCTTGATGACCTTAGTTGACTCTTAAAACTTTTCTGAACTCTGGTTTCTACATAAGAATACCATACAGAGTATAAGGTCAGAAAGACCAAGCACAAGCCGGGTGTGGTGGCACATGTCTGTAATGTTAGCACTCTGGGAGGCTGAGGCAGGAAAATTTGAGTTTGAGTCTACCCTGGGCAACTTAATGACTTACTGAGACCCTGTCTCAAAATAAAAAATAAAAAGAGCTGGAGATGTAGCTCAGTGAGAAGGTCCTGGGTTCAATCTCAAGTATTTGCCCCTCCTCAACAAAAGAAAGACAAAGCACAGACATGGCACACAAAACTTTTCGCTCCCTCTGTTCCTGCTTCTGGTTCAATGCAATCACGTCAAGGATTCAATGTCTGAAGACTCACTTCCCTGACTCATGCTGTCTAGTGAAAGGAAAAACACCACCATTTAAAACCTTATCCCTTTTGAAGCTGGTACACAGTGGTTCAGAAGGTTTAGTGAAGGTTTTTCAAATAGAGCTTCTTAAAGTAGACAAATGACAGAGGTGTAGCTGTCAGAGACAGACAGGGCTGAAAGGCCAAGTGTCACTGCTGGTGGGCCTCACCAGGGAAGTTTTCTCTAAGAGCCTTTGGGAATTAGCTCAGATTATATTCTCCTCTTTACCCCAGAAATCTTCAAAACATAGCAGCTCCAGACGGTACCATCATGCTTGGTAAAAACTAGAAGAATGTTATCATTTTCCAGTAGGTCTACATAAATGTCTAAACCATTAAGTCTCAGGCAAGATAACAAACAAGCCTGCTTGGGTTATCTAGTCTCTATCCAGAACACAAAGTTCCATTTTGGAGAAGGCCATTCCATGGAAATAAACAAGATGAAGCAACATTTTTTTTTTAGGACTTTTCCTTAAATGAGGAATTCTGGTAGTATCTGGATTTTCTGACATTTTTGCAAGATCTGATTATGTTTTTCCTTGGCATTGTTAGAATTCAGGATATAACTACGTACTTTTTGAAAGCAAGCAAATTACTTTCACAATCAATGTGTGAAATCAATGTGATATAAATTAATGTTTTATATTCCTGGAACGAAAATACACATTAACTATGTGATGTTTAAGTAGGCCCTTCCAGTAATCCAGCTGTCCTCCATATGAAACAGTTCAGTAAAGCTACCTGCTAGTAGTTATTCATATTTTTTTCTCCTATAAGAAAAATGGGATCTAGCTAGGTATGATGGTACATGCCTGTAATCTCAGCCCTGGGAGGCCAAGGTGTGTGTTGGATGCCAGTGGACTACCTACAGAGTTTAAGGATAGCTCGGACTACAAAGCAAAACCCTATCTCAAATAAAAGCAACAAAAAACCAAAAAATAAACAACAACAAAAAAGGAAGATAGGATCTACTTGATGTACACATTTAATTTCTAAAGTATTACTTGTGTAGATACAATAAGATACTTTTAAAACTTTTTAAAGGGGCAAATGTTTTCTGTACTTAGTGGGAACCAAAGAGACTTAGAAAAGTAAAGGAAGAAAGCACCTGGAAGAGTACAGGACCCATGTTTAAGGAACACCACATTAGACCTCTGAGACAGAAATCTTTTTGACCCTTGTCAAAAGATTATTCTATTGGGCTGGGGATTTAGCTCAGTGGTTTCAACGCCTGCTACGCAAGCTCAAGGACCCAAGTTCGATCCCCGGTACCAAAAAAAAAAAAGATTATTCTATTAATAACTTCCTGATTTACAGGAAAAAATCACACTGGTTGGGCTGGGGATTTAGCTCAGTGATTCCGCTGCCTGCCTCGCAAGTGCAAGGACCAGAGTTAGATCCCCGGTACCAAAAAAAAAAAAAAAAATCAGACTGATTATTAATTTGCCACAAGTTGCACAACCAAGAAATGAGAAGAGCAGAGATCTGAATTGAGATCTAGACTAAAAAACCCATGTTAACTGGTTACAGATACTTAGAAGATACTGGGGAAAATGAGATTAATGTTAACATTCCTACAAATATTAGAATGATAGACAATGAAGGTTGTGATGTAAGAAATAAATTTTATTTTTACAAATTGATGAAGAAAGTTTAACACCTATTTTCAAAAGCAACCAATCTTGAGAGTGTCTGAATCTAATTCAACTTAATGTATCCATGGACATAAGCTCAAGAAGCAAGCCCATTGCCCTGTTTTGATGGCTGCCCTACGTCATGAAGTAATTCCCTCACAGTCTAAAGTGAAAGTCAGATTGTGTTAGGGATGATCGACAGCAGAGACAAAAAGCCACCACCATAACTTAAGAGATGTAAATTAAAACAACACTGAGATTCCATCTCACTCCAGAAAGAATAGCTATTATCAAGAAATCAACCAATAACAAATGCTAGTGGGGCTGTGAGGAAAAAGGAATCCTTCTCCACTGTTGGTGGGAGTGTAGACTGATACAATCACTGTGGAAATCAGTGTGGAGACTCCTCAAAAAACTAAAACTAAAGGTTCCATTCGACCCAGCTATTCCCCTTCTTGGTATTTTCCTGAAAGAATTAAAAGCATCATACCACAGCGATATATGCACACCCATGTTTCCAGCAGTACAGTTGTAATAGCTAAATTCTGGAAACACTCCTAATGCCCATCAACTGACAAATGTATAAAGAAGATGTGTTTTTTTTATGCAATAGAGTACTACTCGACCATAAAGAAGGATAAACTTGAGATATTTCTAGCTAAATGGATACACCTTGAGACCATATTCTTAAGTGAAATAAATTGGACACACATGTTTAAATACCACATTATTTATCTTGTGTTAGAAACCAGAAGTGTAAATAAAGATAAAATTGTATAAAAGGTATTGGGAAATGGAAGAAAATGAGAAATGAGAAAGGGAAAAAAGGAGGGGTGGGAGAAAGGAAAGAAGGGACAAGGAAAAAAATGGAAGCAAAGCTTTTGTAAACAAGGAGGGGAAGAGGGGTTGAAGGGAGGGGAATGGGAAAAAAGTAAGATATATCATCTACAGGTACAAACTCCCTGTGATTAATGTTATCATTATGTATATCTAAAATGTACCAATAAAATAAAATTTAAAACTGCTTAAAAAAATAGCCCCACCAAAACCAAAAACAAAACACACGAAAGTGCTTTGAAGGCAAGCACTGCAGTAACCAAAGACAGCCCCTCAGGTGGCCTCCCACTGAGAAGTCAATCTTTTTTTTTTTTTTTTTTGCTGCACTAGGGATTGAACCTAGGGCCTTTGCAATAAGATAGGGTCTTGCTAAGTTGCTCAGGCTGGGTGAACTTGCAAACCTCTTGTCTCAGTCTTTCAGAGTGCTGGGATTACAGACACACTGCTACACACCCAGACCAGTAGGTAGGTCAAGCACAGATAAAACACGTTTAGTTCTTAAAGCTGGCAGCACTAGATAATCACAAACAAAAGTTTCAGAATCCAGGAGATAAGACACGTGGTACCTGACCAGTGCTGAAAATGTGCCCACTGAAACATAGCAATCCTGGTCAGTTGGCCACTCCCTGGTCACCTCTGGAGGTGACTCACTAGCCAGGACTGTTATTTCAGTAAACAAATTGGCCATCACTCACCTGCTCACTGTAGAGAACCTGGACATTTTTGATGATTCGACAATGCTTCTGAAGAATAGCCACTGCCTGGGCCAGAGGCATTCCTGAAATACAGTAAGGACACCTGTGTGGTTACTTGGGCTACCCAGGTACTGACACTAACCACTGATCTGAAAGCCTTCAGACAGGGTGGGGCAACTAAAGCTGACAGATACATGAGTAAATAGAAGTTCAGTAAACGGTGAGAGCTAGAATAAAGTTAAGCACTAAGGAAATAAGGCTGCCCAAGGGGAGGCAGTGAATATAGAAAACAGCTTCCTAGAAATAGGAACATTCACATTGACCCCAACCAAACAAAGAGCTCAGAGAAGGCAAAGTCAGCATGTACCAAAGAACAGGGCAAGAAAAGCACTGTCTGCAAACTCTGTAGACCAAAATTCTAGTCCTCACTCTGCTATGGATGACCTATAACCTGGGGCAGATCAGTTCTCTTTTTCTCTGGCTTTGTCTCAGGAGCTCTAAAAATAGGTCTATCAAACCACATGACTTATAAGAGCCCAATTAAAAAGGTCAAAATCAGCCAAGAGTGCTGGACATGGCTAATCCCAGCACTCTGGGAAGCTGAGGCAGGAGGGTCACAAGTTCAAGTCCAGCTTGGGCAAGATAGCAAGACCTTATATCTGAAAAATTTTAAAGGCCCAAGGATGTAAATCAGTGCAAAGGCCCTAGGTTCAATTTCCAGTACCACAAAAGATTTAAAAAAGTTCAAAATCACACATATATCAGAATCAATTTACCAAAGATTTCATTGGATTCTCACTTTAAAATCCACAAATCTCATGCCCCATTATATTTATGTATGCTTCCAGTTTAAGTAAACCAAATCTCAATAACATCACAAACATTCCAGGGACTTACAAAGATAACCAAAAAATTTGTTTTCAGAGTTCTTTATTGTCTCTTTTATTGTTCATGGTACTGGGAATAGAATCCAGGGATGTTAGGGCATTGAGCTGTATCCCAGGACCTATTTTATTTATGTTTCAGTACCGGGGATTAAACCCAGGAAGTGCAGTGCTCCTTTTCCAGTACCCCTTACTCCTTTCTAATTTTGAGACAAAGTCTCCCTAGGTTGCCCAAACTAGCCTTTCTCTTTCTAAATTTCAACATTATAGGAAAAAGTTTTAATTAGAAAGTTAAAAAATGGTAAGAGACTTTAGTTTGAGGAGCTGACAAAGATGAGCCTGACCCTTAAGAAAGGAGAGTTGTTGGGTATGATGACACACACCTATGATCTCAGCACTCAGAAAGGTGAGGTAGGAGGATCACTTCGAGTGGAGACTAGCCTGGGCTACATAGTGAGTTAAAGGCCAGCATGAATTACATAGTGAATTAAAGGCCAGCCTGAACCATGTAGCAGGACCCTGTCTCAAAAAACCAAGACAAAACAAACAAAGAAAAACACAGAAAGGAGAGTAAGAAAAATAGGAAAGGAGATCAGGCTGAATAGCTGGAGGGGGCACACTCTCAAAAAGGGTATTAGATTACCCCCCATCTCAAACATTATTCTCCTGCCTCAGCCTCCCAAGTAGCTGGGATTACAAACACTGTAGCACTTGGCTTCACTGTATCTTTCTTTTTTTTTCCCCAGCTGTAGCCCCTGTATAGCCACATGCCCAACCCTTTTTTAAAATTTTGAGACAGGGTCTCAAATTGCCTAGGCTGGCCATAAACCTGTGATCCTCCTGCCTTAGCCTCCTGAGTACCTTGAGATCACAGGCACATGCAGCCAGGCAAGACTTCAGTTGTATTTTTTTTTGGTACTGAGGATCGAACTCAGGACCTTGCACTTGTGAGGCAGGTGCAGTGCCACTGAGCTAAATTTCCAGCCCACTTCAGTTGTATTTTAAGCAACAGAAACATACAGAGGTGGGTCCTGGACAATCTAAAAGCAAACACTCAGCTGGGCATGGTGGTGCCAAAGGTAGCCTGAGGTCAGGCCCTACTCAGCACATGTGGTGGATAAGCTGAGGCAGAAGGATTACAGCGAATTCAAGGCAGCCTGAACAACATAGAGAGACCCTACCTCAAAATAAAACAAAAAACAACAAAGAAACCCCACAAAACAACAAAAAACAAAAACAAAACTTGTGGCCCATTTACATTTAGGCCATAATCCAATCCCACTCTCATTTGAGAAGCCAGTATTGAGTTTGAAGCAAGATGAAGCACCCTATACCTCTTCTACAGCATCATAATAAAATGAACTATTCCTGTAATCCTTCCATACCATTAGCTAAGGTCTTTGGGGCATAAGACAATCTCTTATTTAATTTCCAATGCTCATGAGCAGATCCTACAGAGGTATAAGATATCTTTGCAGAATGAGCCTTAAGTCTGCTAAACAATCTCAGAGAAGGCTGAGATTTTATCCAGTGGCCCTTTAAGTCTTCTTTAGATATTTTAAAGACTAATTTTTAAAAATTGAGACATGTAGACAATACATTCTGCAAGTCTCACTGAAAGCATTATTTCAAACTTGCACTGCCTGTATTCTACCAGGATGTAAGCATCATAGCATTCAGAGATTCCTCTTGGCTTAAGTTTTCCTGTCCCTGTGCTGATGGCATTTTGTTAATTTCCCAACATTATACAAAGGCCAGGAAGGGAGCCAAGACACTAAACACTAGATGCATCTCCCTATCGTGATGCAAGAATGACTGTAAGGGCAAGATACATCTGCATTTGTACAGATTACATTAAGAAACCTGATGACAGGCGGCTCCGCGTGCATGGAAGATGATGGCTGCAGTGGGAAGGTTGCTCCAGGCCTCGGTTGCTCAACATGTAGGCACAATTTCTTGGGGCATTTCTGCCTCTGCAGCCCTTGGACCTCTTGCTTCTAGAAGAACATGCTTGACAAAGATCCTGTGGCTGGGGTCTCCTCAAGCCATATTCACCTTCAGCACCAGCTCCTCGTGCCGTGCTCCTGCTGTCACCCAGCACGTGCCCTCCTTTAAGGGCACAGCTGTTGCTGATGGAGAATTCAAAGAGCTAAGCCTTGAAGAATTTAGGGGCAAATATTTGGTGCTTTTCTTCTATCCTTTGCACTTCACCTTTGTGTGTCCCACAGAAATTGTTGCTTTTAGTGACAAAGCCAATGAGTTTCATGATGTGAACTGTGAAGTTGTTGTGGTTTCAGTGGATTCCCACTTTACCCATCTTACCTGGATCCAACACACCAAGGAAGAGCGGTGGTTTGGGCCACATGAACATAGCACTTTTGTCAGATTTAACTAAACAGATTTCCCGGGACTATGGTGTGCTGTTGGAAGGTCCTGGTATTACACTCAGAGGTCTCTTCATAATCGACCCCAATGGTGTCATCAAGCATCTGAGTGTCAACGATCTCCCCGTGGGCCGAAGCGTGGAAGAGACCTTCCGCTTGGTGAAGGCATTCCAGTTTGTGGAAACCCATGGAGAAGTCTGCCCAGCAAACTGGACACCAGATTCCCCTACAATCAAGCCAAATCCAACAGGTTCCAAAGAATACTTTGAGAAGGTCCATCAGTAGATCTCCCCTGTACATCTCCAGCCCGACAAGTGCTGAAGCTGGGAGCCCATAGGTGTTTCACACATGATGATTTATAGAAGGCAGAAGCCCAATTGTGCTCGCACTCACAAATATTCCTCTAAGTGTTTTGCTTTTGTAACACTGGCCAAGGCCTTCTAAAGGTGGTCAGTTGCTAACCTCAGGAGTCCCTTACTGGGGACATCTCGACAGCTAGTGAAGCTCTGCAGAAAGCCAGCTCCCATCTCTTAGATCATGTCCTCAGTTGGTAAAGAAAGCACTCTTCTCTCTTTTCTTTTGTTCTTTATTTTACTGGTACATTTAGATATACATGATGATAACATTCATCATAGGGAATTTGTACCCAAGATATATCCATGATATATCTTGCTGCTGCCTTTTTTCCCATTCCCTCCCCTCCCTTCAAGCCTCTTCCCCTCTTTATCTACAAAAGCCTTGTTTCTATTTTTTTCCTTCCATTCTTTTTCTTTTCTTGTCTCTTTCCTCTTCCTTACCCTTCCCTGAACCTTTGTTGACACCAAAGTAGTATCATATGCACTGAAAGCTTCTGATCAAGAGTCCTGAAATTTTCTTCTTGAATTTCTTCATATTTTTAAACTAAACTGTCTTTTAAGGTAACAAAGATTATAGTTTTATGTTGTTAGCGTTTGAAATGGATGTATATGTGATGGAAATGAATGTGAATGTTACTAAAAAACACAGTGACAGAGTGACTTACCTGATTGTGCATGATACCTGTCCCTGTGATTTATATATTAATATAGCTGTTTTACTTATTCATTAGCTGCCTTAGTGTCTACCTGTATTCCTAGATATTAAGTATAATTATGAAGGCCATAAATTGAACTCCTTGGTTCAATATGATTGCATTTTGAAATCACTGTAATTACTTTCTTGGAGTGCTCAGTGTAAAATATAAGAATAAACATATTAAAAAAAAAAAAAAAAAGAAACCTGATGACAAAAACTGAGCCCATCCTCAGAAGAGGTAGCAGGAAACCTTGTTCAATTACAGTATCTGTTTACCATCTCTATCTTCTCTCTGAGCCTATTTTTTATCTGGCAAATTGAGAAAATACCTTACAGTATTGTGGTGATAAGAGGTAAGCACTGACTGGTTCTCTAGCCTTGGAATATAATTCCACAGCAGATTTATTTCTCAGAACTAGCCCTACCTAACAGCCCCAACAGCATTTGGTGTGTTGGGGGTGGAGAAGGATATTAGGGAACAGAAAAAAAATGACTTTTACACTATTTTAAAATGCAAATTTTAAGACCCACAAGAAATCATGAAAGTTTAGGTTCTCTCTATGAGTTTCTTCTGAAGTTCAATTCTGGACCCATACAGAAATGTCCTATTTTTAGTTGCTATTAATATAGTCTGGAAGAACTACCCAAATCCTTGATTTTTGGAAACTGGTAGTTAGAAACTGGGATTAGGTTGTCAAAACAGTTATCAGAGGAGGCCTTGCTCTCCCACTTGGTTTTCTGGAAATCCTGACCTCAACCTAGTCACTGCATTAGACCAAGTGACTGAATGCTTGTATTACAAAAAGATCCACAATGTGGTCACATCATTAGCACAGTTTGAAGGTATGGCTGCGGTTCTTATCCAGACCTGGAAGGTCCTGGTGTGGGCAGTAGTCTAGGGGAGGGGAAGAAAGGAGTTAACTAGAAGCCAAACAATATTAGCATGATACTACTGGCCTCTCAACAAAGGTCTTGGTGCTTCACAAGAATGTAGAACATTTCATACCAGCTAAAATTGTGAGGAACTCCATAAGAGTGGTCTAAGTTTTGAGAGAAGCTGGCTAAGACACCTCAATAAAACTGATTCCTACTGGGCTGGGGATTTAGCTCAGTGGTTCTGCTGCCTGCCTTGAAACTGCAAGGACCTGAGTTCGATCTCCGGTACCAAAAAAAAAAAAAACCAAACTAATTCCTACAACTTGCAAATGGCACCAGTACAATGACCACTAACAGGGTCTTACCAGCAATCTGTACTGCTAAGTTTCTCCAATACATTGTCTCCATAAACAAGAGTCTTTCACATTCAAGGATAAGCCATGATCCAGTGGAGCAGCTGACTCAGTTTCATAGCCTACACTAGAGTAATAAAAGTTCACTCAGCAAACAAGCAGCAACAACACCTGCTTCTCACCCCCTTTCCTTGGTGCTGGAACATCAAAGTAAACACACTGGGGTTACTGAATACAAACATCCTCATAATAAAAGTAGTGATATCGTGGATAAAGAGAATGGTGGGAGAAAACTGGGCTAACTAACCAAAAGTGACCAAACTGCATTTTCTACAAACTGTAGGTTATTTTCCTTTAATTCTTTTTTTTTTTTTTTTGGTGCCGGGGATCGAACTCAGGACCTTGAGCTTTCGAGGCAGGCGGCAGAACCACTGAGCTAAATCCCCGGCCCTATTTTCCCTTAATTCTTATTGTACTTAACCTTTAACTCTCACAGCAGCGGGCTGGATGTAGAATTATACCACCACAAGACTACATTTCAAAAGAAGAAAACAAGTCAGAAGTTGCTTTAACAGGCAGAGAGTTGTGTGGTGGTGCTCACCTGTAATTCCAGCCTTTGGGAGGCTGAGGCAGGACTGTCATGAGTTCAAGGCCAGCCTGACTACATAGTATGACCCTACCACAACAAACAAACAAAAACCAGGTATAATCTCAATTCCCCTTGACCAGATCCCCACTGTCTGATTATAGATCAGAGCTTAGGTGTCCCAAAAAGGGCAACACACATCACCAAAAAGCAAAGAGAAACAGACCAGAGACCATGGTGGTGTTAACAGATGTCAGCCACTTCAATTATTCCATACAGTGGGAACAGGAGTAGCAATAGTAGATTCATAGACCCCAGTAAGGATAACTATAGCTAACTGCATTCAAAAGAGCAAGGTCGGCCATGAAGTGTCTGGGATATGCAAGCTCCGATTATTATTATTACTAATACTACTACAGTCCCACTGTCCCAGGAGCCACTCTGCTGGAGCTGAGGTGAGGGTGTCCTTGTCCCACAAAGACGGACAGGCATATTTGGCCAACTGGAGCAGGAATCCAATGCCTGGAGCCCAAATTGCCGAGAGGACAGAAAGGCGAGGAGCCCGGGGCATACTGCACCAAGGGCAGAGCCCTCAGGCGGGCGGCCTACAGAAGTAAAGACCAGAGCCTCTCCTGTCATCCTACCACTCGGGAGGCTGAGGCTGGAGGATCACGGGATCAAGGCCAGCCTGGGCTACAGTAACGAGTTCGAGGCCAGCCTGGAGCGTAGGACGAGACTTTCAAAACAAAAATGAAAAAAAAAAAAGATAAAAAGTAAACATCAGTGAATGGGGGCCTAAGGAGCGACCCCATACTCACCCAGCGTAAATTCCCATTGCTCGTTTCCCAGAGAGCGTTCAGGCACCACCTCTAGATCCAGCATTGGTTCGGCTGGCCGGGCCCAGGCGGCCTCCCTGCGGTTTGGCTGACAGGACCAGACCTGAGGAGACAACACAGCGGCTGACTCGCCGCCCTCGCCAGCTGGTGACAGCCGTGTTACCCACCCTGTCACCGTACCCAGGCGGCGGTGGCAGTACCTGCCCGACACCACACCTCACCTTACTTTACCTCACTAGCAGCAGAGACGACGGAGACAGCACCAACGAGGACAACTGCAGCAAAAGTGGCGTGCCCGGCCGTAAAGTGTGGCGTGGGCGGGGAGAAGGCGGGGTTCCAGCTTCAGGGGCGGGTCCATAGGCGGGGTGGCGCACTCACAAACTCCAGGTCAGGCGGCCTTGCAGTGAGGTTGGGTTGTACAGTCTTAAAGGGCGGCTGTTCTAAGAGCGAGGAGCCCCAGACGTCGTGAACCGCACCCCCCGTCTGCCGACCATCCCACACACATTTCACAAGGAACGATACACCACATAACGCACACACTAGACAGCTACACAACACCTATCTGCCATCTGCATACACGTCCTGCTAGCGTTCATCGGGCGCAAAAGAGCACACTGACGCCCAGAGGGGAGGAAGGACGCCGAGTCCCGGTTCCCCACGGCCCCCAGGCGCTCCACTCGACAGTCTTCAAGTGCTCTGGAACGTACTCCTTCCCCAACCTACGCAGTTGTCCCTGAGCAGGGATCGAACTGAAAGAAAGCAGAGTATTCGAGAGTGCGTGTTGGAGAGGAGAGAAGAGTGGGAAAGGGTTGATGGGGAGAGGACTGGGTAAGAGGGAGGGTCCGGGCCAGGCCTCCTCTTGACCGCACTCAGAGGTGCGAAGCCTCCCTGGGGTCCAGATCCAGAGGCCGCCCCAGCCAAGTCTGACTCGAGCCAGTTTGACTGCCTTATGGTCTTGACCAAAGCCTTAGTGCTCTCCAAGCCTCAGTTTATTCATCTACCAGCGGGAGAAGGGCTCCTCTAGCATGTTCAGGCCACGTTTTTGGCTCTTGTACCCTGGGACAATCTGAAACTATTTATTTAATTTTTTTATTTTTTTGGTACCAGGTATTGAACTCAGGACCTTGCGCTTGCAAGGCAGGCAGCGGAACCACTGAGCTAAATCCCGGGCGACAGTCTGAAACTAAAAGGCAGCCGAGACCTCTTCTGATGCCAGGGCTTTGATTATAGCCAGTCTGCGGGTTCTCATAACCATCCTGAGAACATAAGATTGCACTCCATTTTATAGGCGAATGAATTGAGTACCAGAGAAGATAAACCTGTCCAAGGTTCCTTCGTCTTAAACAGCAGAGCCCAAGTTCTTTCCATTACAGTAGTCTCTTGAGTAAGGCTTTTAGCAGGGGAGAGTAACATGATAAATTCTCAAACTGGCTTGACAGAAGTGTAATATGAAGGCTCCATAAAAATTGGAAGTCACTGCTACTGGCATTAAAACAGAGTAGGATGTCCATTGCAGCATCATATCCCAGAATAACAGAAGTAGGTCACTGGATGCCCAGTAAGGAAGTGTCTAAATGAACCCTAATGTGTATAATATAATGTTTAATGTAGAAAAGGAGCTCTGAGAAATAAAAAGCTATGTGTAGAAGTGTGCATAGAATTTTTTTCCTGTGTAAAAACAGAGATTGCCCATATCACATTTCTGGAAAGGCAAAAAATTATCAATAATACCTAAGATGGAGCCAGGTGAGGTGGCACAAAGCTGTAAACCTAGCTATTGGGGAGGCTGAGGTAGAAGGATCTCAAATTCAGTGCCAGCCTGGGATACACAGCAAAACCAAAACAGCAACAAAAATAAACCTTACAATAAGCTGGATGTGGTGGCACATGCCACCTGAGGCAGGAGGATAGCCTAGAGTTCAAGGCTAGCCTGGGCTCCATACTGAGTTCAAGCCTACCCTACATAGCAAGACCCTATCTCAAAAAAAAAAAAAAAAACCCAAAAACTTATAATAAACCTAATATACATATGTTGGGGGTAGGAAGCAAGACTCAGAGATCAGAGGTTCTGTTCTGTTTTGGGTACTGGGGAGCAAACTCAGGACCTTGCACTTGCAAGGCAGGCTCGGTGACACTGAGCTAAATCCCCAGCCCTCAAGCAGGTTTTTGATAGGATGGCCTAGACCTGACATCAGTGCCAGGAGTTGATGATACAAAGAGATAGAGCCTATTTCTTTTCCTACCTCTAATAAAATTTTGTTACTGTTGGTCATTGTCCTGACCAATTCTTTGCTCAGGACAGAAAGTTTAGTTAGTTTCTAACCTAGAAACTATCTCTAGAAGCAGACTCCAGCACCCCAAACCTGGTAATGTATTTTGTGAGCCAGCCAGGAAACCAGACAAATTTTAGATACATTTCCCTCTCTTCCTCCCTCCATCTCTCCCTCCCTTCCTCCCTCTCTCCCCTCTAGGCTGGGGAATTTGGGAGTCTTTGGAACTGCTTCCTGTTTATTTCCCAGTATGGGGGGTGTGAAGGGGTGGGGAATGCATGGCCTGTGTTTTTTTCCAGCCATAGGAGACATAAAAGCCTGCTTGAAGTTTTTGGGTTTTTTTTTAAGAGTAGGAAAAGTTTGAGAGAAAGATAGCTTCTGTCTGAGACAGAAGCGAGACAGGAAAGTGGGTTGTCCCCACCCCTCGTTTATCTTCCTTTTTCTTCTTTCTGATTTGTGGTCACTCATTGTGGTAAATAGCCAGAGATCCTATTATTACGCCCTTTTGTTCTCACATTTCTGTTCCGAGTAGGGTTATGGGAGAGAAGCCACATACCTCCGCATAACAAAATAAAAAGGATTTTTTTTTTTTGGTACTGGGGATCAAACTCCGGACCTTGTGCTTGTGAGGCAGGTGGTGGAGCCACTGAGCTAAATCCCTGGCCCTAAAAAGGATTTTTCAGTTTGGATAAACCAGGAAAAAAAAAAAAAAAAAAAAAGGTTGGGGAGGCCGCTAACAAATTTCCTCAGTAATAGGGAAGTAGTTTTTTTTTTTTTTTTTTTTTTGGTACCAAGGATCAAACTCAGGACCTTGCGCTTGCAACGCAGGCAGCAGAACCACTGAGCTAAATCCCTGGCCCAAGAGAGGTAGATTGTGAACAATGTCAGTCACCAACAAAAGTTTACCTTTGCACATTTTGCACATTTAAGTGTGATCCACCCAAGTTTTTGTCAAAGGCCAGAATGACAGCTTTGGGATATGGTTGAGCAGAAGCAGGAGGTAACTTGGGAAGTGGACCATCTCAGGAGACAGTGCTTCAATGGCCATTTCCCCAAACCAAGGGTTGAGTTATTCAGAAAGAACTGAAATGGCTAATAAAAAGTGGATTTAGGAAGACAGGTAGTCGTGGCAGCATTCCAAGCCAGCCATACAGGGACAACCTCTGGTCAGCACAGTAAAACTCATGTATTAAAAAAAAATTTTCTTTTGTTTTTTTGAGACAGAGTCTCCCTATGTATTTCAGGTTGACCTCAAACTCTCAGTGATCCTCTTGCCCCAGCCTCCCTAGTGCTGCGATTGCAGGCATGTGCCACCATGTCTAGCTTGAAAATTTGAATTGCAGTTCTGCCATTTAATAGCTATTACCAGATTGCTGGAATGGTGTTCCACAGTGATGAAGAATGAGACCTTGCACAGCGGTGGTAGGGTATAAGCAAATTTATTTAAAAGATACAAAGGCAAGAAAGTAAAAGATGTAAAAGCAGGAAAGAAAAGTTCCAGCTAGCTTGGAGGGGGTTCTGAGTAGCATACCCATGAGGGTTCTTTTCTTTTTTTTTTTTTGGTACCGGGGATCAAACTGGGGTCCTTGCACTTGCGAAGCAGGCAGCGGAACCACTGAGCTAAATCCTCGGCACCTGTGAGGGTTCTTTTTATAGGTGTTTTTAAGGATATTAGAAGGGAGCTCTGGCCATTGTGTAGCAACCTCTGTCCTATAGGAGACCACATATTTTTTTAGGGTCCAATCTATGTAGTGTTCATGCAGCATCCATGCAAGGCTCATGCACCCTTGAGCCTGCCTGATCATGCTCTAGGGGTAGGGACCAGTCTGACAGCTGAAGAACATTCAGTATTTAGTAAGATATTTAGTAAGACCCTGGTTGGTCAGTCCTCAGCAGACTCCATTTGGGGGCTGCAATCCTTACTAGTAGAATCTTAACTCTTGTCTCACTAATTCCTGTTACATAGCTTTGTGTCTTGGGCAAGTTACTTAAATTTTCCATGCCTCAAGTTTCTTTATCTGTAAAATGATCGCTTACCTTACAGGTTTGTTAGGGGGTCAGCACTTATAAGTGTCTGGTTTACTCTATAAGTAAATGCGTTGTAACTAAAAAATTTTAAAATTGGATAGTGCTAGGCATGGTGGCGCATGTGTGTAATCCCAGCACTTGGGAGGCTGAGGCAAAAGGATTGCCATGAGTTTGAGGCCAGCCTGAGCTCCACAGTGAGTTCAAGGTCAGTCTGAACTACACAGTGAGACACTGTCTCAAAAAACCATGCCCCTCAAAAGCAATGATGAAGACTTGATGGAATTCATTGGGAGGATTTAACTGGATATGGGAGATGAGAGAGAATGGGAGTCAAGAAGAAAGTTTTCCAGCTTGGGTAGCTGCATGAATGGTGCTGTCACTCAGGAAAGTGGCTAGCAGAGCTGTCATTGGAGGCAGGAAGGATGCCAGTCCTATAGTAAAACTGTCATATGTGATAACTCCAAAGACAGGAAATGTAAGCTCAAAAGCCTACAAACAATATTGCCCCTTCAGGACCCTCAAATGGTCTTCCTCATAATATATTGTTACTGACCAGTCACTTCTTTCTTCTCCTGAATGGAAGTGCTTCCTGCAGTTTTCCTTTCCCTATTTCACTCCTTTATATATTAATCTCTGCATATTAGCTGTACCAAGGTTAGATACTCAGATTCTAGAATTCTACCTCAATGTCTGACCAGCTGGATGATTTATAATCCAGTATTTTTAATCCGGCATTTGTAATCTAGCTACTTGGGGCTGAGGCAGGAGGTTCTCCAGTCTGTGGCCAGCTTGGGAAAGTGAGACTGTCAAAAAAAAAAAAGAAAGTAGAAGTAAAATTCATTTCCTTGATTGTACTGGCCACATTTCATGTGTTCAATGGACATATTACCATACGGGCAGTGTGACTCTAGATGATCATCTTAAATCCAATGTTTTCCTCTATACCAGTGGTGGCGAATTTACGGCATGTGTTTTAAAACAAAACATATTAATGTAGCAGTTATTTTTTTCTAAACTAAAACCACAGGATTTACATTAATTGTGGTGTTGGCACTTTGCAATAAATAAGTGGGTTTTAGGTTGTAGTTTGGACACTCATCTCTAAAAGGCTTGCCATCACCATTCTATATCTTCTCGCATCTTCTCTCACTTCCTGTTTCTGAAACCCAGTTATTAGGTCAATGATGACCTTAACTCTAAGTTGCTTAAATTCTTCTAATCAAAAGCTGAGAGGTAAGTAGTACAATGACCCATTTGTTTTAAAGTATCCTATATTTAAACATACTAAGCTGCAATTTCCAATAACCCCACTCAACGATTTTTTAACCTTGGAATGTTTTGTGTCATATGTATGATGGTGGTGACAGAAAAGAAGTGGATGCTATACAAGGGAAATCAGGCCTTGACACCTACCTGTAGAAGTTTGAAACCTCTCCTTTAAAAAATGTTTGGAAGAGGGCCGGGGACTTAGCTTAGTGGTGCAGCACCTGCCTCACAAGCACAAGGTCCTGAGTTTGATTTCCAGTACCAAAAAAATTTTTTTTGAAGATTAAGACACCAAAGTTGTCTTGTAAATACTGTGATTATATATATATGTATATATATAGATAGATAGGTATGGAAATACAGCCATGGTAGCTTTAAAAATATGCCCACAAATTCTTGAACATTCTGCCCTTCAAGAGATGAAGCCCTGCTAGTTGTGGTAACACATATCTGTGATCTCAGCACTCAAGAGGCTGAGAAAGGAGGATCACTACTAGCTTGAGGCTAGCCTGGGTTATGATAGTGAATTCAAGGGGAGCTTGAACTACATACTGAGATCCTGTGTCAAAACAAAGAAACAAAAATATTAAGAGATGAGCCTTAGCCAGGTGTGGTGCCAGGATGACTTTGACATGAGACTGAACCAGAACTACTGAGCCTAGCTACTTCCAGATTCCTGATCTACACAAACTCTTGAGATAATATTGTTTAAGCTGCCAGGTTTATGGGTCATGTGTTACGCATGCAGCATAGATTAAGACTTATAGTTTGAAAAGCTCCCTATTGTCTCAAGAAGCATAAATTAAGAGATTTTTAACCAAGCATCTCAGAACTAGCATATCCTAATATCTGTTTTTAGAAGAGATGTGCTTATTAAAGTCATGCTGTCATTGCTCTTTTGGAATTAATGATCAGAGTATGAATCTTGTTAAAATTTCCGTAATGGTGCCAACTCAGCATTTAAAAGTATTTCTGTCATCTGTAGTAAGTCTTGTGGTGAATAAATAAATTTGTTCCTTACAGTGGACCAAGCTTCTATACTAAAAAGCTTAACTTTGTGGTGTAGAAACATGCCAGGCCACATGCTAAGAGAACCTGATATAATGCCAATACAAAAAAGTAAGTATATAGTTCCAAAGCTAGCTTGCAAGATGGCACTACTTTATTGCCAGATGTGGTGGGACATGCCTCTAGTCCCAGCACTCTGGAGGATAAGGAAGGAGGATTTGGAGTTTGAGGCTAGCCTGGGCCTCAAAAAGAAAAAAAAGAAAAAAGGTGGGACAAATTTGTATATAAAAATTAAATATTCTTCCTTCCCCCTAATGTCACTGTTTTATGGTCCTACTTCACAGGATAGATAAAATAAAGCTAGATTTTGAAAACCATTACATACACTGGGAAATTATGACATTGTACCTTGCAATCTCTACATTTAAGGAAAAGGTCTTCTTAGCAGAAGTGACCACTAGATGTCACTGTTGTTGCTGTCTTTTTTGGCAAAGTAAAAAGAATCAAAGGTTCTGAAATAACTTTCATGTCATAACCAACACAAGGACAAAATTATCAGATTATGTCAATGAAGAGGCATGAGGCTGTTTTCACTACACAGAAGTTTATTGTGAAAGTAAATTAAACAAACAAACAGTATGGCTAATGGTGGCAAAGCAAATGAGTAGCTTAAGGCAAGTTTTAATGGAGATGAATTTAGAAAAGATGATGCAATGATGTAAAATTTTGTTTAAATATAGAGTATGAAAAAAATATCAAATTGCATCAATAACTTAAAAAAGTAGTTTTCAAAGCCTTCACTATTGGAGAAAAAGGGCTTATGATCTTAACGCCAGCATTAAGACAGACAGAAGCAACGCCATGCTAAAAGATAGGAAAAATTCAGTATTTACAGAAAGATGGCAACAGGGACACTTGTAACATTTGACCTTATTTACTGGTGGACTGAAAGCCCTTAGTGAGAAACAATAGAGAAAAATGTACCATCATGTTATTAAAAAAAAATTAAGTGCAGAAATAAAAAAACAAGGAGCTCTGTGATTAAAGTAACCTTAAAACACCACTGTAAGGATCACTTGAAAGGTGATTCCCTCAGGGGAAATCAGGGCACTGAGTGTGTAAACATGTGAGTTGAACAACAAACACCAAATTCATTCATAGTACTTAGTTACACAAGATATGCATGGTCTTTTCTGATGCATTATTGTTTAATAACAATTTAAACACTCCTTACACCATGCATGACTTCAAATACATAAACAAATATTTTTATTCTGAGATACAGGACATCTGTTTATGAATTATAAGACCTATATACAATGAAAGTCACATCTCCTTCATCAATCAAGTATATTATATGCTTTGACCTTAAATGCAATGACCTTATTCATACTTCATTTTCTGAATTAAGTGTCATTTTTTTGAACTATTTAAAATAATGCTATTCTATTATGATAAAATACATTTTTGCAAAAATTCAGAAATGTAGTAACATTTAATGAGTATGACCATGAAAAGTATTGGTAATGGTGTGCCAAATGCTTTAGCACTTTTTTCCAGTCTTGTATTAAAAAACAAACGAACAAAAAACAAAGTTGCACTTAATTTGACATAAGCCCATTTAAAAAATATTTCCACACTAATTCATCTTAAAAGGTGCTATATTAATAGTCCTTTTTCAAAATATCATATACACTTGTCAATGTTTTTCCAAGAATAATGGAAGAAAATGTATTCTCTGCACAGATGAACATTTTCTCTCTAAGACTAATCTTTCATCACCCAGTACTGTTTTTACAAAAGCATGCAATATAAAATACACACCAAAGCAGCTATCTTAAACATGATTTTAATACAGTATCACCTTTGTAGCTGATTCATCACTGTCTCCAGTTTAATAAGCTGTTATACACATGAAGAAGCTCCAGTATCCCTTTTTCAACTGACTTTTTAAAAAAATCCCTGAATAAAACAGAAGCCAGCCTGTGACTTCTTTAGGCATTTCAGTAGAATATTACCATGTATGGAGAATATCTTCACCCAAACTCATGATTATGGAACAGAATCTAAAACATTTGGGGTAGATTATAGAATTAACACCAATTTAAAAATTTTGTATTTAAAAAGGAAAGAAAGAGTACTGATTATTAGTATTTAAAAGGATACTGCAACTTTAACCATTGTAAACCTGTGTGAGAAGGCTGTGGTAGACAGTTCTATGCTACTAGGTTTTTAGTTTGTAAATAATGCAAACACATCAACAATTTTAAATGCTGTAGACTGTAAAAACACAAAAGGAAAAGTAGGAAAACAAAACAAATCCAAGAATCCCTATCTAAAAAGAAGCTGCATAGCCAACAAATCTAAAGTACAAAAAAAAAAATTAGAGCAACTGATTAAAGAAAACCCTCTGATATAAATTTTAATTTGTTTTTAAATGACATGAACTTTTAAATTAAAATGGAAGGAAAGAGACCTTTACAAGTAGATAGTTTCAACTCAACTAAAATAATGCCAACAAGGTAAGCTTGCATAGAAAACAATTTCAAATTATTACTGGCTACACACTATAAAAAATAGAAATGCAGGTATTATAATCATAGTGCAAACCACGGCAGTTTGTGATGTCTTTTACTGCCTTAGGTTGAGAAACAGGTGGTAGTACCTCCAGTTATCACAGTTTCTGGTCTTATAATGAAATATTCCTGCTAGCTAGAAGCAGCAAGTGAATATGGTCGGCACATCTGCTGTGCTACTATTAACGAAGTTTGAGATCATCACTACCACCTAAGTTGGAACCAGGACTAGGGTCTTGTTGTCTTCTTGCCTGCAATGAGAAAATAATAATTTAGGGTTAGAAAGCAGCTTAAAAATCAAAATGCTATATATGTAAAATATAAGACAAAGTAGCACATAAGTTCACAACCAAGCACTTCTCAGCCAATGTCTTCACAGGTCACAGAAAAAAGAACAATTAAAATTATGTATGACATATTTTGCTGGTTTCCTTAAAAACTATGGATAAATATCATTTTACATTTAAAAAGTATTACCATAAATATGTACTATGTATAAGAGAACAAAAATATCTATGTTTTCAGTTTTGGAACTAGAGGGTTTAATGTTAACATAGCATAGCCAATCATGGAAACAAGTTTTTCCTTTTGGTAACAGTTAATATTTATTGAACACCAACTCTAAGTATTCTCCATAAATGAACTAATTTAATCCTTCCCAACAGTGGTCACTTTGGCAGCAAAAATATTAATCCCTCCCAACAATCTAAGACATAGGTGCTATTATTTCCCTGTTTTATAGATAAGAAATGGAGTCATGTAAGTATATGATCTATAATTACACAACTGAAAAATATAATTTAGAATTACTATGGATAAAGTATTGTCTTATAAGTAAAAAACTTATTAATACCCAGAAGTATCCTAATAGCAGTATTTAACAATTAAGCAGTTTGATAATTAAAAACACTCAGGATTTAACAAGATTGATAGTAAAATGAACATCTTCTTAAACTACCTAGGGCAAATTACTTACTAGAAAGCAACAACATTGTGCATGACACTCTAATACAAACCTTTTATATGACATAGTGTCTCTCTGGCACACATATGATGTTTTTTTTTGTTTCTTTTACAAATTCTAATGTGTTTTCCCATAAGCTCTTAATGCCACCAAATGTTGGTCAAGGACAAAAGTATGTTTGTATCCAGAACCTGGTTCCTCTGACACAAGTTTTCCCATGTTAGATAAGGACAACTTCACTTTACCTACTGTTCAGGCAAAAAGCCTTGAGGTTATTATTATTATTTTTTTTTTGCAGTACCGTGATTGAACTCAGGTCCTCAGGACCTTGCAGCACTTGTGAAGCAGGCGTGGCACCAATCACCTAAATCCCTGGCCCTTGAGGTTATTCTTTTTTTTTTTTTTTTTGCACTGGGGATTGAACTTGGGACCTTGCGCTTTTGAGGCAGGCAGCAGAACCACTGAGCTAAATCCCCAGCCCTCTTGAGATTATTCTTAACAACATGTCTTTCTCTCACATCCAAAAGTGAATTCTGATGGCTCAACCTTTAAATATGTCCTTAAGAAGACTATTTCTGAATACCTCTACCACTCTTATTCTAGTCCAAGCCACACTCAGTTCACCTGGATGTTCATGTTGTTAGGCAACTGTTATACAACAGCAACTGAGGTTAACTGCAATTACCTATATGGTATCTTTAGCTAAATGGAACTGTGTATTAATAGCATCATCTGTATCATTTTTGGAAACATACTTAGCACAAAATCACATGCTAATTTTTTTTTTTGAGACAGGTTCTCACTATATGGCCTAGGCCATCACTGAACTTGCCTTAGAGCTGAGGCTGGCCTTGAACTTTCGATCCTCCTGCTTCAGCCTCCTGAGTGCAACTACACCTAGCTCACATTCTGATTAAGATGTAAAACAAAGGGCCGGGGATTTAGCTCAGTGGTTCCGCAGCCTGCTGCAAGGTCCTGAGTTTGATCCCCGGTACCAAAAAAAGAAAAAGATGTAAAACAAAAACAAAGAAAGATCTACAACAGCTATTAGACAATGAATATGACTGACCTTCAAAACCAAAGTCTCAACACATTTTATTTTTACTGTAAGATCAGGTTTTTATTTTTAGGTGCTGGGAATCAAAACCAAGACTTTGTGCATGCTAAGCATGTTCTCTACCACTGAGTTACAACCCCAGTCCTAAAGTCAAATTTAATCAGAAACTACAGCTAGCTATGTCATCATTTATGTTATTTAGCAAAAACAACAGCTGCCTCATTTACTTTCAAATACAATCCTTCACTAACTCCTTCTTATAAATTTTGATGTATTTCTCTAGCAGATTTTATCTATTTTTGTTAGAAGATTACACACTGGCCAAATTTTAGCATATTCCTTTCAATTAAGTATGAACTCAGGTTAAAGTTGTTCTCCATGGTTGGAGACTAAAAGTGTAATGGATGTACATGCATCAGAAAAACAGTTTACGTTCCATATACAATCAATGCTAAGCGTGGTGTAAGGACAGATCAATTCTGCAGAATCACAGATGGTGATATAAGCATCTAGTTTCAGTCAATGAAGGTTAGAAAGGGAGTGAGCAATGAAGAAACACTGAAAAAAATCAATCCCTATTACATATTTATAAATCACTACTAACCTACTAATAATACTCTGAAAAGAATAGTTATGCTTTTGGCTTGCAAAAGAATAATTTTTAAATTATATTAATAATAGGATGGCTCCAAATGGGTGACAAAGAATAGTCACCAGCAGCTGGAGTTTTCCTTACTGGTTATAGCTGTGCAGAAACAGCTGGGGTTTATTTGTTTAAAATATTGTATTTGTAGCTGAGTTTGTATTATGGGAGGGTGAGGCAGGACTGCAAATTGGAGCTCACCCTGGACAATTTAGTGAGGCTTTGTCTAGAAATAAAAAATAAAAAGGACCAGGAATGCAGTTCAGTGAAAAGGCCCTGGGTTGAATCTCTATTAGAGGAGGGGGGATAAAAATCATGGAGATCAGGAGTAAAGTTGTTCTGCTATTTGTGAATTTAGTTTCTGTCTGCCTTGTGATGACAAGAATGAGTAGTTAGGAACATTTATGCATGCTTATAATCCCAGAACTCTAGGAGGCTGGGGGAGGAGGAGCCCAAGTTCTAGTACAGTATGGAAAACTTACTGGAGACCCTGTCTGAAAAAAAGAATGAGGATGGTAAGATGGAACAGAAAGACAAGTAGTCAAGAATAAGAACAAAAACAGGAGGGGAAGCCTGATGGGAATGATTGGGAAGAGAAGAGGGATGATTGCAAGCTGAGGACTGGAAGGAAAAAATGCTAGGAGGGAGCCAGGAATTTAGCTCTGTGGTCCTGCCTCCTGCCTCACAAGTGCAAGATCCTGAGTTTGATCCCGGGTACCAAAAAAAAAAAAAGCTAGGAGGGAAGGTGTATAGGTTGTTATGTGAAGGAGACAAACACAGAAGCAGACTTAGGTTCAGTGAAATACCTTCCGCAGGACAGAAATCCCACAACTAGATAACCTGCTCTGACATTCCTATTCTGGCAATTTCTTATGTAGGGTATTTTAAAAGGAATTCCTCTATTGTTAATAAGATAGACTAAATGTCCACATAGAGGTCTCTTTACCAACCTAAAACATCAAGTCCATAGTCTTTCTCCCTAGTCAATCCACATGGGCACTTGATTCTAACCTTTTATTAACATTACAGTTTTAATATAAAATGACATCCATCAGCCTCATCCTGGACGTTTTGTTTATGTATTTGACTAGGGATTGAACCTAGGGTCTTCACACTGAGCTACATCTTTAGCACCACCTCCTCCTTCTGGAGATAGGGTCTTGCTATGTAGTTCAGGCTGGCCTTGAACTCATGGCAATCCTCCTGCCTCAGCCTCCAGAGTGCTGGGATTATAGGCTTGCACCACCATACTGGTTCCAGCCCATTTTTTTTTTTTACACTTTTAATTTTGAGACAGGGTCTTGCTAAATCAGTTAGGATGGGCTTGAACTTGTGGTCCTCCTGCTTCAGCCTCCTATAGTGCTGGGATTATAGGCATGTACCACCATACTTGGCTTTAAAAAAAATCTATAAAAGAATTAATCTAGACATACTACTACAGACCTCTTACTACTGGTTGCTCCTGTTTTCTTTCTGTATACCATCACCTAAAAATATAGCAAATTCAGTTTCTAAGAGGCAGTTGTTAGATGACTCCAAAGGAGAGACAAAGTACAGTTACCAACCAGCAAATGAAGTTTTCCTAGTTAGAATTTTCCCTGAATAGCCAGGGGTATACAGAAATAGTGAACAACAGGGGTGTCCAAATGAGCAAACATTTTTGGTTGGTCTCTATTCTTTTATTATTCAAGTCATCAAAACAATCTTCACAGGCTTGGCACAGTGGTACATGCTTATAATATCAGCGCCTGGGAGGCTGAGACAGGAGGATTACAAGATGGAAGGCCAGCTTAGGCTACATATAAGTTTGAGGCCAGTCTAAGCTATATAGTGAGACTCCTGTCCCCCAAAAAAGGCCAAAGACAAAAAGATAACTCTTTATAGGAAAAAATGCTCTTAATAATTACAAACAGGTGGAATTCAGTGAGTATGTACTACTTCCAGATAATGGGCTGTTCACTTTTGTGTTCATACTTGGCTAAAAGTCACAACATAGAATAGTAGCAAAGTACTTCAGAGATCTGGTTCAACTCTCACCATAAAGATAAGCCTGAGATCAAGAAGGATAAGTGAAACTCCCAAGGTCACAGAGCTGGAGGCAAAGTCAGCACCTCTGGAAAAGATGGACTTTTAACTTAACAATTAGCACTAATGCCAGCCTCCTTAGTCACTGCTATTTCTCCCTGTTGTTAAGGCCAGGGGAGACACAAGGCAGAAATTATGTCTTAACATGAGACTGAGAAATATGCTTGTCACAAATCCATTAAAAAACTAATAATAAAAAAAAACTAAAATCAGGGTCAGCAGAAAATTATAAACACCTATCAGGCAAGTATACTGTGAGGGCTGGTCCAACAGGCATGTTAAAAAAATAGTTCTTGGGCCAGGGATTTAGCTCAGTGGTTTCGCTGCCTGCTGCACAAGCGCAAGGACCAGAGTTCGATCCCCAGTACCAAAAAAAAACAAACAAAAAAAAGAGTTCTTAAAAAGCATTCAGCTTCAAGCAGAGCATGATGACACACCTGCAATGCCAGCACTTGGGAGGCACGAGGGTTGCCACAAGTCCAAGGCCAGCTTTAGCTACACAGTAAGACCTTATCTCAAAAAGCAAAAAAAAGTACGCAACTTCAGGAAAACTTTAAGTATAAAAGAACATTTCAACATAAAAGAAACAGTAGAGGTCTACACTTCTAGGTTTGGACAAGAGTGGCTGTACCACTTCAGCTATGTGGACTTCGGCAAGTTTCTTATCCTCTAATCCTCAGTTCCTCAAAAGAGACCCAAGAGACTTAAAAGTGCTTAAGAATCAAAGGTAGCTGTGCATGGCAGTGCACACCTGTAGTCCCAACACTTGGGAGGCTGAGGCAGGAGGACTGCCATGAATTCAAGGCCAGGATGGATTACATAGTGAGTTTATGGCCAGCCTGAACTACATAGTGAGACTTTGTCTAAAAAAGTATAATGCTAGGCACAAAATAAGCACTCATGTTGCTGATAATACAACAAAGCTGCTCACCACTTGCCCAATTTACCTATATGAACCTTCAGAATAACTTTTCAAAATGTTAAAAAAAAATCTATAAATGTAATCACCACATCTTGAAAACATACTGATAAAAGTTATAAGATGTAAAAAAAAGTTGTAAGATGTAGTATCCTCTTCATTAATGCTCTTCCAAGTCTCATCTGCGGTTTGAGTTCATATTCCCAGTTTATTCCCATCTTCCCGTCTACTGCATTTTGCCAAAAAAAAAAAAAAATCCCAGGAGGGCCCCATATAGACTATATCCTGCCTATATTTTTCTTACAAAAGAATGAATAGTGGTACAGTTAAAGTGATTTGAAAATTCAAGTCTTTGGGAATTCAAAATAAATACTTTTTTTTTTTTTTTTACCACACAGAATAGAAGGTTCCAAAAACACATAAAACACAAATACAAAAACCACATAAAGCTTCCACCTGTTTTTATTTCCAAATGGTTTGCTACATCAAAATTCTATGATTTGCTGATTTGTATTAAGACTCCCTATAGTAAAATATGCAACAAACATGTATTCATTGTAACATTAAAAATAACCATTTCTTTGCCAACACTTTATAATCTAAACCAAAGAAAAGCAACACCTCTAGATAATGACAGAGAAAATCTCTTTCAGTACCCTGTCCCCTTGCAGCTGAATTAAGTGCCAAAAGTACTATGTTACAGTTTAGGTCAAGAGGCCAACCAAATTAAAAGTAGTCTCTAGAACCTGTACTAAGCTGGGTGTAGTGGTGCACACCTGTAATCACAGCCCTTAGGAGGCTGAGGCAGGAGGATCACCTAGGCTACACAGTGAGACTCTGTTTCAAAAAACCAAAAAAGAAAAGAAATAGTGTACTATCAAACAGATAAAGAGTCTTTCTAATTCATCTATGACTACAGCACTAGGCCTGTTTCCTATTAAACTCAATTTTCTGTCACAAGAGCAAAAAGACAGACATTTGATTATAGAGATGTGTAACTTGAAGGAAATATACCAAATTTTTCAATCAAGGAAGGAGTGTCAGACAGAAAAGGGACTGGGATACTTCTACACAGCAATGACACCAATGAGGAGCACTGCTGATGGTCTTCTTTTTTAGTACTCAGGACTGAACCAGGGCTTTCACACTGAGCTACTGTACTTCTGTACCCGCTACACCTCACATTTTTTTTTTTAAGCATTGGAGATTCACCCATGACCTTCACACTGAGTTGTATCCCCAGTCTTTCTTTTATCTTTTTGGTACTGGGACTCAAACTCAGGGCCTCTCACTTTCTAGGCAGGTGTTGCACCGCTGAACTACATCCTTGGCCCTTTTTCTTCTTTTTAAAATTTTGAGACAGGGTCTCACTAAGTTGCAAAATTGCTCAGGCTGGACTCCTCCTATCTCAGCCTGCCAGAGTGCAGGGGTTGTTACAGGTGTGCACCACCACTGCCAGCTTCAAAATCCTTTCTGGCTGTTTTAATAATCAAACCAACCAACCAACCAACCAATCTAAATAAATAAATAGACTAGAATCTAAAATAGCTTGGCAAATGATATCTTTGATTCTCATAGTCTAAAACATTAGGATACACTTACTTTTACTGCCACTCGAGACATGTTATGACCCAAGTGCACAGAAAGGGGGGGTAAAGACACTAGCTTCCAAATGTGTCCCTATTCTAAGCATCAGACACCAACAGAGGTAGCAACATGTGAGTAGGTTTTACAGATGAGACTCAGAGCTAGGAGTGGTGGCACACACCTGTAATCTCAGCACTCAGGAGGATGAGGCAGAAGGCTTAGCCAGCCTGGGCTACCTAGTGAGTTCAAGGCCAGCCTGGGACCCTGTCTCAAAAACAAAAGAAAACAAAAGATGAGACTCAGGAGGATAAACAACTTTCCCCATGTCAATTACATGGCAACAAAAGAATGGAGCTAGCATGAAAATCAGGCAATCTATTACAAACCTTATGCTTATTCCACTATATTGGATCCTTACTGGGTTCCCTGAAATCATTCTGGAGACTCTAGAATAATCTCTACCTCTGCTTCACCCAAAGCAATGCCTCTGTTATATTTTATACACTAGGGCTCTGCATAAAATTTCAAATTAAGGAAGGTTTTCATACTTTAAAAAATAGCCTATGTTAGAGAATGTAGATAGCAAGTTTTATAGGATCTTCTGTGTTTATTATTCTGTTGTAATACTAAGAATTTTCTTTTTTTCTAAATAGGCATGAGATGCCTGTGATACAAAATACATAAAGAGGGCCTGGGATTTAGCTCAGTGGTTTTGCCGCCTGCTGCACAAGTGCAAGGACCCGAGTTCGATCCTGGTACCAAAACAAAAACCAAAAAACAAAAAACCCCAAAATACATAAAGAAAAAGAATATATAGTGCAAAGTAACAATCCTCCATTTTGCTTCTCAGATACCTAGGCTTCCCCCTCCAGTTTCCAGTTACAGTTTCTCATGCATGTATCCTACTAGAGAGAAACTATGCACTTTTTTTGTTTGTTTGTCTGTTTTCAGACAGAGTCTCGCTATGTAGTTTAGGCTAGTCAATCTGTACTCGAACTTGCAGCATTCCTCCTGCCTCAGCCTCCCAAGTGCTGGAATTACAGGCATACAACCACCACAGCTGGCAACTATGCACTTTTAAACCAATATATTCCTTTTAAAAATACTCACAGGGATGATGTTATCCATAGCATTCTGTACCTTTTATATGATGTTTTATTGTATATCAATGATTTAACAATGTTTCATCAGGGTTACTAAAATATTTATTTCTTAATTTCAGGCTTTCATTTGCCAATTTAATAATCTCTCATTACCTCTGAAAGTCAAAGAAAATATACTAGTAAAATAGCCTTTTACCATGAATGAATAGAAAATTTTCAAAATTTTACACATGGTAACACGCCCAGGGAGTTTTATAACTGATTTCAGGTTAAAAGACACTGTGAAAATCAAAACTTCCTGAGCCACCAACCAATTGGAGTTCTGCTTCCCATAGTCAGAACCTTAATTTTACACATACTTTAAATGCTCACGAGCAGCACCATTAAATTTAGTATGGCAGGGCTAGAGGTCCCAGAGGTTATCCAAACAGTGCCAGACATCCCTAAGCCTCTGTGCTGCCAGAATCTCTGGCTTCCAAAGACCATTTACTGGGTTTCTGCCACCCACGAGTTACCACTGTTCCCTGGCCCTCAACTCTAGTTAGGCATCAGGACCACCCACTGGAAGCAGTACTAATTCTTTTCTGCCTCAGCTTTTTCTATTCCAGGCAAAATGGTTTCTAACTTCTCCTGGGAGACTTTACTTTTCAGCTTGATCATCTTTATTGGTGGTATGGAAACTAATTTCCAACTGCTAGACTACATTTGTGGAGACCTCCTAGTTAGGAAACTGTGGTTTAAGTCCTCATTTTTTCTTTCATTAACCAACTATTTGAAGACAGTAAGTCAATTTTTCTGGGATTCTCATCAATTGTAATAAGAATGACAGATTAGATAATACTTGAATTCACAAAGATGTTTGAATAGCAGAAGGGAAACAACATTTTCCTCCACTGTTCTTCTAGAAACAAGGAAGCAAACTGTCGCCGAAAATAAGCTGACATTAGAAGTGTTTCTGGGGTTGGGGATTTAGCCCAGTGGTTCTGCCACTTGCCCCACAAGCACAAGGACCCGAGTTCAATCCCCAGTACCAAAAAAAAAAAAAAGAAAAGAAAAGAAAAAGAAGTGTTTCTGGATAAGAAACAACCAGGAAAAAAAAAAAAAAAAAAAAAAGAAGCAACCAAGGAAGCAAAATGTGTATGTACACAAAGAGCTAAAGATACACAAACCTGAAGCCCTGCACATCACTGCCAGTGTATGCTCTGTAGACAGATTCCAGCCCAATCTCCTAAATGACAGCTCTCTATGAAAACTAATGTTTCAAATTATTGCTGTAAGGAATTACAGGTCTTAAATCATTGATGAAAATGTAACTGTTTTCTCTGTGCTCTAGGTCTACTCCAAGGAAAGAGCCCTGAGATACTTTAGAGAACTAAAAGTATGTTCTTGTTAGCCAGATAATTCAATTAACTGGAACCAGCACTGTGGTAGAGCTTTTAGTGCTAAAGTACATTAGAGCTATTATTTACTGTAGGCGTACACATACTGAGCACCATGCTAAGTGCTTTACAAGCATTTTCCAATTAAATCTTCCAATAAGTTCTATGAGAAAACTGGGGCTTAAGAGAGACTGACAAGTGATGGAGTAGGAGTATAAACTAGACTTGACTACAAAGCTCATGTTCCTCAATCACTGACAAAAAGCTGAATAGAAACAATCTGAGCAACATTATCTGACACCTCTGTCAACAGACTGTATTTTTGTTCAGACACATAAACACATACCAAACTTTTTTAAGTAACAACATTGTAAGTATCAATTTAAAACTGATTAAAACAATTTTGTCAATCTCTAATTTTCAAAAAATATATATAAAACACCCTAAATAATGGTTCCATTGTCAGTTATTTTTCAGATAACATTCACTTAAGGCCATTTTAGCTTGTTCCAGAATGACTGACCATGTTCTGTGACTTGGTAAGCTCCCTTACTCCTTTTTGCCTTTGCATACACTGCTGTTCCTGCCCAGAAAGCTTTCCCCAGCTGTCCAGCTGGCACACCGCACTCTTCCTACAAATTCCTGCCAAGTGTATTCTCTGGTCAATCTTGCAAGCAGAGGCAGACTTAAGTAACCCTTTCTCTACACTGCCACTGTGCCCCTTTGAGCCTTCAGTGTATATGGTGACTGCTAAAAGGAGATTACAATTTCCTGTGTATACATCCATTTTCCCTCAAAACTAACAGATGCAAAAAACCCCACAAAAAACAAAAAGAAAGCCTGACAGATGCTCAAAGACAGAAGCCATGTATTTTGTTTGTTCTTGTTTTCTGAGACAGGGACTTGCTATGTAGTTCAGACTGGCCTTGAACTCATTCTACAGTCCAGGCTGGCCTGGGACTCATGGTGATCCTCACACCTCAGGAGTCTTGGGATTGCAGTGTGTGCCACCACAACCAGCCCAGAAGCCATGCATTTTTTTTTTGGTACCGGGGATTGAACTCTGGTCCTTGTGCTTGTGCAGCAGGCGGCGAAACCACTGAACTAAATCCCCAGCCCCATGCATTTTTATCTCTGTATTTCCAAGCCATAATGCAGAATCCAGGACAACATACTGGGATTTATTACTTTAGTACGTAATATAAGTCAACAAATTATAAACTTAAAAAATTTTTGCAGACCATTAATGGGTATTATCTACTTTATCCCACAGGTTGTCCTATAATTCTAGTATACAGACAGCCAGGATAGAATCTGTTTTTTGAAGATGTACATGTAGTTAACAACTAAACACAATGTAAAAACATTGTGGTAGATAATGTGAAGAGGACACAAAAATCACAGGTTCCATCTCATGGGATCTCAACGAAGTAGAGGACAGTCATGTTTATAATTGTTCAACATAATGCTCATTAATAGTATATAAGGAAACTACAAAGTGGAAGGGCTGATTACAAAGTAAGAAGACTGGGAAAGGGCCTGAAATATTTAAGCTGCACTTTGATGAACAAGTGGAAAAGTACATTCTATTTACCAAGGTAAGACAGCATTAGCAAAAAGGTTCAGAAGTATAATGTAACAAAGGCATAATATACATTTTAAAATTTTGCCAGGTGTGGTGGTTTCAAATGTATTTATTCATTTAAGCATCACAATGACCCATGAGATAGTCACAAGTATTACCCTATTTTATAGATGAGAAAACTCAGCCACAGAAAGGTGAAGATGTACAAGGTAACAAAGTGGCATTCCAGACTCAGATTCTCAGTGTGGTTCAAACTAGGTTCTTAAATATTGTTTGTGTACACATACACTTATGTATATATACACACTTTTATGTCACTATAAATAGCAGGGTTATATAACTTTGTCCTTAAAAACAAATGTTCTGGGGCCAGAAGTCTGGCTCAGTGGTTTCCCCCGCCTGCCTTGCAAGTGAAGAATCCCGAGTTCGATCCCCAGTACCAAAAACAACAACAACAATAAGTTCTGGGGCCAGGGATTTAGCTCAGTGCTTCTGTGGCCTGCCTCGCAAGCACAAGATCCTGAATTTGATCCCCGGAACAAGAAAAAAAAAATTGTAATTTAACATCAGTGTTACATAATACAGAACATTTGTTTTGTTTTTTTTTGTTCCCGGGATCAAACTCAGGACCTTGTGCTGAGGCAGAACCACTGAGCTAAATCCCTGGTCCAAATTTTAAAAATTTTAAATTGTAAAGTACATAACCATAAAATTTACCATCTTAACAAGTTTTAAGTGCACAGTTCAGGAGTGCTATATTTACATTGTTGTATGACTACTCTCTAGAACACTTTTCATCTTGCACAACTAGAAGTCTATATCCATTAAGCACCTACTCCCATTTCACCTGGCAACCACTATTCTCCTCTTTGTATCTAAGAGTAGTATTTAGTACCATTTGGTGGCACTAGGGGTTGAACCCAGGGCCTTGGCATTGAGCTATATACCTAGCCTTTTTATATTTTGAGTCAGGGTCTTGCAACATCACTAAGTTGCCCAGGTTGGGATCCAACTGTGATCTTCCTCCCTTAGCCTCCCAGAGTGCTGAGACTGCAGGCATGTACCACTGTGCCTGGCTCTAACACAAATTTTAAAAAAAACTGTTAAATTTTTATGCATTTTTTTGAGGTACTAGAGATTGAATCCAAGGGTGCTCAGCCACTAAGCTAATATTCCAGGCTCCTTGCTCCCTAGTAGTTCTGCAGATTGAACCCATGGCCTTCACACGAACCTTACATTCCCACCCCCCTTTAAATACACACACACAAAATTTTTTTTTTGTACCAGGGATCGAACTCAGACCTTGTGCTTGCAAGGCAGGTGGCAGAATTACTGAGCTAAATCCCTGGCAATACACAAGTATTTTTATTGTGAGACAAGGTCTCACTCAGTCACTCAGTTGCCTAGGCTGTGCTGACCTGTGATCTTCTTGCCTGAGAGTCCTAGAGTGTTGGGATTATAAGCATGCACCCTGACGTACAAGAGTATACTTTCCAAAGAATCTGTATTTCTCAAAAATTTGTATATTCTTTAAATATTAATTTTAAAAATAGGGTGTAATTTTATGTAGAAAAAAATTAAATGTACATGTTAATCAAAAGACAACCAATTTAGCCTGGCTTACTTGAAAGGTTGAGACAGGAGGACTGCAATTGAGACTAAGCTGGGAAACTTAGCAAGATCCTGCCTCAAAAATAAAATAAAAAGGGCTGGAGGTATGGCTAGAAGTAGAACTCTCGCCTGGCATGTGAAGCCCCAGGGTTCAATCCCAAGTTCTACAAAGAATAAGACATCAAATTTAAAAACTGGGCAAGATTAAATTTCAGTGTCTAAAACCAAACTTATGGTAATAAAACTAGAAAGAACCACAAGAAAGAGATCATTATAAAAATCAGTACTGGGGGGGGGCAGATTTAGCTCAGTGGTTCCGCCGGCTGCCTCGAAAACACAAGGTCCTGAGTTCGATCCCTTGAACAACAACAACAAAGACAAAAAATTGGTACTGTATAATGATTAATCTTGAAGGCTGGGGATGTGGCTCAGTGGCACCACGCCTGCCTAGTGAACCTAAGGTCCTGAGTTTGAACCACAGAGTGACAAGGTCATGGTTAGAGTGACGTATTTCTTTTGTGTGGATTTCTATTATTTATATTTTATTTTATTTTTTTTTGGTACCGAGGATTGAACTTGGGACCTTGCTCTTGTGAGGCAGGTGGGGGAACCACTGAGCTAAATCCCCAGCTATCTATATTTTACTTTAAAATAAAAAGGTTAAAAGAAAAAGTCTGCTAATTCCATTCTTTTTTTTTTTTTTTGCTAATTCCATTAAGTAGCCCAATTAAATTTTCCTCTATATACACAAGTGATTGAGGATTATATTACTTCAAAATCAAGATAAATATTCACAGAAAAATGGAAAATAATATTACTCCCAAATAGTTTTAATAATATTCTAGACCAGCATGGTGGCACATGACTGTAATCCCAGCAATTGGGAAGCTGAGGCAGGAGAATTGTCACAAGTTTAAGGCCAGCCAGAACTACATAGTAAGACCATCTCAAAAAAATATTTTTTTGTCTAAATAATGCTTTAATAATGTTCCATGTTTTTAGGGGTTTTTTTTTTTTGGTACCAGGGATCGAACTTGGGTCCTTGTGCTTGCGCAGGTGGTGAAACTACTGAGCTAAATCCCCGGCCCTGTTCCACGTTAATATAAGATAACTTTGACAACTAATATCAAAAAATAAGAGAAAAAGAGATATTTGGATCAATGAATTAAAAGAAAATACACCTTGTAAGTAAATGACTTTCCTAGAGACCAATAACAATGAGGAATTCATATACAAGCTTAAAATTGCATTAAATTTCTTTAGAGCAACTGCATTTAATAAATACAAACTAGGCAAGTACAATTTTTTAAAGTATAAGAAAAAATTAAAGTATTAAAAGACATTATGCACAAACATCACAAACACAGCCTGAGAGTTTGGGGGAAAGTACTAACCAGTTACTGCCAGCAGCTGTGAAACTCTCACCTCCATTTCCTCCCGATGAGACCTGTCTCTATCTTCAAATTCACGTGTCCTTCTCCGAGCCTCTTCGAAGGCCTGTTGTGCTAATGCATCCTCCTGCTGTCAGAATACACAAAATACCTATTTTACTCTGATTTATAATAAAATTTAAAATTTGAGGAGGTTTTATTTTTTGAAGGAAACAGCAGTATTTAAAAGTATCAAAACCCCTCAAATTCTAAAACTAAACATTTGGGTGTGCTTTTAAAAGAGAAATTTCAAATTACTAGTCATGTTCTATCATATGCTAACTGAAAACTCTTTTTTTCCTTACCTCATTCTACGCACCAATGTAAAATTCTGACCAAGTGAATATTTAAACCATAGAAGTACAAAAAAAGTTGACAAATATGTCTATCAGTTGGGCTAAGAAAATCCTTCTCTAGTACACAAAAGCTATACACATTAAAGAGAAGATTAACAGGAACTATGTGGATGCTAGAAACTTCTAGACAACAAAAAAATACAATTCTAAGGGAAACAGTCAGGGGAAAATATTTGTAGCATGTAACATATCTATCCTAATCTTTTCCCAGTTAGTTACTGAAGATACACACATGAAGGAGCAGAGATGTCGGCACTCATTTTGTCTCAAAAGGCAACTACTTTTTAAGTTTTCACCTGTTCTTCATTAATCTCAGCTGGTGACATCATTCATTCACTTCTACTAGGAATCTGAGCCACCTTTGGCATTTCATTCTCTCCTTGTCTCCAGAGAGTCCACTAACCTTTAAGTCTCATCCACTGACCTATGTATTTTTGGGCTTTTTAGTCTCCTCTTCATTTCTATAAACATTTTCATCATTCTGAATCCTAAGAGGTCTTTCCTAGAGGAATGTAAAAGTCTCCCTTGGGGTCTCTTTCTGCTTGTACTGTTACTCCACCCACCCACCACAGCTATCAATGTCATCTTCTAAAACATAATCTGATCACACTACCGCCCATTAAAAACAAAAAAAAACGCTCCCTGTCTACTGCACAGGATGTTCAATCTTTGCAGTCACAAACTTCTTTCCTCTTCATCTTCTGACACCCCTCCAGTGGTGGGGAATGAACCTGGAGCATTCTATCACTAACTATATTTCTAGCTCTTTTTGAGACGGGATCTCACTAAATTGCTAAGACTGGCCTCAAACCTGTGATCCTCATCCCCTTGAGTAGCTGGGATCGTAGGCACACACCACCATGCCAGGCTTGCAGTCACTTACTATGAATGTGTACTAAGATTTTCAATACGGCTGGGGATTTAGCTCAGTGGTACCACCACCTGGCTCCCAAGCACAAAGTCCTGAGTTCGATATCTGGTACCAAAAAAAATTTTCAACAGTACTCTGGAACAAACTAAAAGATCTAAAATAATACCAAAAACATCAATATTCACTTTCCTAGAATCACTGCATAAAGGGTGGCCATGTGACTTAGTGCTAGTCAATGAGATTATAAGCAATCTAATGGGGATTCTAACCACCCCCACCCCACCACCCGCCCGTACTGGGGATCAAACTCAGGACCTTGCACTTGCAAGGCAGGTGCAGTGCCACTGACCTAAATCCTTGGCCCTTGAGAGTCATTTAAGAGACATTTCACCATCCCTTTTTCCTGAGAACTGCAGCAACACCCAGAGATGCAGCAGCCATCCTGCAACCATAATCAGGATGCAGTCATGTGCTGGGCCTGGCAGTGTCAGAAAATGAAAAGACAAGGCCTCTAATTATTTAATTAAGTATTATACCAGGCCTGGATTGTGTACTGGTGGATATTCTGCTCTACACACTAAATCCTTTGTCAGTGGTTAGTAGGGTTCTTTAATACTTAGTTTTCAGTGGCACAATGTCCACAACATAAACAGAGCTGAAAGATGTGATCATATGGCTATTCTTGGAGCTGAGGATGCAGCTCAATGGTAGAGTGCTTATCCTGCATGTGGGTCCAATCCCAGCACCACAAAAATACAACACAAAACCCAAACCAAACAAAAATGAAAACAAAACAAAAAATGAACATTCTTGCCATGTGCTTACTAGCTTTAGAACCCAGAGCGAGGGTATCATATCACTAAGTTTCAGTAAACTCACATGTAAAATGGGCATAGTAGTATTTTACAAAAACACTGTAAAGGTTAAATTAAACAACAAATAAAAAGTACTTATGAAGGTAATACCTGACAGCATTCAATAAGTGTTATTACTGCTTTTTTTGGGGGGGGGTGCAGAGGACTGAAGCCAGGGTCTTACGCTTGCTAAGACAAGCATTATATTACTGAGCTAAATCCCCAGCTAAGTGCTATTAATTATAAGCATTTATGAATACATAAAATTCACACACTTCACTATAAATATCACTACACATACCTACTATATTCTCAGAATACTGTCCCCAGTTCCCAAGGGCTTTCTATATTTTGGATAGGTACCAATTTGGACATACCTTCTGATAACTTTCTTTTCTCTGCATATACTTATTTACTCCTTCCACAAATACTTATTTTTATTTATCTTTTTTTTTTTGGCTGGCCTTCGATTAGCAGTGTCCCTCCTGGCTCAGGCTCCTAAGTCCTGGGATTACAGGTGTGCAACAACATGCCCAGTTCCACAAATATTTATGGAGCCTTTATTATGTCCAAGTCACTAGGCTTGATGCCATAGGCATATGAAGAAATAAATGGAGTTTTTCCTCATGGAGGTTCTGGTCCAATGAGGCAAATGGAAATAAAATCAACAAATCAATACAAAAGCATCAACCGTGATTAAGTACAATAGAAGAAAATGAGAGGTTAAAATGAGGATATGTAACAATGAGACATGATCTAATTCCCTAAGAAAGTTATTAGCCATGAGTATGTATTCTAGCAATGGTCATAGATTTTTTTCCATTAAAAGAATAAAAAGTATTACTAATTGTGACAATAAAACAAGGCAGGAGAGACTTGATAGCCCTCTACTTTCTAGTTCTAACTTGTCTTGGTGACAAGTGAGATGCATGTATAGTGAATTCACACTTTAATAAATGGTAAAATCAGAAAGATGATGGGCAATTAATTACCAGTCATCCTGATCTTTCCTGTTCCAACACAAGTAAGAGCTCCCTGCTCCCTCTTTCAAGGACAGCCCTTGCTGCTTCAACTACCTGCTACCTGTGAAGTAGGTTAATATTTAGGGAAAACTAACTATCCAGTCTGAAGTGATGACAGGAGGGGCTTCCTATGCTCTAGTTCCCTACCAGCTCCTTATCATACTACCCTTTTACTCCATGCTCTATATCACAATCTGCACAAAGCAGCAGGTGGAGTTAACATAAATCATAGTTGGGTGGCTGTGAAATCTATGTGGGAAATAAAGGTTTAACAGTCCTAGCATAAGACCACACACAGAATATTCTGACCACTCTTGTGGTAGTATTTTTACCTTTACTGTATTAGCTGATGCTACACACACACACACACACACACACACACACCCCAAAACAACAGACATTTTTTACTCTACGGAGATCAGAGTATCATTTCTCAGAGGAAAACCAAAAGAAATCTGCTGAAGTATCAGTATCTACTTCAAAAGCAACAATTTAACATGTGCAGCTACAAATGGTACATTTAATCCATCACTGCAGAATGTACTTTAAATTCAAATCAAATGACTCTTTCAAAATAATTTTATCCACATTCTTAAGTGCATACAGAAAGCAAAGCTGTTTATACATTAGCTTCATTAACAGAAAAACCTTACAAACAGCTAAAGGGACACCCATTTTGTATCAGATACTTCAAATATAAAATCTGTTAATTCCAGTAATGTTTCTATTTTTCTAATCCAATTATGAAACTAAAAAAATTTTTGGAAGTCATTACACTGAAATAAAACTTTTTTAAGATTTACAAAATAAAGTCAATTAGAAAGTACAACAGTGAAGATTAAAATTATTGACTCTTACACTGATAATACAACTACAAATGTTGGTAGAACACACTGTATAAAAAAACAATATTCCCACTGAGTCAAAAAACACGAAATACAATTTACTAGGAACTAGTTCTGATACACATGTAATTCAATACTTTATCCAAAGGAATTGGATATTCTGCTAATCATTTATGGTTTAGTTATATAATTTAAAAATAAGAGCTACTGTGAAACCTAGTTCTTACAGCAGCATTGATCTTTTTCTAGTAAATGAGTTGGTCACATTTTGTTCAAATTAGTTGGAAACTTATCAAAGAATTTGATAGTGAAATGCCAATGTTTCAGTTTTTAAAACTTTTAGAGAATTGGATTATTGAAAACCAAGGGTGGGCTGGGGATTTGGCTCAGTGGTTCCAGTGCCTGCCTTGCAAGCACAAGGTCCCTGGTACCAAAGAAAAAAACCAAAAACAAAAACCAAGGGAGGCCAGGGATGGTGGCTCATGCCTGTAATCCCAGCACATGAGAGGCTGAGGCAGGAGGACTGCCACAGGTTTGAGGTCACTCTGGACTACATAGCTGGAGACCAGTGTGAACTACAAAGCAAGACTCTCTCTCAAAAAAAAAACAAAAAACCCAAAAACAAACACAAACAAATCAAGGGTGTAAAAGAACACATTGAAATTTACACCTACAAATTAAAAAAACTAAAATTATCGAAATACAATCAGTAAACACAATTCAGAGTTTCTATAATTACACAGAAATATTTTCATTTGAAGGAAAACCTTCTGACAAAGGACCTATTCAATATATAAAGAATTGCATTTCAGTAAGAAAAAAATATATTTTTTGGTACAAGGGATCAAACTCAGGACCTTGTGCTTGCAAGGCAGGCTGCAGAACCACTGAGGTAAATCCCTGGCTCCAGTAAGAAAATATTTTCATGAAGAGAAGACAGACAGCCCAATAGAAAACTGGGTGAAAGATTTTTAGTTGGCACTTTACAATGTGTCTTATGTTATCAGAGAAATGATTAAAATCATAGTAAGATATTAGCACACATCTATCAGAATAATTAAAAAAGACAAAAATCAGACATTAGTAAGAATGTGGAACAGTAACTGGTGTGTTGGTTATGTAAAACTGGCATAACATTCAGGAAAATGGCTTTAAATATCAAGGCTGTACATAGCCAGCAGTTCTACTCCAAGGTATGAATACAGTACACATAGCTCTCACAAGATGCATGCTAGTACATTTAAAGTAATATCATTTATAATAACCAACAGTTTGAAAATGATGAAACAGGTATTAATGTAGAATTTAGAGCCAGGCACTGTATTTTCCGTTACTTCAAAGGCTGAGGGAGGAGGAATATGAGTTCAACGTCAGCCTGGGGAACACAGCAGGACCTCATCTCAAAATCCAATCCGATCCAGCAGAATTTATATAGTGCATGATCACACAAAGAAAAAAAATGAAATGAAAAATAGAACACACAACAACAATAGGGACAAATTTCATAAATATATTGGCACAAAACAACATGCTATATGCATCTATTTATACAAATGTGCAAAAACTGACAAAACACAGCAATTAGATGTGAAGACCGCAATGGACACTACAGAGAATCAGGAATTGGAAGCAGGAAGAGGCTGTGGTGGAGAATCACTTTTGTCTTTACTGAGAGTATGAAGAACTACAACACTCTATTAACCTTGCATTATATCCAACATCTTGTAAATTGTTACTTTTTCCAGTAGTCTGTAGACTATTTCAGATTTTCTAAATACATGCACATTCTGCAAATAAAGACAGCTGCATTCCTCTCTTAAATTCTGCTGTCCTTTCATTTTGGGGGAAGGATCTTTTGATGGAGCTCCCCCCACCTTAATAATGGGACTTCAATCCAAAGCTTTCACACTAAGCTATATTCCAAGTTCTGTTATTTTTTTGAGATGGTGGTCTCACTAAGTTGACAAGCTACCCAGGCTGGGCTGGAACTTGCAATCTTCCTGCCTCAGGATCCCAGAGTGCTGGGATTACAGGTGTGCATCACTACACCTCGTTTGTTATTTTTCTAAGAGTTAGGATTCTTTGCCATTTTCAAAATTAGGATAGCAAGGATTCTTTCAAACTTTGAAGGGCAGTACAGTGGCACACAAATGTAATGCCAGCACTTTGGGAGGCTGACGCAGGATGTATGCAAGTTCAAGTCCCACTTGTGCAACTGAGGGAGATGCTGTCTCTAAATAAATATTCAGGAATGGGGGAGTAGTTCAGTGGAGAGCACTTGCCTGACATGTTCAAGATCCTAGGTATGAGCCCTAGCACCAAAGATGGGGGGGGCATGGGGTGGGTAGAAATGTAGCTCAGTGGCAGAGCAATCATGGGTCTAACTCTCAGTATCCCCCCAAAAAATTTTTTTTTAAACTCTGAATATTAATTTTTGTTTTTCTTTTCTTTTTTGGTACAGGGGATCGAACTCAGGTCCTTGCACTTGCGAGGCAGGCAGCAGAACCACTGAGCTAAATCCCCGGCCCTGAATCTTAATTTTTTATTAGGAAGATGAGGTTTGTTTTTTTTTATGGTATTGGGGATTGAACCTAGGGCCTTTGCATCGAGCTATAGTCCAGTATTTTTTTATTTTGCAAATGAGTCTTGCTAAGCTGTAGAGTGTTTTATTGTTAGATACCTTTTATTTTTGTGGTACTTGGGATTCACAGATAGTGGGTAAGTGCTCTACCACTGGGCTATAACCCCAGCTCTTTTAATATTTTAATATACATATTTTTTGTACCAGGGATCAAACTTGAGACCTTGTGCTTGGGAGGCTGGCACCGGAACCACTGAGCTAAATCCTCAGCCTAATATTTTAATTTTAAGACAAGGTCTTGTTCAATTGCCCAGGCTGGAATAGAGTTTTAGATCCTCTTGCTTTTAGCCTCCTAATTACAGCAGTGTGCTACTACACCTGGCTTTTTTTGAACTCTTGGTAAGAAAATTCTCCTATCTCTACATATGGATACAAACATATAAAAAGATAAAAAAGAAACAACAGGGAGCTCCTTTTTATTTGTGTCACTATTTTTAAACTTTATTGGGCTGGGGATTTAGCTCAGTGGTTTCACCACCTGCTGTGCAAGCGCAAAGACCCAAGTTCGAACCCCGGTACCAAAAAAACCCCCCCACAACGCAAACTTTATTAAGAAGATTAATGTTAATTAAAAGACAGGAACACCTGGTGCTTTTACATTTTCTTCCAACATTTTGAATATGTCATCAATTATCTTTAGACCTCCATAATCTCAGAAAAGCAGCCAGCTGTTAATCTCATGTAACTTCTTTGTACATGAAGAGTCGTTGGGGCCCCTGTGATTCTTGCTATCCTTTAGTAGTTTAATTATGATTCATCTAGGTGTGGATTTCTTTTGTGTTTATCCTACTTGGAGTCCACTGCGTTACATAATGTAGATTAATATTTGACATCAAATTTGGAAGTTTTTAATCCATTATTTTTTCCAAGCCCCACCCTGTTCTTTTTATTATCAGCACTTACAAATGATAAAGAATGGGTTTCACTGTGACTTCATTACTTCTTTTTTTGCGGGGGGGGGGGGGGGCTCATTTTTTGAGACTAGATTTTGCTATGTAGTTCGGGCTGGCCTTGAATTCACTATGCAACCCAGGCTGATCTTCCTGCCTCAGCCTCCCAAGTGCTGGGATTACATGTCCCCACTGCATCTGGCTCTCATTATTTCTTAAAATATAAATTTTTTGCCTCTTTCCTTCCTCTCCTTCTGGATTTTCATTACATTAGTAGTATATGTGCACATTAGTATGTGTGCTAGTGTTCCACAGGTCTCAGAAACTATTTTTCTCCTTTTTTTCTTTCTGTTCTTCAGGCCAGGTAATTTCTATTAATCTATCTCAAGTTCACTAATTTTTCTGCCAGCTGATATCTGCTGTTGAGTCTAAATTTTCCATTTCAGTTATTTTACCTTTCAGCTCTAGAATTTTTATTTAATTCTTTTTTTTCTTTTTATAACTAGACTTCTTGCCAGGTATGGAGGCTGAGGCAAGAGGATCACAAGTTCAAGCCCAGCCAGAGCAACTTAGTAGCTTAGTGAGACTTCATCTCAATATAAAAAACAAATATGGGGCCGAGGATTTAGCTCAGTGGTTCCGGTGCCTGCCTCGCAAGCACAAGGTCCTGAGTTTGATCCCTGACACCAAAAAAACAAAAGCAAATAGGGCTGTAGTTCAGTGCGAAAGCTCTGGGTTTAATCCCCAGAACTGCAAAAAAAAAAACAACAAACAAACCAAAAAGAAATCTATTAATTTTCTCTATTTGAAGACTGTTGTCGTCATAAATTCCTTAAATCTTTAAAGGAAAGAATTTTCCTTTAGTTCTTTGAACATAAAGTAACTTCTCTGAAGACTTTTCTCTCAGAACCAATATTTGGGCCCCTCAAAGATATTTTCTAGGGCTGGGGACATAGCTCAGTGGTAGAATGCTTGCCTTGTGTACTGTTTGCTCTTTATTCCATGTATGAATCACACTTTCATGTTTATTTGCATGTTTTATAATTTTTGTTGATAACTGGAAATTTCAAATAATATACTATCGCAACTCTGAATTCTGCATCCAGCTGTTTGGTGCTTTTTGTTCAGTGTCTTACATTGACTAGTTGCTGAAATCAATGTTAAGTTAATGTTGCTTTTCCTTTTTTTTTTCTTTTTAAGCCTTGCTTTTTGGGAGGCTACTCCTGGGTCAGCGTAGCTTAGCTGTCATGTCAGCCAGTGCTTGGCCAGAGGTTTTGCTTACACTTTGAGTCAGTAGGTTTCTATCCTTTGTCACTGGTTCCGTGAATGCCATGACAGAATGCTGTCAAACTTTAAGGAGTTTAGCAGTTACTCTGTGCTTAGCAGGGACTGGGAGCTTGCAAGGATCCTCTATGTTCTTTTTTTTTTTTGGCTACTGGGATCAAACTCAGGTCCTTGCGCTTGCCAGGCAGGTGGTAGAACTACTGAGCTAAATCCCAGGCCCCTCTATGTTCTCTTTATAGCAGGTATAGCCCTGTACATGTACACAAGTTTCTGTACCATGTAAATATCATCTTAGTAGGGCCACTTCAGTCAACTCTTTCCCTAGATCTCTCTGATAAAATTCTGGATGAACTGTTATTTTATTGCTTCCAACAGTAGCTTTGCCAGACTGTCCAAGAGACCTTTATTGTTTTCAACACTAGCCCTGGGCATGGATTTTTTTCCCCCAAACTCTGCTCTAAGTAAAATCAGTCTTCTCTAACAGGACAGCAGAGGTACCAGCCCTTATAGCTTATCCAGTGTAAAAATTGAGGGACCACAGAACTGGAAAGGGGCAACTGCAGCTCCTGACTTTTAGGATGCCACACACAGATTGTCACTGATCCTACTAAAATTCCATAGCTCTGTCTGAATAAATGTCTCTCAATTTATATGACTTGGTTAATGTCCAGAGAGCTTAAATGAATGGTTTTTTGGGGGTTTTTTTGGTACCGGGGATCAAACTCAGGTCCTTGCACTTTCACAGCAGGTGGTGAAACCACTGAGCTAAATTCCTGGCCCTTAAATAAATGTTTTAATTTTTTAAAACAATATTTGCCCAGTTTATTAATGCTTTTTGGAGAGGACATTTGCTAAGCTCCTCACTTAGGGATACCAAAAGTGGTGTTATTCTCATAATTTTCTAAAGATCAAGAACAGATGCTACAGGACTTTTAAGTTCCCATCAAGCAAACAGGTGTAATCCAATGAAATTTAGAACCACCGAAGGTAAAACTTTCCAAAAATAAGGACAAGAATGTGGGTTTCAATATTTTCAGAATTCCTCAATATTACCTGAATGTAATAATTCTATATTTACCTCTAAATACTATATAAAATAGGTCCCCAGAAAAAGGAAATATTGGGGCTAAATAAACCAACTAGGCTCAGCAAAGCATGGTATCACCCTACCTGGGCTCGCTCTTCATCAAACTCCAGGCATCCCATACCATCCAGTCTCTGGAGATCAATCCAGCCTTTCCAGATAACACAGACTCCATTCAGAATCATGGGAGCCTTTAAATACACCTGAGTCACAGAAAAGAGATATGAAAACCATTAAAAAGCCATTAAATGCATGAAAATAAAGGATTAAGCTTACTTATTTCAACCCCAGAGTTTGTTTTAAAAAATTATAAAATGAATTATAGAAAGTATACACATACACATGAAACAACACCCTCTGAACATATATTTTTTTAAATGAGCAATTTCCATTTTAATATAAAAGGAGTGCTGTCCTTGATAACTTCAGTTGGAGAATGACACAGAACAGATTGGATACTGTTTAGTAAAATTCACTTCAAGAGCATTTTATAATATAAAAATAAGTCTTTTAATTAAAAAGAGTACATGAGCAGTCCTGGATACACTCATAAAGCAATATAGAAATATAAAAGCAGGGCAACATCTGGACATGATTCCATAAGCCACATGGTTCCCAAACCTCATAGGAAGTTTGATACAACATTTTTTAAACTTTTAAATAATGCAGTTGATCTTTCTCTTAGGCAAGACACATCTGAATGGAGGCTGTAGCAAATCATAACAACTTGGGGGCTCTTTGGAAGTGACATGGACTCTCCTGGTTCTCGTGTAGAGGACAGTGTATCACCAGAATGAGAGGACGATCTAGCAGCAGACAGGCTGCTATTTGAACAGGTGGGCGCCAAAACTATTTGTAAGGGATTTACATTTGCAGTCACACTGAGGATTCAAAATCGAAACTGGAATCTTCCCTTTGCCCAATTTCCAATTTCTAACGATTCTCAGTATGGTTAAAATGCCCTGATTCCCCAGCAATACATCTCGGGCAAGGCTGAATTGTGTTCCTTCCACTGTTTTGAGGAATCAGGGGCCATGGTGCAGGGGGGGGAGCCTCTTGGAAGAGGCTCCGTGTCCTCTGTCCTCCAGGCCCCCAGGACACTCGTCTTGCGTTCACCTGATAGTTGCCTCGCTCATGTCCATTGGCTTCTGATGTCCTGCATGCCTGTTTCGCGTCCCTCGAAACCGGCACTTCCTCTAGCTTGCTCCATCGCCAGCCCAGCGCCAGGCTGTCCATGTGGCCTCAAGTTTGAGACTGCTTGGCCATTCATATCCATCCAAAGTCCCGGCAGCCCGCCCGCCTGCCTCGCCCCGCCACCACCCTCCCTCTGAACATATTCTATAAAAGAATCAGCCATACTAGAATTTTTTTTTTATGCTCCTGGGGATCAAACTCAGGGTCTTAGGCATGCTAGAAAAAGTGTTCTACTACTGAGCTACATTCCCAGCTCCTAGCTCCTAGGATTTCATTTCTAGTCACAATTCTCCCAGGTTATTTTATTTTATTTGAAACAGAGTTTTGCTATGTGGGTCAGGCTGGACTTGAACTTACAATGATCCTTCTGCCTCAGCCTCCTAAGTGCTGGCATTAGAGGCATGTGCCACATCTGGCCCAGGTTACTTTTAAAAGGAAATTATACAGTATTTGTAGAAATTGTGTGTAGTTAGGTAATGTTTTAAATGGGTATCTTTGCTCTTCCAGCTGAAGCCAGGACAACCAGATTTTTTGTCCTTATGGTCTGAATCTTGGTTAGAAAGATATAAAGATGGAAAACAGCTGGAATTCACTATCCTCTGAAGAGAACATGTACTGCTTCCCTCAACTTTAGCAGCTAACCAAGCTCTCAGGCTCTTACACTTCTCTCCCCTTTCATCCTCCAGTATTGAGGGTTGAACCCAGGGCTTTTGGACTGAGGTGTATCCTTAGCCTTTTTTTTCTTTTGAAAGACAAAGTCTAAGTCACTGAACTGCCCATGTTGGGCTCAAACTTGGGATTTCCAGGCCTCAGTAATCCATCCGTTTGTCCCCTATCATCACCCCCACCCCCCACCCCGTACAGGATTACAGGCATTCACCACTAGGTCTGACTTCCCTTTAGTTTTATAAGGTATGGTATAGATCCTTGACAATAAATTCTATTTTTTTCTCTTTTTTGAAGGAGACAGGATCTTACTAAGTTGCCCATGTTGGCACTGAAACTGATTCTCTTGCCTCAGCCTGAGCTGCTTTTCTTTTTTAAGCTTTCTTTTCTTTTTTAAACCTAAGTTAGCCAGAGTTGATTTGTACTGCTTTTAACCAAAGAACCTCAACTGGTAATACATTCATTGCTATATAACATTAGATAGTATGTAGTTTGTCCTTAAGTATCCATAAATGATCCATGGCAAAGCACTATGTTTTAGAAGAAATTTAATTCAAATTACTTCAGTCTTTTAAACACAGTATACAGTACTTTTAAAATCATGAGTTTGACTACATGTAACATCAACCATTTGTCTAAAAAATAGTTTTTTCAACCCACTATCGAAATTAAGTACTATATATTAACAAAATAAAACTTAATGAAAACCTAAAAAAAAAATCTTGAATTCTTAGTAAATGGGAACACTTTTAAATAAGAAAATTAGCAGACTTCCTTAATGAATCACATCCAATACCTACAGTACCTTATACACTACAGAATAGCTAATTCTCATGTTGGCTAAAAACAATTGTTCCTGGGCTGGGGATTTAGCTCAGTGCTTCTGCCGCCTGAGCACAAGGTCCCGAGTTTGATCCCCAGTACCAAAAAACAAAAAACAAAAAAACATAATTGTTGCTGCTAGGTTTAGCGGTAAACATTTGCATGTGTAATATCAGCTACTTGAAGGGCTGAGGGAAGAGAGTTGTTTCAATTCAAGGGTAGGGGACCAGCCTGGGCAACATAGTAAGATCCTGTCCCAAGCAAAACAAAGCAAAGCAAAATAAATAAGCGTTCTTAAGAATAAAGATCCACCTAGAGAGGATGATACTAATGTAATCATCTTGAGTGAATATTTTATTATGATACAGATAAAAACTATAAACGCCAAATTTGAAAAAAAAAACCCACCAAATCTGTATTTTCTTTGGATAGTCTCAGTGCATCTGAACAAAAAATTTTTGTTTTTGTTTTTGGTACTGGGGATCAAACTCAAGACCCTGCGCTTGTAAGGCACAGGTGTGGCGCCACTGAGCTAAAATCCGGGCCCTAAAAATTTCTGTTATCTATATAATTTCAGAAAATTAGTAAGCCAGTTTCTTGTTTTGAGAAAAAAGCTAGAAGCATCCTATTTTTCTTTATAAAATTCAGTAGTTCCCTCACAAAGAATCTTGGATCCTTTTTGCTTTAAGGGCTGTCGAGTAAGAACTAGCAATAATTATAAATATGCCAGCCAGGGGCTAGGTATTTAGCTCAGTGGTTCCACCGCCTGCCTTGCAAGTGCAAGGACCTGAGTTCGATCCCCAGTTAGCCCCAAAAACAAAAACAATACATATACCAGCCAATCTACTTCCAAGACATCTCTAAAATAAAACCTACAGGATTTATACCTTTTTACTACATGTTTATGTCATTCCCCTCCACTGCTAAACACAACCACTTTTGCTAAGGGCTTCAATAAAACATGCTGAACTAGTTTCCACTATACTGGGAGGAGGGATTAGCCCCCCTTAAACTCCCAAAACACAAAGTTCCATTTCTCCTTCCACTTGGACCAAGGGAAACAGTCTACAGTTATAGCTGAAACCGTTTAACCACACATTTCCTTCTGTTCTGATAAGTGCTCATTCCCTTCTACATTGTAAATTTAAAACTCCATCAATGTGCATATAGTCAAACAAAGAAGTTAATGCTCAGCACCTCAGTAAACCTAAAAACAATGCATTTCACATCACTATAACTTGACTTACCATATCTCTAAGATTTCCACCTACTCTTTTTAACAGCACACAGTGGGGAAATTAATGAATTAATTTAGTTTTTTTGAGATAGGGTCTCACTATGCAGTTTGGGCTGGCCTTGAACTCACTATGTAGCCCACGTTGGTCTTGAACTCTCAGTGATCCTCCTGCCTTAGCCTCCTAGTTGCTGAGATTACAAGTGTGCACCACCACGCCCAGCTAATGGGGGTATAATATTGCACCTACCAAAGTACCTCATGTTTTTAAATTTTTTATAAATTTTATTTTTTTGAGACAAGGTCTTGCTATGTAGTCCAGGTTAGCCTCAAACTCACAATTCTCCTGCCTTAGCTTCCAAATTCCTGGGATTATATATGTATGCTATGATGCCCAGCCTTAAATTTACACTAATAACTCATCTAATAACAGAGAAAGACCAACTTCATACTACTTTAATCAGATTTTATATTCCTCACCAATAGTTTATGTCTTTTAGAACTGAAAATTCCATAATTTCTTAGCTTATTCATATTAACATTCATAGTAAAAAAACTTTCCCTTTGAAGTTACTAAAACTTTAAAAACTCATTTATTACTTCTTTATAAATGTTTTCTCATGGCAAAGAAAACCACTGATCCATTTTGGGAAATTCTTAAATGGCTCTTATTTCTTAATAAAGATTAATGTCTGGAGGCCGCGGATTTAGCTCAGTGGTTTCGCCGCCCACTGTGCAAACGCAGGGACCCAAGTTCAATCCCTGCTACCAAAAAAAAAACACAAAAAAACCCCCAGATTAATGTCTGGGATCCTAATTAAAAATAACATTTTGATGATTCCAGTGATTTAGAAGTTCCCATTCAAATAAACAGACTTTTTTAATGCACAGATCTAAGTAAATGCTTGGCGCTTTCACATATTTATAAATACCAAGCCTCAAAGTATGAAGAAAATACAATTCTGTCTCTTAACAGTTTGGTATTTTGTAATGTAATTCAATAATATCATTTAAACACAAAGACATTTTTCACTGAAAATGATGCCGCCTTATTTCAAACTTTGAAAAGGAAAATTATTAAACTATGACCTGAGAACTAAACCCATTGTTCTAGAGCAATAAAGTTATTTTATACAATATAGAATTTACAAAGCCTTTTAAATGGACAAAGAGATGCAGCGAAATCACATAAAAACAATAAAATACCTTATCTTTCCAAAAGTTAAATATCACAGAATGTTCTTGAGATTTTACAGAAAGTTCAAAGCAACTACAAACCAGATAGGGTGGCACATGCCTATCATCCCAGAACTCTTGGTAGATTTAGGCAGGAGGATTGCAAATTTAAGCCCAGTCTAGATAACTGAGCAAAACCCTGTCTAAAGTAAAATGGGCTGGAGATGTAGCTCAGTACTAAGGCCTTGGATTCTGTTACACACACACACAGACTATGGGCTCACTTTTTTTTTTTTTTAAGAAAGATAAGGTGGGTCGGGGATTTAGCTCAGTGGTTCTGCTGCCTGCCTCGCAAGCGAGCGCAAGCAGAAGGTCCCGAGTTCGATCCCTGGTACCAAAAAAAAAAAAAAAGAAAGAAAGATAAGGTAAAAGCATAACAAAATTTTTAATTAACTTGTGATCTATTAGTATTTTCAATGGTCTTATCAATCCAGATTTCAAATATCACTGTACTTTTACATTCTGCTGTTTCAAATTCACTCACTGAAGCAAAAGAGGTTAAGCAAAAACCTTTGCACCATCAGCTCTACTACTATTGATTCAACAGAATATTATTTGGTCATAATAAGGAATGATATAGGAAACGTCCAGAACAGGCAAATCTAGAGACAGTGGTTGCCAAGGGTTAATGGGAGGGGAGAAGTTTGAGTGTCTGCTAATAGGTATGAGATTTTTTGAGACAGGGTCTCACTATGTAGTCCAGGCTGGCCTTGAACTCATGGTGATCCTCTTGCCTCAGCCTCCTAAGTGCTGGGATTATGGGCTTGCACCAACACATCTATCAAAGGGTAATGTTTTAAAATTCATGATGATGGCTCTACACCTCTGAATGTACTAAAAATCACTGAATTATATATTTTTAGAAAGACTTTTATGCTATGTAAATTACATTTCAATAAAACTGTTGTAAAAATATTTGCAGGCTGGGGGCGTAGCTCAGTGGCAGAGCACTTGCCTAGCATGTTCAAGACTCCATTTGCAGTACTGGAGAGAAAAGAAAAAAAAAAGGAGCCGGGTGTGGTTGAGCACACTATAATCTCAGCACTCAAAGAGGCAGGAGGTTCACTAAGTTCAAGGCCAGTCTGGACTACAGAGCCAGTCCCTGCTGCAGACAAAAAAGTTTGCAACAATTTTTATCTGTTACATAACTGACATCTATGAGCATCCAAATGGAGGTTTTCGGTAGGCAGCTGCATCTTGGATTCTAGCATTTTGAGAAGAGATCTCAGCTGGTTTTATAAATCTGGTAACCACCAACAATGTGGTATTTAAATGTGGAGGAAAGGAAGAGAGACTGATTACCCCCAAGAAGTAAATAAAAGAAAAGGAAGCACTTGGAGCAAGTCCACAGAATGGGCTATGAATAACTAGTGGGCTTACAGGAAAACATGTAAAGAACTCAGTGGCTAATGGTTAAGTTATAGCTCCCCAAGTGAAAATTTCCCTGACGTTAGCTACATAAGGTAACTTAAGTATGTTATGGGATCTTAGATCATTTAACCCAGCACTGCTTTTAAAGCAGGAGTTCTTTTTTTTTTTCATTAAGTTTATTGGTACATTTTAGGTATACAATATGATGACATTCATCATTGGGAATTTGTACCTTTACATGATATATCTTGGTTCTTATTTTTTCCCCATTCCCCTACCCTCCTTTCAACCCCTCCACCCCTATTTACAAAGACTTTGTTTCCATTTTTTCCTTTTCTCATATTTTTTTCCTTTCCCTTCTTTCCTTTTCCCTATTCCTCCCACTTCCTCTTCCCCTTTAGACCTTTTCTTCCTGTTTCACATTATTATACATTTTTATTCTTATTTATACCAGAGAAACTATTCAGTATTTACACGTGTGTCCTATTTATTTCACTTAAAAGTATGGCCTCAATGTGCATCCATTTAGCTATAAATGATTCTAGTTTCTCATTCTTTATGGCTCAGTAGTATTCCATTTTATTTTTTTTTAAAACCCACATCTTCTTTATCCAGTTTCCAGTTGATGCGGAATTGGGCTGTTTCCAAGTTTTAGCTCTTACAAATTGTGCCACTATAAACATGGGTTTGCATGTATCACTGTGGTATGATTCTTTTAATTCTTTTGGGAAGATACCCAGCAGGGTAACAGCTGGGTCAAATGGGACCTCTACTCCTAGCTGTGTGAGGTATCTTCATATTGATCGCCACAATGGCTGCACCAGTCTGCACTCCCACCAACAATGGAGAAGGGAGGTTCCTTTCTCCCCACAGCCCTGCCAGTATTTGTTACTGGTTGACTTCTTGATAGCAGCCATTCTTTCTGGGGTGAGGTAGATAGAATTTCAGTGTTGTTTTCATCTGCATCTCTCGAATGACCAGTGATGTTAAACATCTTTTTGTATATTTATTTGCTTTTACTTTGTGTGCAAAATGTCTGTTCATTTCAGATGCCCCTTTCTGAACTGGGTCTTTAAATTTTGGGGATAAAGTAGTTCTTAATCTGGAGTTTAGAGAACCTAGAGGGAAGTGTGGGTTTATTGCTAAGTATCAAGACCAGAAACCTCACAAAGTTCTGTGTAAAAATGTATGTTTGACCACATGTGCCTTTTTCTAAGCAAGATGACTGCTTTCATTAGATTCTCAAAAGGGTGTGCAAAGCAAATTATGACAGTGAGAACACCATTCTTCCATTCCCTCCACAGACAAGACACCAAGGTCTCCTAAACATAGAGCTTGACAGATGATAAATATCATTCACTTAGTGAACTCATCAAACTTTTAGAAGCTAAAAATTAGTAACCTTTTTTCTGACATTTAAGTGCAAAAGGAAGGGTATGAGAAAACCCAGTCAACTTTTTATTAACCTGTATAAATAGTTCCTTCTTTCACTTGAGACTACTTATTCTAAGAATAGCTAAATGTGCGATAACCAGTGGCATCCTCAACTATCTTTTTCTCTAAAATATTATATATTTTTAAGCTGGGTGTGGTGATGCATTCTTATAATCCTAGCTACTAGGGAGGCTGAGGCAGGAGAACCACAAGTTCAAGACCAGTCTAGGCAACTTAGCAAGACTCTGTCTCAAAAAGGTACAAATGAGTGACTTTAATGAAGATGAAGACAATTTCAAGGTAATTAAAACAATGCAGATTTCCAAACAAGATCCTTGTGCATGTCAGTGTTGAGTCTCAAAATCAATATGCACAGAAACAAACTGTCAAATCTATTAACAAAAGCCAAGCAATGGGCTGGGGATTTAGCTCAGTGGTTCCACTGCCTGCCTCGCAAATGCAAGGTCCCGAGTTCGATTCCCGGTACCAAAAGAAAACCATAAAGTTGGGCCAGGGATTTAGCTCAGTGGTTTCACCGCCTGCTGTGCAAGTTTAAGGACCCAAGTTCGATCTCCGTTTGATCTCCGGTACCGAAAAAAAAAAAAAAAAAAGCCAAGCAGTGAAGATGCCACATTCAACCCCTGATGTTTTGTCAGTACTGGGGACTGAACCTAGGGCTTTTCCACAGAGTTACATCTCTGGCCCTTTTCTTATTTTATTTTTGAGATGAGGTCTTGCTAAGTCACAAATTTGCCTAGACTGGGCTCAAACTTGCAATCCTCCTGCCTCAACTTCTCACAGCGGTAAGAATAAACCACTGTCCCCAGCTAAAATTCCCTTTCAATTGGAAGTATATTTCACTTCTTTGTAACAAACTGCTAAGAACTTAAACATTTGTGACTCTATTATCCAAAGTAGTTCAAAACCACTAAGAGGGAATGATTATTACTCTGGAAGGTCCCAATATTTAAGCACTGATTAATAAAAGATCAGAAAACAGGTAAAATTTAAATTTGTTCTTGTACCTTTCCTGTACTAATTTCCTGTTTATTACTTGTCACCCATGTGCATGGTATGATGATAACAGCAGTGGGGATAAAATGAATTTGGGGGGGGGGCAACGGGGATCAAACTCAGGACCTTGCGCTTGCGAGGCAGGCGATGGCACTACTGAGCTAAATGCCTGGCCCAATAAAATGAATTTTTAAAGAAGATTTGTATCACCCACTCAAAAATATTCCAACACCACCATGGTGCTGCTCATTAACTTAAAAGTTTTTAATGAGAAAGAACTGCCTAATTTTTTTTAAAAGACTGTAAAAATTAAGGTGAATTCACCAATTAAATTTATTTTTTGGTACCGGGGATCGAACTCAGGACCTTGAGCTTGTGAGGCAGGCACCAGAGCCACTGAGCTAAATCCCCAGTCCTTCACCAATTAAATTTAAATAGGGAGGACTCGTGTAAGGTTATGGAAAGTATCACTGACAGGAAAACTGTAAGAGGTAGATTTAGCAGCTGTGAAATCTCTTTAAAGACCAAAGGACTAACAAAGCTGCATGTTAACGTGACTAGACTAGAAAGTATTATCTGAAGATTATCTATACACACAAAAATCAGAAGAGTCAACTGAAAAATTAAGTGAAAATAATGAACTGAATAAAATAGCTGGTCATAAATACAGAAAAAGCAACAATTTTTCTATATTAAAAGAGTAAATAGCAATTAAAAATAAATAAAACAACAATAAAAGTATCAAGTACTAATTTTAGTAAGAAACATGTAGGTTCATGGGCCAGGGATTTAGCTCAGTGGTTCCGCTGCCTGCCTTGCAAGCGTAAGCTCCCGAGTTCGATCCCCAGTACCAAAAAACCAAAAAAACAAAAACAAAAAAGAAACATGTAGGTTCTGCAAGAAAAAAAAATCTCATCTTTCTGAAATACTAAAAAAGATTTTAGTAACTAATGAGATGTTATCTTCTTTTTTTTTGTACTGGGGATCAAACTTGGGACCTCGCACTTGCAAGGCAGGTGGCAGAAGCACTGAGCTAAATCCCCGGCCAGAGAAGTTATGTTCTTGAATGGAGACTACACCTGCCAATCTATCTCAAATAAATCTTTATTTTAACAAAATCCCAATGAAATGTCAAAATAATGTTTTCTGGAATTTGAGAAATAAGCTTATGATTCATATGAAAGAATCAGGTTACCCGAGAAAATATTAGAAACAGTAATCTCTTGCCCTTTCAGATATTAAAATACAGTACAATACAATCAGTAAATGTGTAAGAATGATGTGGCAGTCAGAAGACAGAACAAAAAGAAAATCCAAAAATGAAACCAAGTGTACAAATACTTAATATATAAAAAAGGCAACATTTAAAATCAATGGTAAAGGATATTTAACTAGTTGGGATGGCTAAACCATATGGAAAAAAATGAGTTTAGAACAAAATAAATATAAATGGACAAAAATTATGAAAAAATGTTAACAATCAAATACACTAAATTAAAAACAAAGTAACTATTTTTATTTATTTTTTTGCTTAAATTCTTTTATTGGTACATTTTAGGTAATACAATACATTTACATTTATCATTGGGTACTTATACCTGTACATGATGTATCTTGGTTTTTATTTTTTCCCCATTCCCTGTCCTCCCTTCACCCTCTCCACCCCCTTCCCTATTTACAAAGACTTTGTTTCCATTTTTTCCTTTTGTCATAATTTTTCCTTTGCCTCCTTTCCTTTCCCCTTCCCTTACCCCTTTGGACCTTTTCTTCCTATTTCAAATTATCAATTATTTGTTTTAATCATTTTAATCCTTATTTACACTTTCAGTTTCTCACACCAGAAAAATTACTTGGTATTTACACGTGTGTCCTATTTATTTCACTTAAGAGTACGGCCTCAATATGCATCCATTTAGCTATAATGTCTCTAGTTTCTCGTTCTTTATGGCTGAGTAGTACTCCATTTTATTAAAAAAATACATCTTCTTTATCCAGTTTCCAGTTGATGGGCACTTGGGCTGTTTCCAAACTTCAGCTATTACAAACTGTGCAGCTATAAACATGGGTGCACTTATATTGCTGTGGTATGATTAATTCTTTTGGGAAGATACCCAGCAGGGGAATAGCTGGGTCAAATGGGACCTCTAGTCCTAGTTCTTCGAGGTATCTCCATACTGATTTCCACAGTGGTTGCACCAGTTTGCACTCCCACCAACAATGGAGAAGGGTTCCTTTCTCCTCACACCCCCGCCAGCATTTGTTATTGGTTGATTTCTTGATAGCAGCCATTCTTTCTGGGGTGTGGTGGAATCTCAGTGTTGTTTTCATCTGCATCTCTTGAATGACCAGTGATGTTGAACATTTTTTCACATACTTATTTGCTGCTTTTACTTCTTTGTTCATTTCAGATGCCCGTTTTTGAATTGGGTCTTTAAATTTGGGGGGAGTCTGATATTTTTCAATTCTTTATACATTCTAGATAGTAGTCCTTTGTCTGAGGTACAGCTGCTAAAATTTTTTTCCCACATTGTAGGTTGTCTCTTAGCTCTGTTGGTGGTTTCTCTTGCAGTGCAGAAGCTTTTTAATAAGACTTTGTGCTAGTTCCCATGCTACTGAGGTTTTGTTCATAAAGTCTTTTCCTATGCTAATGTCTTCAAGAGTTCTACCTAACTTATCTTCCAGCAAGTTTAGTGTTTGTTTTAATATTTAGATCTTTAATCCACTTCAATCTTAAGTTTATGCACTACTCTGACTTAAGCAAACTAAATCCACTGATAGTATTTTATTTCCGTAACTCCAAAAAAACTCACAGCTAACACTTTATGTCCTTGGCAACCAACAAGTTCAATGATGATATTATTCTAAATATTCACCACTTTGACTCCCTCAAACTTGTTCAAGAAAATTACCATTGCAGCATTGTCATTGGGATAACTGCTTTGTCTAAGGAAGTCGACATTTCCACATAGATTCAGAATCACGTAAATTAATTCCACATAACTGTAAAACTTAGTCCTTTATATGCTTTTAGCAAGCATAGATTGTTATATTTTTCTGCAACTTAAGATTTCTATAGTAAACTGGCTAAATATCCAAGTTCCTAAACACCGAAGCTTGCTTTGAGGCAATTTCTCCTTCTATGGTTAAACATAAACACTCAGAGTGCAAGTTAACATAAAATTTGTCTTACTTTGTATTCTGGAATTGACAAAAGGTGGGGAAATTGTCATGTGACCCAAGGTCCCTGCTGGTCATGTGGTCATAGGGAGTGCCATCTCCATAGTTCCTGGATGAGCTTGGATGTCCTCCATTCCTCCAGGACCCTGAGCTACTTCTGTCTTCTACATCTCCGCCTCAGCATCCGCGGGTCCTGTGCCATCGGGGCCGCCTCTGTTACAGGCGGAGCTCCCGCAGCTGGCCGAGGCTGTGGGCTTGGGGGGCGCACTCTTGGGAGGCGGGGGCTTGGCCGTGGTCCACATGATGTTCCATATGTTCCATCTGCATTACCCGCTGTCTGGGCCACAGCGGCAATGGGGAGGTGCCGAGGCCCGCAAGGTAACTATTTTTAAATAAATTTAAAATTGAGCTGAAAAACTTCATCCCAGGTGCGTTGGCACCTACCTGTAATCCCAGCACACTGGAGTCTGAGGTAGGTTGGTGAGTTTGAGAAGAGCATGGGCTACATGGCGAGGTTCAAGGCCGGACTAGACTAAGTAGCAACACCTTGTTTTAAAAAAATAAAGTCTACCAGGACAAAAATCAAATTTTACATCGTCAGGAGTGAACCTGGTCACAGTGGTGCACTCCTGTAATCTCAAAACTCTAGCAGGCTGAGGTAGGAGTACTGCAAGTTTGAGCCCAGCTTCTGCAATCTAGTGACTTAGCAAGAACTTGTCTTGGGCCTGGGATTTAGCTCAGTCATTCCGTTGCCTGCCTCGCAAGCGCAAGGTCCTGAGTTCGATCCCCGGTACCAAAAAAAAAGAGAATTTGTCTCAAAACAAAGGAGTGGGGGACTGGGGACATCACTTGGTGAAAGGCCTTAGGTTCAGTTCCCACCAACCCTCTCCCCACCAAAAAGAGTATAAACTGACCAGCAATTCTAGAAAGCATTATGGGGAAATAAGTGTGCATTTTCTGTTGATCCAGCAATTCCATACCATGAATGTATCCTAAAACTTAAAAGATGTACACAAAATATTTGATTACAAGATGTTTACTTTTAAAGTTGGCCACAAGATTAGAAATAACACAGATGCCCACAATGAGTTGAATACCCAAATCAAACAGTTTAATCTTTAAAAAGATGCTACATAATATAGGATGATGTTTACAGTACCCATTAGATGAAAAAAAAGTAAAATATTAACTAAAGTAAACCATTAAGTACTACATATACATATATATACACACACAGATACACATACTCATGATCTATAAAGTTTCTTTTGGTTTTTTGAGACAGGGTCTTGTTATGTATTCAGACTGGCCTTAAACTCACTATGTAGCTCAGGATGGCCTTGAACTTGTGGCAATCCTCCTGCCTCAGCCTCTAGGGTGCTGGGATTACAAGCATGTGCCACCATGCCTGGCTATAAAATTTCTATGAACAATGAATTAGTGAATACTAAATTACTACTTTTAGGAGCAATACAGAGTTAGGTGTCCCTTCCAGCCTAACATCCTCACCAAATCAATACATAATCTTGTTTTATGTGTTTCTGCCCAGGCACTTTATTCAAAATGTATTGATGACTCATTAACATTGAACTCACAGAAAACAGCACTATAAATCATGCCTGAAGGGAACTTATCTAACCTACATACTTTCTCTGTAAGTACATCATGACTTTCTTGCTCTTAAAAACACTAAGTAACCTTCACCACTATGCTTGAGGGCCATCTTAAACAGCAAAATCACCAACAAAAAGCATAAAAAATGTAAAAAATATGATACTAAACAAAGCTCAAAAGAAGACACTTGTTTACAACATTAGAGGTCAAACAAGATGGCAGAGCACTGCCTTTGTCTGACCTCAACTGGGAACACACTCAGAAAGTGACTCATTTTTGCCACTCTTCACATGTCCACAATGACCACAAACAATCCTCATAATGTGCAGATTCCATCTCTGTGAATTCATCAACTCACTGAAATTTGTAACCCTGAAATCAACAGTCATGGTGCTTTGACAGTGATTCACAAACATGCCTATGACATGTAATTATTTTTTAAAGAAAAGGAGTATTAGTATGCTTAACCTCAAGACAGTATGGAAAGAGTAAAAACAAAATGAGCTTTCAATAAAACCAGGGTTTTAATTATAGCTTTATCAAGTATGTCTAAGACAAACTACCATTGTTTATAAGCCCCAGATTCCTTACATGCAAAACAGGACTAAATAGTACTTCCTTCACTGGACAAGTGTATGTACATAAAACTTATGAAACATAGAGAGCACCATGGAAAGACTGACTGCTTATACATACATTTCCACCAATGCTTTTTTACACAGTATTTTTTTCCAAGAGAAAGAAGCCATTTTTCCCAGACAATGAACAGTTGTTCCTACCCACAAACCAATGAATCATCAGACAACCAGTAATAATGGGATGGCCATAAGCACCCAGGAAAACAAGACATTCCACTGAAGAAATACATACCCTGCTATTCAGTTGTAATCATTTCTTTCTTTTTTTTTTTTTTGGTACCGGGGATCGAACTCGGGACCTTGCCCTTGCGAGGCAGGCAACAGAACCACTGAGCTAAATCCCAGGCCCTAGTTGTAATCATTTCTGTAGACTAACAAATTCCTTTAGAAGACATCTGGTTGTGACTCATCTTCCTTTAGCCACATGCTCCTCCCTTTTCATAAATGTTGAGTCAGCCTCTTGATTGCCAGATAATCACTACATTCAATCTCCTTTGCCTCTGAATCATAATCGGGATGCATGTAAACACAAAAATAGCTACTTCTGTACTTATTTTTTTTTACTTTTATACTTATTTAATGTAATTTACTAAGGTATTTCTTCAAGTTCAGAAGGGAAATGAAAAAACATAAAACTAGAGAATAAATCTGAAATTTGTGCGTATTTTATACATATAAACATATTCAATAAATGAATGTGTTAACCACTCAGAATTTTGTCAAGAACATATAAGCTCTTTTCTGCCAATTCATAAAACATGCCTTAACATGAGCTGAGCATGGTAGTGTATGCCTATAATCCCAGGGCTCTGGGAGGCTGAGGTGGGAGGATCATAAAAATTCAAGCCCAGCAAGGGCAATTTAGCAACTTAACAAGACCGTATCTCAAAAAAAGGCTGGGGATGTAATTCAGGTTGAAAGCCCTAGATTTGATCCCTAATACTGGGGAAGAGGGAGCATTAACATGTTCCTATCATGCTATCTACATAACTATTTTAAATTAAGCTGGCTGTAGGGGTGCATGCATGTAATACCAGCTCTCCAAAAGCTGAGGCAGAAGGATCATGAATTCAAGGCCAGCCTGGGCTACATAGCAAGTTTAAGCCCAGCCCGGACTATGTAGTGAGATGATGTCTCAAAAACAAAACAAAAACCCAAAACAAAACAAAGCTCTATCAATTATATACATAGATAAAGATACTGTATCCAATAAACAATAGGATGCTATCTAAAGAGGAATATTTTTAGAACTAAAAAATTAAATACTCAATAGTAAAATGTAAGTGTTTTTAAAGACAAAGCACAAGAAATTCTCTGGGAGACCAAAAATAAAAAACAAAAAAAAAGATAATCAACAGGATCATTCCTAGAGAATCAACACTCAAATGGTACAAAGCAAACTGTCAATTAAATACAAGAACATTTTCTTATGAAGGACATAAGCTGCCATATCAAAAAAGGATATCAAACCTTGCAAAACAAATGAGTAAAACTTATGAATGACACTAGGTCACATCAAAGATGAATACCAAAACCTGGAGACAAAGACTACAGCTTTGCAAGGTTGAGGATGTAGCTCAGGGATAGAAATGTAGTTCAGTGTTACAGTGCTTGCCTTAGCAGATGAGAGGCTTTGAGTTCAATCTCTGGTAACAGAGGAAAAAAAAAAAATACACTTATTAGAAATTATCATTTTTAGGGCCAGAGATTTAGCTCAGTGGTACTGCCGCCTGCCTCATAAGCGCAAGGTCCTGAGTTCAATCCCCAGTACCAAAAAAAAAAAAAAAAAAAGAAAGAAATTATCATTTTTGTTACCTAGAACACACTTTGAATATCTATATGGGCAGAGTATGTGTGTTTTTGAAAACATCTAAATTCTTCTGGTGATAATGTTGAATCACATTAATCTAGGCTGGCTTTTTGTCTTGTTTTTTTTGTAGTCCAACCTGACATTAAACTTTATGTAGCCCAGGCTGGGCTTAAACTCAGAATCATCCTGCCTCAGCATTTTTTTTTTTGGTACCGGGGATGGAACTCAGGATCTTTTGCTTGCGAGGCAGATTAGGGGCCACTGTACTCAATCCCTGGCCCTTGCCTCAGAATTTCTAAGTGTTGGGATTACACACATGTGCCACACACTTGGCTATTCTTGTTTAATCTGGAAATAAAACTTCCATTACATCTGAAGTTTTAAAACATGAAAGGGCTCAATATAGTACTTCTTGCATATATAGAAAAAAGGATCGTGTCCACAGAAACAACTTGCTAACCATTTCCAAGATTTAGCCCTTTCACTCTCATGACACACAGTACAACACTGCATCTGTCTGAAATGGCAATACTGCCAGGAGGAATATTTAAGTGTACACTTAAAATAGGTAAAATTTAGTTGAGTGTAGTGGCACATCCCTGTAATCCTGGCACTCAGGAGGTGAAGGCAGGAGAATTTCAAGTTTGAGCCCAGCCTGAGCATTTTTGCAACTTAGCAAGACCTCGTCTCAAAAATAAAAAGGGCTGAAAATGTAGCTCAGTGTTACAAAGTCCTGAGCTCAATCCCCAGTACAGGGTGACAAAAAATTAATTTTTAGGCAAGGGATGCAGCTCAACGGTAGAGTGCTTGTTATGGCTTGTGTCTAGATGTCCACCCAAAGCCTCATGTAGTCCTAAGTGGGGCTTTTTCAGAAGTGGCTGGATCTATACTGTGTGGTGCTGGGATTAGGGGTGTGATTATGAAATGAGTCCACTGATTGGTTTGACACCACCCTAATCCTGGTAGCGTAGATACAAAGGGGGCAGAAAGATGCTGTTAAAAGCCGGGAATGGTCAAACATGCCTGTAATCCCAGCACTCCAGAGGTTGAGGCAGGAGGATCTATGAGTTTGAGGCCAGCCTGTACTACACAGTGAAGTTTATGGCCAGCCTGAACTACACAGTGAGACCCTGTCTCAGAAAAAAAAGAAAAAGAAAAAGAAAGATGCTGTTAAGGTCCCTCTTGTTTGTTTTGCTATCTTCTGCCCGCCATGAACTGTTTCTCCTCTGTAATGCCTGCCTGCCATGCCACCATGCTTTGGGGCCAGCCGATTATGGACTGAAACTTCTACAAACTGTGAGCTAAATAAACTTTTCCCTGTTTAACTTTGGATGTCAGGTATTTTGTCTCAGCAACAAAAGAAAAGTAACTAAGATAGTACTTCACCAGGATGTTCAAGACCCTGTATTATATTCCTAGCACTGAAAAAAACCCTAATTCCTTCAGTTGGTAACATCTCAGCAGTTTTTATTCTTGCTAAGAGTGGTAGTGCACACGGCTATAATCCCAGCACTTGGAGCAAAGAGTTCAAGGCCAGCCTGAACTACATAGGGAAACCCTGTCTTAAACAAACAAACAAACAAACAACAGCAACAACAAACCAGTTTTTATTCTTGTGGTATTTGAATTAATCACTGAAGAACTGGGGTAGAAGGCAGAAACAAGAAGGGGAAGAGACAGGGATGCTTCTCTCAGACACATTACTTCTGCCTTCCCTAATTTGGAATATGTAAGTCAAGTAAGTCTGAGTCTGAAATTTTTACCTTACACTAAAATGTAACGATGCAGTTCAGCAGAAAGGAAAAAGAACCTATACAATCTTCAAGTGCGTCAGAGATGCATTTGTCATATATGCAAATTCAAGCCAGGTGTGGTGGCACATGCAACGTAATCCTAGCACTCAGGAGGCTAACATAGGAGCATTTCAAGTCTGAGACCAGCCTGGCTCCATAATGAGTTCAAGCTAGCCTAGAATATATAGAGAGACCCTGTCTTGAAAAAAAAAAAAAAATCCATGTAACTCTAACTAGGAGGTACTATGACATACTAATTTTAAAACACTATTTTTTTTTTAAATTAGTCAATTCCCTTAGATTTAAAATTGAAATAAAGCATTTTCTTTAAAAATATAAACCTGCAACTTCCAGTTCTAAATTTTATGATTCAGTTCTTAAAGTATAAACATACTTAAAACATTTTATAAACCAGATTATTAATTTCAATATGCTAAACTGACAACTAAGTGCTAGAAAATATATTTAATATATATTTTTTTTGGTACCAGGGATCGAACTTGGGTCCTTGTGCTTGCAAGGCAAGCAACGGAACCACTGAGCTAAATCCCTGGCCCAATATTTTAATTGAATCAAAATACTTAAAATCTAGATGTCACAAGCTAATTGTTTCATTTTCTCTCGGGAAAAATCACACTCCAAAGCTTTACCACAGATATTTCTTTCTTTCTTTTTTTTTTTTTTGAGACAGCATCTCACATTACCCAGGCTGACCTCAAAACCTGAGATCCTCCTGCCTCAGTCTCTACAGTAGCTGGGATTACAGGCACATGCTATGGGAAACTGACAATTATCTTTTATTTGGAATGAGTAAGGTGTGTAAAAACGAGAAAGAACTTGTTGAACATGAATAGAAATTTCTTGAAGCTAACATCAAGGATTCCTGTAAACCCTGTAAACTGTGGATGGTATATAAACAGAATATTTATTTTGGGACAAAGATCTTCCAGGCAAGTAAGCAAAAGGTTTCAAAAGAAGCAGAGGGCCGGGTATTTAGCTCAGTGGTTTCGCCGCCTGCTGCAAAAGTGCAAGGACCCGAGTTTGATCCCCGGTACCAAAAAAAAAAAGCACAATTGAAGACTTTTGGAAAAGGCCTTTTAAAATAAGATCCTGTCCTTTTAAACTGAATGGTATTAAATTTTGCTTTGTTACTCTACACTCATGAAATGAATGATAAAAAGATGTTTTGTCTTAAAGTAAAAAACAGTCACAACCTATCAAAATTTTAAATAGTATTTAATAATATAGCTACTTCTCAATGTCTGATATTAATGTTATTTGACTATTAATTAAACTATAGCCTTAAGTAGAAATGCAACAACCATAAATAAAATTTAACTTCTCTCTTTCTGAGGCCAATGTAGTAAAACTAGACAGTCAATTTTCTTTTCTTTTTTTTCTTTTTTTTGGTACCAGGGATTGAACTCGGGAGCTTGTGCTTGTGAGGCAGGCGCTGGAACCAGTGAGCTAAATCCCTGGCCCTAGATATTCAATTTTCATAGAAAAAATGGTCAACAAATACTTTCATTGTAAAGTTCATTTTTTTCATTTATGAAATGATTTTTGTACTCTTTAGTCATAAACTAGAATCACATAGTAGGTATATATAGTCACTAATTCAAAATCTCAACAAAGCTTTATGAAATACAGATTAAATAAAGTTAATCTGACCACTCAAGAGTAATAATTTATGGTCAACCATAACCATCTGCATTCATTTGAAATAAAAAGTTAATTGGAAATAGATCCTAAGACGAAAGATCAAAGGAAGTTGCTTGGTCCATAAAATTTTAACTTAGAAATGATTTAAATTCCATTAAGTTGCTTTTTCCTTGTCTTCTGACAGCCAAATTAGAGGGATGCAGTTTTAAGAAGAATTAAGAACTTTTTGGCCATCAGGGTTTATAATACACAAGGATGATCACCTGGGAAATATGTAATATTCCAACAAAATATGGCCTTAAGTAAAGCTTACTGAAGGTACACTATAGCATCAAAATGCTATGATTCACTTACATATAATCTCACTCTACAAACCATCAAATAACTGAACTCTGGACAGATGTTTATCATTTAAAACACATTTTTCATATATGTTGGTACCTTATTTAATCCTCATGCGAAGTACATGATGAGAGTTGATATTCTGATTTCTATTTACAGACAGAGGAAATACTATTTTTTGATTACTCTGATGATCTCCCTATTATAATGTATTATTTTAAATCTTTCCTGAGAAAGACCCTTAAGAGGCAATGTAGATGGCTCACTAGACACCTCGGTGCAAAAGTTTCAAACATAGGGGCAGGGGTGCCTCTGTCTGCCTCAAAAGCTCAAGGTCCTGAGTTCGATCCCCAGTACCAAAAAAAAAAAAGTTTCAAGAAGTTGAAAAAATTTGGAGTTAATGGTCTAATTTATCATAGGTACTTATTTTGCATAAAAAAATCTCCCTGGAATGTTAGAAAAAGTATAGCTTCCATCTTTTAAAATATAAATAAAATTAAACTTAGAAAAATAAAGTTTCAAACATTATTTCCAAACTAGAAAATAAAATTCTGTGCTCTGACTTGATCACACGTGAAGTACCTATTTATGGTTAGTCATCCATTAACAGAAGTTCCTCATTAAAGATTCCTGGTTTGAAAATATTCCCGTAACCACATGAGCAAAAAAAATGAGTAAAAGGGTCTAATTTCCATGAACCCATTTTCTTAAGCCATAAAAATCCTACTTCAAATAAAAGAATATGGAGCTTTTTATTTCCTATTAATAGTCTATGTTTTTCTAAATTTACTTAATTTAAGTGAGTATTACAGTAGCTGGTCTCTAAAATGGCCCCAATGATCCCAGTCTCCTGGTGTTCCCACCCATGTGTAGCTCCTCTCCACGCTTAGTGTGGGCTAAACTTAGTGAACAGCTTCTAATGAAGAGGAGAAGAGGCAAGGGACTCAGAAAACAGATCATAAAAAGCATGGTGGCCGGGGATTTAGCTTGTGGTTCTGGCGCCTGCCTCGAAAGCTCAAGGTTCTGAGTTCAATCCCCAGTACCAAAAAAAAAAAAAGGCATGGTAACTTCATTCTTTTTCTCTCTATAGAGGACACACACTTAGGAACTGGAGCCACAAGTGGGTTTCAAAGTGGGTCCATTGGCTCTTAGTCACATCTTCAGAGACTGCACAGCCCCAGCCAACAGCTTGACTGCAACCTCATGAGAGACCATGAGCCAGAATCACTGAGCCACACCACTCCCAGATTCCTCTAAAAGGGACATGAAGGAACATCAGGGGTGGGGGGACTAGTTGTGGTAGGATCCACATGGGTGCATAAATTTGTTAAAAACTCAAATTATACAATAAAATTGGGTGCATTTTATTGACTGTAAATTACACTATATTTCAATAAAGCTATTTTTTAAAGGCCACTAAATTTTTGAGACAAGCAGATGAAGGGTCATTTATGAAAGCAATGTCAGCTTTAGAAGTTAATGGTGAAGAAACAAAAGCTGCAGTAACAAGTTACCATCAGAAATTCATATGCTCAGCAGGGCATGGTGGTACATACACCTATAATCCTAGCATTTGGGAAGCTGATGCAGGATTGTCAGTCAAGGCCATCCCAGGTACACAGTGAGCTCAAGACCACCTTGAACTACATAGGAAGAGCCTGTCTCAAAAAAAAAAAAAAAAAATTCACATGCCCTAGACTAGAGGTGGCAAACCTTTTAGAGACCGACTGCCTAAACTGCAAATCAAAACCCACTTAATTATCACAAAGTGCCAACACTGCAATTAAACCTGAATACCGAAATTTTAGTTTAGAAAAAATTCATACATTAACATCTTTTGTCTTTTTTTTTTTTTGGTACCGGGGATCAAACTTGGGTCCTTGCACTTGCGTAGCAGGTGGCGAAACCACTGAACTAAATCCCCGGCCCCATCTTTTGTCTTAAAAACAGTAACAGAGCTTTTGATGATATAAACAGCTTTTTATTGAGAGATGCAAGCTTGGATTTGGTGTGCTTTTTTATGTGCTGTTATCCAATGCTGAGCTGCTGGGGCAACATGGGGCAACTTGGCTTGCTACTGACAGAGAGGGCTCTGCATGCCCACTGCAGCGTGAGCACCATAGTTTGCCACCATTGTCCCAGACTGACCAAACCCACTCCCTGCTCCATCCACTATCTCAGATGATGGCAACTTTATACTTCCAGTTGCTCTACTCAAAGAGCTGGTGTCATTCTTAACTCCTCTCTCATACACCACATTCAATCCATAAACAAATCCTGTCTGCTTTATCTCAAAACACATCCACCTCACACTACTTCCACTGCTACCACCCTATTCTCTAGCCAAGATTGCTACAATAGTCAAACTGGCCTCCCTGCTTCACTCTCACCCATTACAGTCTATTATCAACCAGAAGCTAGTGATCCTGTCACAACCTAGCACAGACCATGTCATTCATCTGCTCAAAAACCTGAACCCACTCCCCATTTCACTCAGAATAAAAGTTCACATCATTACAATGGCCTACCACAGTCACCCAAACTGTCTTCTTATTATCACCCTGATCTCACTTTCTGCTCTCTTGCAGTCTAACCAGTCATATGTCCTGCTCACTGTTTTATCATCCTGGACCTTTTACAATGGCTATTTCCTCTGCCTGGAACATCTTTCACCTCAGACACTTGCATCATTTCCAAACTTCCTTCAGGTCTCTGCTCATAGGCAAACTTCCTTACACAGAACTATCTATTTAAAACCACAGTTTGAGGCCAGCCTGGGCTACACAGTGAGTTCAAGGCCAGCCTGAAGGATATGGTGAGACCCTGTCTGAAAGAACAAAAATAAAAACAAAAACCACAATTTTTAGCCAGGTGTGGTAGCACATGCCTGTAACCTCAGCACTCTGGAAGGCTGAGGCAGGAGATTTGAAAGTCTGAGTCCAGCCTGGGGCCCAGCAATGTAGTGCAATACAAAGGCCCTGTGTTTCAATCCCCAGTACCACTGAAAAAAGGAAAAAAAGTAAATATCCTTCCCCCTTGATGGTGAAGAAAAAGAATCTGCTTAAAAAAAAAAAAAAAAAAAAGAAAAAGAATCTGCTTTAGTAGGTAGCTAAATTGAGAGAACAGGGAAGATGATACTCATTTGGGATCCAATATAAGAAGCAGAGAAAAACAATTAACATTTGGGGAAGTTCCTTCAATTTTCTTTGCTTCTAGTCCTAGTCCTATGAAGACAGAAACAAAATCTACTGGCTATAAAAAGACACTTTAACAAGGGAAGAAAGAAATAAAAGAGCCCTGAGCTGCATAGATGATAATATGCAGGACAGTACCTTTCCTCTAAATGTATTGGAAAGCTAGGTGAGGCTCACAGTACTTAAGGAGGCTGAGGGAGGAAGAACTCAGTTTGAGCCCAGCCCAGACAACTCAGTGAGATTTCATCTTAAAAAATACCAAAAAAAAAAAAAAAAAAAAATTGGGGATGTAGATTAGTACAAAGGTCCTGGGTACCAGTCATCTGCAGAATGATTAATGAATTGGAGTACTATGTCCAAATGGCATGCAACAATTTACTAGTAGGAAGATTGTTTCTTTTGTCTGTCTTCTTTCTTTTCCTTCAGTGCTGAGGATTGAACCCAGGACCTTTCCACTGAGCCACATCCCCAGCTGTTTTCTTATTTCTGAGACAGGGTCTTGCCACATTGCTAAACTTCCCAGGTGGAGCTAGAACTTGTGATCTTCCTGCCTCAGCCTCCCAGAGTGCTGAAATTAGAGGTGTACACCACCATGCCTGGCTCTATTTTTCTTGCCTTAAATGTTACTATTCTTGGGACACAGTCACACTTGTTTACACACTAAACTGGCTCCTTACACACCACAAACCAATGGTAGAGGTGAATAGCTATCATAGACACCATAACCCTGAAAAACTGAAAATATTTACTCTCTGTCCCTTTACAGAAAAAGAAACTTCTGAAATCAATGTTAATGAACCACCTAACATTTTTGTTACTTTTGGTTGTAAAACTGAAAACATCTCATTAGCATAAGTACATGGATAATGCAGTCTTCAAACTGGTCACCAGATTTTATTAATTCAAGCAAACATACCTTCTAGCAGTATTAACATCCATTTATCAGTTATTAAATACTGGAAGACTTTAGTAACTTTGAGATGTCAATCTTGAAGTCTAAAAATAGTTTAGTATTAAGAGCTGGGTGGGGGGTGACCGGAATTTAGCTCAGTGGTTCCGGTGCCTGCCTTGCAAGCGCAAGGTCCTGAGTTCGATCCCCGGTACCAAAAAAAAAAAAAAAAAAAAAGAGCTGAGGGGAAAGCAAAGTATTTTTGGTTTATGCCTTTAAGTGTGTGAGCTACCTACCTACATTAAACAAACTTTGAAGAAGTGTTTTTTGTTTTGTTTTACAGTGTCTCAATACAGTGTCCAGACTGGTCAAGCGCTGGGATTATAGGCATGAGCCACTGCACCAAGATCTAAGGAAGTGTTTTGAACAAGGAAAAAATATTTTTTTCATTTAGCCAAACATACATGCACCAGACAGACATCATAATCTTACAATGACTTCCAAGTTTTTCCATATATATATATATATATATAAGAATTACCAAGTAGCGAAATTGGTAAATTTGCCTTAAATTTCCAATAAAGTGAGCTAAAGCACAGGAAAGCAAATTACTTGCTTATTATTATTTTTTAAATCCCATAATCTGTTTTCCTTTTCCCAATCCAAAGATTAGTTGGTTACCCAAAAGATCAAATCTAATTTCATAAAATTAAACAAAAAATTCTTCATTGTATATATGCAAGATTAGAAACCTTTCCTTAATACAGCCTAATACAAGTCTTTAATTAATATTTAGACATTTCTTACGTTTTACAAATGAATTGATAGGTAATGTACTTAATATGACACTTAGAAAAGTAACTTTTTTTTTTGGTACTGGGGATTGAACCCGGGACCTTGCTCTGATGAGAAAAGTAACATAAAGTTGATAGAAATAGATATACATACTGGAAATAGAAGAAAGACAGTATACAATGGGCTGCAAAAAATATTATTTTCTTTAAAAATTTTAAGTCCACGGGCCGGGGATTTAGCTTAGTGGTGCCGCTGCCTGCCTCACAAGCACAACATCCTGAGTTCAATCCCCAGTATCAAAAACAAAACAAAACAAAACTGTTTTCCCAGAAACTTAATCTTCAGAACTTTTTATATCCTTATTTTTTTTTTTGTACCAGGGATCGAACTCAGGACCTTATGCTTGCATGGCAGGCACAGGCGCCACTGAGCCAAATCCCCGACCCTACATCCTTATAATTTTTTAAATTATTTCCAAGTTAAAGTTTTCAGATTGTTTTCCCCAAATTAAACCTGTTATATTAAAAGAATTAGTTACTTACAAGTAATTCCTAAATACTATGAAATTTTAAGCCTACAGAGCTTTTTCCCACTTTTCTCTTAATTTTATTTTTTACAGCACTGGAGTCACACTTATTTTTAGTAAACAAAAAATTTATCAACACCTTTAAAGGAATTAAAATTTAAAGGTTAAATATAGAAAAGCACACTACTTTCTTTATGGGCTAACCCATTCTACAGCGAATATTATATACATGAAATTAGTAAAGGCATAACATAGAAGTTTAACTGTGGTTTAAAAAAATTGTATTACATCCTTGTATCATGGAATGAAAACAAACTTCATCACTTGCTGGCATAATCAGACTTAGGATTGCTAATAATATAATAACATAGTAATGTAATCATCAGATAACCTCTAATAAAACAATTCATAGTATTTTAAGATGCAAAGAAATGTTTCCTACCTTGCCTGCTTCTCTTTCTAAGTCGACATACTCCCGGCTAGGTGTCTGTCGCTGTTCTCCCTGCCAGCTGGCCGGAAAAAACTGGAGAGACAGATTGGTTCCTGTGGCCACAAAAGCCTTTTAGAAAAATCAATACAAACAGGATCAGGAGCAGGACACATTACATAAATTATGCAGGCAGTCATTTATTTTTACATCAGTTTATGTCTTAAGCCAGGCAGCACTAAGAATACTTAAAAGTAAAAAAACATGCACTCATCATTTTTCTTAAGTATTAAGTTACAAACATCTGATTCCATTTTGAGGACATTTGCCATTGGTTGCTTAAATATAAAATCAGACGTGGAATCAATACTTTCTTTCAGGACATTTTTTGCTGATGTTAGGATCTCGCACTGCTAATGTCTAACCAGAAGCCACTGTCCTTGTACTTAAAAACTTATGTTTTTAAATATGATCTAAAGATTTTGAATTTTAAAGCATACCACAATTAAAACCTGTATGAGAAGTGTGGACTTTTCTTGATTCCTTTTGCTCAAGGAAACCATGAATGATATGTAGCACATAAAAAATGCAGTACGTAAGTGCATTTTTAAGCATATGCTTTAAAGCTCATGTTAAAAAAAATGCACAAGGGATTGTCTCTCCTGTGAAAAGCTATACATATTGGCCTGCGATGTGACAATAAGGACTAGTCTTTAAAAAATATGCACTTTCCAGTTTTACCTTAGAAGAAATGAATGTGACTATTAATAAAAAGCACTGCGTATTCATCTAATATTTATAAGATTCAAATGACATCGCTTAAAAAAGAATCTAAAACCATTTCAATAAAGTATTCTATGTAGCCCCTGAGCAATTTAATTTTGTATTTCATCTATGTAAAAAACAGATGTAATGGTGACATGGTGACATATTCCTGTAATTCCAGAACTCTGGGAGGCTAAAGTTTGACCTCAGGCTAGTGAGACCATCTCAAAAGAAAAAATAAAAAAAGTCCTGGGGATGTTGCTCAGTGTGGCCTTGGGTTCAACATCCAGTACCTCCCCCCCCCCCCAATATCAAGTCATTACTCTTACCAGGGGGAAATACAGAAAGAAGGAAATAAGTAAAAATACCTGGGTTAAATCGCCAATACCACACACACACACAAAAATTACTCCTTGTATCAAGGGAAATACAGAAAGGAAGTAAAAAGCGTATTTTTTAAAAACGTTTTTTTTCATCTAAACATAAACTCTTAGCCAGGCATGGTGGCACACACCTGTAATATCAGTACTCTGGGAGGCTGAGGGAGGAGGACTGCAAGTTCCAGCCAGCCTGGGCAACTTACTGTCTCAAAATAAAAATAAAGGACCAGGGATGTAGCTCAGTGTAAAGGCCCTGGGTTCAGTCCCCAGAACTGCCAAAAAGAAAGGTAAACTTTTTTGCTATAACCACAGAAAGTTTTGTTTGGTTTATTTGGCTAAGTTCTCAATCATCATTTGTTTTGAGATTCACATTTTGGGCAATTTATTTAAAACTATTAGCTGAGGGCTGAATATGGTGGCACATGTCTGCAATCCCAGCACTTGGGAGGCTGAGGCAGGAGGATTGCCAAGAGTTCGAGACTACCCTGGGCCATATGGTGAATGCAAGGCCAGCCTGAATTGTATAGTGAGACCCTGTCTCAAAAATTGAAACAAGGGGCCAGGGATGTAGCTCAGTGGCACCATTCCTGCCTGGCAGGCTCAAGGTCTTGAGTTCGATCCCCCCCCCCAAAGAAAAATCAAAACAAAAAAAACAAAACCATTAGCTGATAGTTATTTACTAATTCCTCTAACGGTTAATAGTTTATCCTTCAGGGGCTATAAATTTTATCTTCTTTTCTTAAAAAAGCCAACAGAGTCTAACTCTGTAGTCCAGGCTAAATATGTGTACTTCTGATTTCTATTGCTATTAGTATAGGTACAATTATCAACCTAACTGCTAAATCTCTATACTTCTGACGGAATTTCTCTAATAACTGGGATACCCTTTTCTCATGGTAGTTTCTACAAAGAGAAACTGAACATCAATATTATAACAGTAACTTTAAAAAAAATCCATGAACTATTAGCATAGGTTTTATCCACTAACACTAGTTCAAATGAAAAACAAAAAGCAGAATTTGGGAGGGAAACCTCAGTCTCCTAACAAATAGGTATCTGTAAAGTGCTTAGAACAGTACCAAGTAAAATCTAAGTAAATATTTGCTGAATAATATAAAAGAAATCACTTTTGTCTGATGAGCTTCTCAATATCCTTCCACAGGCCAGCCTCCAAATCTTGGGTTCAAAGGATACTCCTAGCTGGGCAAGGTGCCACATGCCTGTAATCCTAACACTTAAAAGGCTGTGGTAGGTGGATCACAAATTTGAGGACAGCCTGTGATATAGAGCAAAATCCTTTCTCAAAAACCAGAAAAATAGGGCCAGGGATTTAGCTCAGTGGCAACTCGCCTGCCTCACAAGTTCAAGGTCCCGAGTTCAATCCCCAGTTACCAAAAAAAAAAAGGAACCCCCCCCCCAACATAAGATCCTTCTGCCTCAGACTCCACAGGAGCTGAAACTATAGACAAGTGCCCACACACTTGGTTTACAATAAATCATTTTGAGATTAGTCATCATTTTCAGCCTTATATAATATTAGAAGTCTCAGAGCAGACTGATGGCAAATAAGACTTTTAGCCCCTAAACAAATGTCCTATGTCAAAATCCCTATGGCATGTTTCTTCAGTACTATGCTTCACTCAGTAGCAAATCCTTCTACCTTCGTATGCCCCATCTGCTCTGGACTAAGACATTCTGCAGATCTTATTGCCTCACCTCTTATTTCAGTACCAATCTCAAGAGAGATCTCCAGCTTCACCACTTTATGCCCATTATCTTATCAAGATTCCGCTGTGAGAGAAAGTGGCAAAAACTAATCATTCTAGAACAGCATTTTCTTTTTTTAAACTCATAGCAGTCCTCCTGCCTCAGCCTCCCAAGTGCTGGGATTACAGGTGTACACTACCACCCCTGGATAGAACAGCATTTTCCAAACTCATCTGACCATGAAACTTTTTTTCTTTTGCAGTGCCAGGTGAAACCCAGGGTCTTTCCCTTGTAGGCAAGCACTCTACCACTGAGCTACATCCCAGCCTGGAACTTGTTTTTTAATTTAATGCCCACACATACATAAGAACAGGGAAAATTACTCTTGAAAACATTAAATGGTACAGTGGTATAATGTTTGTATGTAAGGTTTTCAAGTTATCCTAACTATATTTTAGAGGCTTTATAAATTGATAAAATAACATACTTTATGCCAACTGAATATACTTTTTACCATTTAACTGTCAGGATTAAAAATATGTATTAGAGGGGTCGGGGATTTAGCTCAGTGGTTCCATCAAGCGCAAGGACTTGAGTTCAATCCCCGGTACCAAAAAAAAAAAAAAGAAAGTATTAGAAGCAAGGCGTGATAGCACATGCCTGTAATTCTAACACCCAGGAGGCTGAGGCAGGAGGACTGTCATGAGTACTAGGCCAGCGTGAGCTACACAGCAAATTCAAGGCCAGCCTGGGATATATAGTGCCTCAAAAAAACAAAAACCATAAACCAAAAAACCAAAAAACCCCACCCCAGAGTAAATAACGTATTAGAGCTGGCATGGTGGGACAAACTGTAATCCCAGCACTTGGGAGGCTGAGGTAGGAGGGTAACTGTGAAATCAGAAGCCAGCCTGGGCTAAAGTGAGTTCAAAGTCAGCCTGAACTACATAGTGAGAATGTGTCTCCAAAAAACAAGAAAAACAAAAGGCTTGGGATGTAGTTCAGTGTGAAGGCCCTGGGTCCAAACCATAGTATCACAAAAAATAATTTGTTTTACTCTCCCCACCTTAGTTACCATGTCTCATATAAGTACTTTCTATTAATTATTAGTCTTGACCATATTTCCTACACTGTTACTACAATAAAAATTCACAAAGGAATAAATCAAATTTTACCAAATAGAGTCTACTTCTCATCTATAATCACTATTTAATGATGTGAAAAGGAGTCTGAATTTTGTAGTAAACAAAAGTGCTACAATCTTTAAATTACTGTATTTCACATTTAATCATAAAATTAATTTTTTACTAACTTCACTGGCACATTAAGGAGATATTCAAAATCAAAAGAGAAAAAAGAAAAGCAATTGACCAGAAGGACTGGTAAATTCTGAAAACGATATATATTCTTGCCATATATGACTACTGTCAAACTAGAGGCAAAATAATGTCTTTTCCACAACAGGCAGAAACCATAGTCTATTTGTAAGTAATAAGACCAATTTCAGGCATTAAATTATGTAACCTCTAAATTCAAATAAATTAAGCACCTCTGATACAAAAGGCATCATGTAAAATATGTGTATCCAAAGAGGTATATCAGAATACTATCCTCACCCCCTAGTAGTTAAGGATCTTATTTTTTTATTGTTGGGTTTTTGTCTTTGTTTTTGACACAGGGTTTTGCTGTGTAGTTCAGTGTGTCCTTGAACTCACTGTAACTCGGGCTGACCTTGAATTCACAGTGATCCTCCTGCTTCAGCTTCCTGAGTGCTAGGATTATGAACGTGTTACCACATCCAGATTTCCCAAATAATGTTAACATTAACTCAACAAAAGAACACGTTTCTGTCTTAAGTCTGAATCTTACAGAATTCAATCTACCCTCTTTAACCTTTCATATTTGTCAGAAAACAAATTAAACGTAACTTGTAAAAATTTGTGTGATCAGATATTTGGAGGAGAAGACCTAGCTAGTATGTCTAATTCATTCTGGAAAGAAATTTGACAAACACAGGAACCTATAAATGCTGCTATACTCTTGTAGCAATAACAGATATACTGTGGGTTGAATTATATCTCCAATTCATAATCACATGCAAAACATCTGATGTGACAAAAAACACTCTACTGGCTATGCTTCCCTGGGTTTCTGGAAAACCTCAGCTTTAAGACAGTGACAACAGGTTGGGGATTTAGCTCAGTGGCACCACGCTTGCCCCGAAACCTGCAAGGTCCTGAGATCAATCCCCAGTGGCGGGTGTGGGGGGAGGAGATAGTGACAGTACTTCGTATCTCATCTCTTACCCTTAACATCAATTACCTCCAGGAAATTCAACAGTTATACCATCCACCTTTTCTTTTCTTTCTCTTTTTCTCCCCTAATACTGGATATTGAATCCAGGGACTCCATACTGAGCTACATCTCTTCCCCTTTTTTATTTTGGCATAGTGTCTCTCTAAATCACCAAGATGCCCAGACTGGATTTGAACTTGCAATCCTACATCCTATCTCAACTTCCCACAGTACTGGGATTACAAGTATGTGTCACCATGCCTGGCTTCTATCCACCTTTTGCAAAAGAAAACCCAAAGAATAACACCATCACTGGACCACTGGTTCTTTTTTCTACCATTCAGGAATAAAATCAAAAAATATTTGTCTTATACATTTGAATTACATAACTGCTACAAGTACTCAAGAAACTTGGAGATGGGCTGAAAGAGAATTTCTTTTATAATATGTATTAATGATCACCTATTCTAGAGCTCCTGATAAACTTAACCAGTATCATCTCATATTCTGTCCTGTAATCCCCCAAACCTTTCATTTTAAATATTGAATATTACTTAAAAATAAATCTGAGCTGAGCGTGGAGGTGTACACCTGTAATCCCAGAACTAGGGAGACTGAGGCAGGAAGACTGCTATGAGTTCGAGGCCAGTCTAGACTACACAGTAAGACTTGATGTCAAAAAAGGGGAGAATTGGGCTGGGGATTTAGCTCAGTGGTTCCACTGCCTGCCTCCCAAGCACAAGGACCCAAGTTCGATCTCAGGTACCAAAAAAAAAAAAGGGGGAGAATTTTATAGTATCCAAATTAACTTTCAATAAAAATAAGTAACTGGTTATAAAGTAGGAGGGGGGATACATTTTCCATTGTCTTCCAACTGGTATCTTCAGTTCAAACAGAACCTTAGTTTTTTTAAGTTTTGCCAAGGCAATGGGCCCAAATCACCATGAAGATAACAGGATTCCACAATACAGTGCTTTAACTTTTAAAAAAAATAATCAACTTTTCTAGTTTCTTCCTATCATTGACTCATTAGCATCTCAACTGCACAAAGTCCAAAAGAGGAGTTAGGACACATGGATTTTTTTTCAACCTAAGGCTTGATGGAGAAGAGGCAGAGGCCTCAAAGAGATCTACTATGGCAAATCATGCCGTTTTTATGTAAACTGCAGCACTAATGAGATATATTTAGGTTAGAAAAGAAACAATAATGGTCTCTTTCTGATTCTCCTGAAGGTTAATAATATTCTAAGAAAACAGCACATCCTTTAGCACCTTCCCATAAGGACAAGAGATAAGTGGAATAAAGATGTATTCTTACCTATATTGGGAGCAAGATACTTTCCTATAAAGATTTACCAACAAATCTAGCTTCTAAGAATTAAACTACCCAGTCAGGCATAATGGCACACGCCTATAATCCCAGTACTCTAGGAGGCTGAGGCAGGATGGTCATAAGTTCAAGTCCACCCTGGGGAATTTAGAGACTCAGCCAAACCCTGTCTCAAATTAAAAAATAAAAACGGTTGAGGATCTAGCTCGGTGCACAGACCCTGGGTTCAATGCCGAGTACTGCAAAAAGAAGAATAAAAATAGAATCAAACTATCTCTGATCTTGAACGATTTTTCCTAATAGCTGTTTTCTTCCTGTAAGTACCCCGAACACTTATCGGTGTCACAGCCTATCCAAGACCTCTGCTTGTTTATTTTGGCTCGGGTTCTAGATACACTCGCGGTCAACCTGTCCACCAAGCCAGCTCTGGGAAACACGAGCCACTGCGGCGAGGCCACAGGAAAAGCGTGTCTCCGCGAGGACCTGCACGTCAGCCTCTGGTTTTCTCCTTTTGAATCCCGAGTAGGAAGTAAGTCGGCGCCCGCTTAGTTCCGGGAGCGGCGGCGTCCGTGGCGCCGTACGGAACCCGCCTGGGCCGCTCGGCCCCCGCGCAACAAGTGACCGCGCGCGCTCAGTCCCCGCGTCCGCCCGCCGACTTACGATCTCGGAGCGGCCGTCGCGGCAGGCGTTCTGGAAGCGCATCTGCCGCTCTTCGTGGGGCCGGTCCCTGAAGCCCGTGTACTTAATCTGCAAAGAAGGGACGGCCTGAAATCAGGAGTCAAATCCGCGGCGCCGCCCGCCCACCCCGCGCGGCGCCGATAAGGACTAGCTAGCGGAGTGTGCGGGCGGCGGCCGCCCCGGCGAGATTGCCCCTCCCCGGCATGCCGGCCCGGCTTCGTGAGGACCGCGCCACCCAAACTTTTCTCCCCCCGGGCCCACTCGGGACGCGCTGCGGCCTCCGCCGCCACCCGCCCGCCTCACCTCACACTCGCGGCTCAGCTTCCTGAAAAACTCCTCGTTCTCGAACTTGCTTCTCTGGTCGGGCACGACGCGCGGCATCTTCCCGCTCTGTGTCCGCGCCCACCGGGCCAAGCTTCGGGCTTGCGCGGGCACCCGCTGGCCCGGCTCCGCGCTGGCCGACTGACCGCCCACCCGCGGCGCCTGGACTCCCACTTCTCTTTGTTTAGGGCGCCCGCCCGCGTGGGCTCCCGCTCCAGGGAGTCCGAAGTGCAGCCGCCGGCTCGAGCCCAACCCACGCCGCCTCAGCCGTTGCCTACCGCCCGCGCAGACCCAACTCACGCCGCCCCCGGCCGCCACCGGCCGCCACCGCCGCCACTTCCTCTCACCGCCCACCTCGTTCACTCGCCCGTCCGCCCCGCCCCCTGGCCCCACCCCTCCTTCTCGAGCGCCCGCCCGCCTCAAACTCCAGCAAACAAGACGTACCATTCACAACTCCGTGGCCCGCGCCGCGCATGCGCTACCCGCTGTCTTGCGGGGCGGCTGGGCTGCAAGGAACCTGAGCTGCTTCCGCAGCGTAGCTCTCTTCCTCTTGCCTGTCCGCAGGCCACTAACGCAGTGTACAGCTATCCTGTGGGGATCCTCCTGCCCTTTGGCAACCGAGAGTTGCCCTGCATGTCTCTTTTTCCGCCCTTTCTTGGCCATCTGGAACTTCTGGACTCCCCAGCCTCGCAGAGTGACCCCATATTGCTTCTTGAATGCAGGGAAACCTAAATCCCTGACGACCTTGTATCCCTAAACCCACGGGGAGGAGTGTAGACTGTGCACGTCGAAGATCAGAGGTGGAGTCAGACTGGCCTTAGATGGGATGTAGCTCCCCTGCCTGATGAGTAGGACCTTAGACGTATACTGAACTGCCAAGCCCGATTCCTAATTTCTAAAATGTAGACACATTTTAGCTCAGAGTGTTAGCATTAGAGTCTTTATGTAGGCCAAGCACATGATGGACTCTAAATAATTTTAAATTTCTTTTTGTGAAAAAATAAAAAAAATAAATTTCTTTTTGTTTGTTTAAGGTTTTTGTATGTTTGTTTTTTTGATACTCTGGCTATGTAGTCCAGGCTGGCTTTGGACTCACTATGTAGCCCTGGTTAGCCTTGAACTCACACCAATCCTCCTCCTTCAGCTTCCTTAGTGCTGGGATCACAGGCATGCGCCACTAAGGCCAGCTAAGTTTTAAATTTCTAAAGAACCAGCTAAACCGGGGGCATGGTGGTACACTTTTGTCAGTCCAGCACTTGGGAGGCTAAGGAAAGAGGATCGAAATTCGACCCCAGCCAGGACAACTTAGCAACTTAGTGAGACCCTGTCTCAAAGTAAAAGGACGGGATATGTAGCTCAGTTCAAAGGCCCTGGGTTCAGTCTCCAGTACAACAAAAAGGCAGGATGGGTAAATTATATCTACAAGGGTCAGGAGTTTAGCTCAGTGGCACCATGCCTCCCTTGCAAGCACAAGGTCCTGAGTTCAATCCCTGGTACTGAAAAAAAACAACTATATATCTATTTCTTGCCAGTCCATATATTTACCTAAACATGCAAGCAAATCCACAAAACATTATCAACAAGTTCTAAGGAAGTCCAAGCTGGAGAAAATCTGACACTGGGTTTATGACAGTAGGTTCAAAGTTGGTCCAAAGTAAATCCTGATCTTTAACGTTCCAGTTTATCAAAAACTCAGTCCAAGCTGGTTGTACTGGCACACACTTGTAATATCAGCCCTCTGGGAGGCTGAGGCAAGAGGATCAAAAGTTGGAGCCCAGGCCATGGATTTAGCTCAGTGGTTCCACCGCCTGCCTTGCAAGTGCAAGGTCCCGAGTTCGATCCCCAGTACCAAAAAAAAAAAAAATTGGAGCCCAGCCAGGGGGATTTAACACCTTATTGAAACCCTGCCTCAAAAGAGAAAAAAAAAATTTTTTTTTTGTACTGGGGATTGAACTCGGGACCTTGCAGTTGCAAGGCAGGCGGTGGAAACACTGAGCTAAATCCCCGGCCCAAAAGAGAAAAATTTTAAAAGCCTTGGGATGTAGCTCAATGGAAAAGACCTGAGTTCAATCTCCAGTATTGCAGTCCAAGGATGGCAAATAGGTCTGATTGGTACTAGCTGGCCAGATTGCAAAAGATTGTGAGGATACACCTAAACTCAGGGATTAGTTCCAAATTCAACTGGTAATACTTGCCTGAGTGCAGAATTTTACAAAATTCCCATCCTTGTCCAAATCAACCTGTTTTATAGACGTGGAACTGAGCTAGGATAAACAACTGTCTTGGTTTGCCAGGGACTGTTCTGATTTTCATGATGAAAGGCTCATATCTCCCAGGAAACCACTCACTCTCAGCAAACTGGGATGATTGGTCACCCTCTGAGGTCTGGAGAGTCAAACTTATAGGCCAGCTGGCCATGATGGCATGGACATGTGGTTCTAGCTTCTGCGGAGGGTGATGCAGGAACATCATTCGAACCCAGGGATTGATGACCAGCATGGACAGCATGGCCAGATTCTGTTGAAAGCAAGCAAGCAAAAGGGAGGAAGGAAGGAAAGAAGGAAGGAAGGAAGGAAGGAAGGAAGGAAGGAAGGAAGGAAGGCAGGCAGGAAGGCAGGCTGGCTAGTTGTTTTGATGGATATACTCCTCTGAATAACAAACATAGCATCAGATTCTTCTTAGGGCATGTTCCCCTAACCCACAGCAAGACTGTGTACAGATGTGTGTACACAAATAGAAAGGATATAGGCATGGATGTCAGCAACTACTATTGGTAGATCTTCAACTGTCTTGGAATCTTCTGATCAGGCCTCTTTCTATTGAAACTGACAGAAACCCAGTTCCAACAAACATATCTAAAAGGGTCTGTTTTATTCCAGTACATCAGAGAAAGGGACAAATGAACATTATCTGATCACAACTTTTTCTTTTCCACTTTTCCATTTTTCCTCATGGCTTAATTCTCTCAGACTCTCTTGGATGACATTCATTTCTTGGCAAAAGATGGAGGGCTGGGGATTTAGCTCAGTGGTTCCAGCACCTCCCTTGCAAGCACAAGTTCCCAAGTTCGATCCCAGGGACCAAAAAAAAAGTAAAAGATGGAACCACCTACTTCTCCATCTTCTCATGAAATTCTTACAAAGGACTCTGATCACCGATCCTTGGTCACATATTTTCCCACTGCAAATTGTTTATGTCCACCATGATGTTGATATGATGTAGAGACATGATTGATCAACTTACATTATATGCCCTCCTATCAGAGGTTCCGGCCTGTGGTTGGCAGCCTCAGAGAGAAGCTGATGATTGAAAGATGGAAAAAGAGAATAACAGTTTCCCAAGAAGGAGGGGGTAGGAGTGCATTATGGGCCCACTGAAGCTTGTATCAGCAGCATCTGGCAAAGGATGCCATTTGTATTTTGCTGCATAAATGTTCCGGTCAAACTGATAGAAAAAGTCCACATCAGCACAGGCAAAATACAGAGAAAACCAGCTTTAAAAATTTGCAATTTAGGGCCGAGGATTTAGCTCAGTGGTGCTGCTGCCTGCCTTGCAAGCGAAAGTGCCTGAGTTTGATCCCTGGTACCAAAAAAAAAAAAAAATTGCAACTTATGTTGGGAGGTAAGTGAGGCAGCGTCTACCTCAAGATATCAAGGCAGGGGAATTTAGCTCTGTGGTAGAGTGCTTGGTTAGCAAGTGTGAGGCCCTGGCTTTGGTCCTCAGCACCCAAAAATTAAAAAAAAATAAGATACCAAGGCAGAAGTAAGTCACTCATCACTCACAAAGAGTAAAACCCTTTATGTGTCTGCTGCCTCTGCTCAAATCTTCCAGTCCAGGTAAGAAGACCTTTAGGCATTAGGACAGCACTGGCATTGTTTAAATGAGAAGATAGTGATTTTCTTCTGAGTCAACAAGGACTGTGGAAACCAGAAGAGCTCACTGCTGGAGTTTTTGTTGCTGGCCTTCATGGTAGGAAAAAACATATCCTAGGGATAACCCATGGGATACTATTTAGCACCACCACATTCTATGTAGGTTGACATTTCTATGAAACTTTTCATTCCTATCTCTAAAAATGATCCACAAGGAGGCACTGCTACTTTACAGTGGGTCCAGGAAGGACTCACAGACTTGCAGCTGATTGTGGCCTTTAGTCTGTAGTAATAATTGCTTATGCCATGGGACATGTGGGATAAATAAAACTTGGAAGATCTCTGGCATGGCCTATATAACCAAATAGATACCCTGAGCTTTGACAAGGGAAAGATCAAGGTCAAGGGAGCTGGGCCTAGATGGCTGGGAATGTCCCATTGGTCAGGGTGCTCTAAGTGTCAACTGAATGGGCTTGGAGAGGAACATCTTCAGGGGAAGGCTTGGCAAAGCCTGTCAAACAATTCAGAACAGCAGCAGCCTCTGGCAAACCCAGGCCACAGGGCAGCCGACAGTCAGTGTTGTCTGGCAGGGACTACCGGGAAACAAGCCACAGGCTGAAGGAGCCTCCTTAGTTGACCTCTATACACGGAGTTTTTGGTGGTTGTTTTAAATTTTTCACTTATTTAAAAAATAGGATTAAAAGAAATTTATAAAGGAAATTTTCATCCATGTCAGGTAATTAGGTCTGTGTGCCTAAAATTAGGTCTGGCAGCTAGCTCTCTGATTGGTTATGGATTGATCCAGATAGGACTCTGTGGAGGAGCTCACCAAGATCCAGCTCTGTGAATGTCCACAGATGGAAACCCGGGGTGTCTCCCCCGGCTGCCCAAAACCAGACTGAATCCTCTGAAGCTTTGCTACCTAGGACCTTCCTTTCTTAAGCATACACCCAGCCTTGGAGCCCCTTTAACCTTATCCCTACTTTTCTGAGTGGATGGCTGCTCTTGCAGAACACCCACACTGATCTTAAATTGGTGGGGGAAAGAATGCACAATATGCTGAGCAGGGTATGGAAAGCTCTCAACTTTCTAGCCCAACTATGATGCTCTGAGGTGGGTGCTTTTCTGCCCCTTATCTCAGATACTGCCCATACCACCTCCTGAGTTAGGTCTTCCTGTCCCCATCAAACAGATGAAGAAATAGAAACTATGAAGAGGTAAATAAGGTAAATAAGACAGTGACAAGAAGCTGACCTATTACACATAACAAAATGGCTAAGTATTGGCATATATTATCTTCATTCATTCTTCATTGCAACCTTGCAAGTCTGACATTTCCCCTTCAGTGCTGGGAGTTGAGCCCAGGGAGCACTGATCTACATCCGCAGCCTTTCAAATTTTATTTTGAGACAGGGTCTTGATAAGTTGCCCAGGCTGACCTCAAACTTGTGATCCTCTCCCTTAGCCTCCCTAGCTGGAATTATAGGTGGTGCCACCATACCTGGCAAGTTTGACATCACTGACCCTACCCTACAGATGAGGAAATTGATCCTCAGAAAAGCTTAGTGAGCCCAGGATTGTGGTCTTAACCATTCTACTCTGATGGTAGAAATGGTAAAATTCCTGCTTGTCTCCCTTGATGAACTGTGAACACATGCAGAGTTGTGGCTAAGGTCCCTCTTCCTGGAACACCCATCATGTCTACAAGCCTTCTTAATACATTGAGTAAAGAGGTCCTATTGTAGGGCTTGTGGTAGGATGTGACTCTAGCCTTTGAACGTTGGTCATTCCTTTCCCTGATCCCAACTGTTTGTTCCTCTTTCCTTTGGAAGGTCAAGGCCTAGATGTTCTACCTCCTCATGTTCAAAGAAAGCATGGCTTTTTACAGGTCTGGTGTTAGCAGCCACCTACATCTGCCTCTCCTCTTTTTTTTTTTTTTTTTTGATACCAGGGATTGCTAAATCCCTGGCCTTTTTTTTTTTCCGTCTCCTCTTGAGGGCGTAGAGTCCTCCCAGGCCTCAGTGCCTCTGGTCATTTTTTTTTTTTTTTTTTTAAAGGAAATAGTTTCCCTTCAGTTACTGAGGATATATTGTACTATCTTGAAGCTGAAATAGGATCTGGAACCACTTGAGGGGAGTGGAAGAGAAGGGAAATTAGTGGCTGGCACCAGGCCTAAAGCCTGGCTCCACTCAGCTTCTAGTTTTTGGAAGCAGATGGGCCTAAATTCAGGATGAAGGTATCATCTGCCTGAGTGTGGCTGTTTCTTGGGCCCTGAAGATTTTTTTTTTTTGAGATATAATTCAAATACCATAAAATTCACCCTTGGGCCCTCAAAGATTTCGCCACCCTCCCATAGTGTTTTCCCCTCTTTAGCTTTTCTGCTACCCTCCCCCACCAACTCAGCCATGCCATAGGCAAAGGAAAGCAGAGAAGAGCAAGTTTCCTCAGAATTGCATTTCTTCGGTGTTGGGATCAATAAACCCGTTTGCTTAAGAGGAACCAGATGATTTCATCCTTGTAATTACAAGTTTGATGTTCGCAAATCTTGCCCAGGCTCCAAATGAGCCTCTTTGTCATGGGGGTGGGGTGGGGTGGAGGAGTTTCTCCAAATGCCTGGGGATGGGGACCGAGCCTGGAGTGGTGGAAAGAGGCCCAGGCTGGGGTCAAGAGGCTGGCTGACCATTTTAGAGGGCGGCTTGGGAATGCTCCCCCACCCATCCCTACTTCCCTATTTCCCTAGTTTCTGGTGAGTGATGTGAAACAGAGTAGACAGGAGGCTAGGGAAAAGCAGCTGCCAGCTCTAACCACACCACACTCCTGCTTGAGCCCCGCCCCCAAGTATCCCATTGGCCCGTGGCAGAAAGACAAAGGCCTTCAGCCTAGCATTCATGACCCCTCCCCACCACCATTACTTTCCTTTCCAATCTTGTCTCCCACCATGTCTCCCCATGGCACCCTGCTGGAATTTCCCACATGCCTTGGGCATAATTTACTCCCTTTTCTCTGCTAGAAAAATTCATACTTCCTAAAATATAATTTTTGGGGCCTCTGATTATCTTCCACAGAATGACTACCTCCCCCTCAGTACCCACTCATTCTATAATTCTGCTATATGCTATGTGCCAAGAACATGGTCAGCCCACCTGTGGCACAGAAGCACTTTGACTTCTGTGAAAATTTGGCTTTCCACTAATTTGTGTTTATTTTACTACTGTGCAGCCTTCATATGGAGGTCTGTCCCCACACTCTTAAGATTTTTTTCTAGTACAAGGGGTCAAACCCTAGCATATTCTACCACTGAGCTACATATCCAGCCTTTTTTTATCTGTTTATTTATTATTTTGAGACAGGGTCTCATTAAGTTGTCCAAATGAGATTTGAACTTGTGATTCTCCTCCCTCAGCCGAAGTGCTGGGATTACAAGCGTGCCCCACTAAGCCTGACAAGACTTTTTTTAAAAAAATTACTTAACACTTGCACATTCCTTTAGTAGGAAATTTAGGAAATATAGGAGAAAAGTAAAAGAGTCCCACCATCTTAAAATAATCACTGATAGCTGGGCCTGGTGGAGCACATCTATAGTTTTAGCTACTCAGAAAGCTGATGAGGAGGACCACTGAGCCCCAAAAGTGAAAGCCAGGCTGGGCAACAACAACAACAACAATCACAAGGCCAAGCTGAACTCCAGAGATCCTGTCTCAAAAATAATAACAATCAATCAATCAATCAATCAATCAATGTTAACATTTTAGTATATTCCTTTGCCCTCGTTCCAGTCCTATATTATTTTCACATATTTATGACATCTTATATGTGCAATTTTGAATGTTCTGTTAGAGTTATCACCCTAACCCTATCACACAAGTATTTTGCCATGTTATCATTTAATACTCCTAATGTCATTTTATAGCTCCACTGTTGTTTGGCCAGTTCCCAACTGTTGGACATTTAGGTTGTTTCTTGTTACTCACTGTTACAAACAAAGCCACTATAAACATTATGGTGCATAGGCTATTTCTTAAAAGTTCTGGATGTATTTTTTGTATCAATTTCTAGAAGCAGAACCACTAAATCAAAAAGTATGGGCATCGTAAGTTTCCTGATATATGTTGCCAACTTTCACTTTGGTACTGGCTCTTTTCTCTTCTTGAATTTTAAAAATCTATTCTCTTCTCCTCCTATTTCTCTTCTCAGTGTCTCAGACACAGGAAATGCCAACCAAGAATAGACCAAGACTTGCAGATAGAGATCGATCGATCAATAAAGGAGGTTGAATAATTTAACACTCATTTCTGGCTCATTATTGATTCTGGAATCCAAGTGCATCCTCTTTTACCTTCTTTTCTTTTGTGTTCCTTCTAATGACACCTTGACACTCTGCCTTGTTCATGGATTCTTCCTCAAGTTTTAAACCACTTAGGCAAGCAGGGTTTCCCATTATGCTATAATATTGCCATGCAAGTAGGCAGAAAGAATTACTAGCCCACAGCCTACTCAGAAGCTTCCCTGCCTTCTAGGAATACAAGGGAAACAATAAAGCAGGCAATAGTTGTCTTCCTCAAGAAGACATTTCTGAGTGAATGGACAAGGAGTTCAACTCTGCCTGTTCTAACCCTGGCCAATTTCTGCTGTCTAGCTTCCCTCTCTCCCCTTTACTGGCCAAACTAACTCATATGCTTTATTTATTTATTTTTATTATTACGATTTTTTTTTTTTTCTTTTTGAGACAGGGTCTCAATATGTAGTTCAGGCCAGGCTTGAACTCACAATGTAGCCCAGGCTGGCTTTGGACTTGCAGCAATCTTCCTGCCTCAGCCTCCCAAGTGCTAGGATATAGACATGTATCATTATGCCCAGCCTCTGTATGCTTTAAGTGTAGTCTAGAGGCCTCTGAGAACCTTTCTCCCTCCATGTTTTTTTTCTTTTCTTTTCTCTTTCTTTCTCTCTTTCTTTTCTTTTTCTTTTGCTACTGGAAATCAAACTCGGGTCCTTGCACTTGCGAGGCAGCCGGTGGAACCACTGAGCTAAATCCCTGGCCCTTTCTTTCTCTCTTTCTCTCTCTCTCTCTTTCTTTTTGCAGTGCTGGGGATCAAATCTAGGGCCTTGTGCATACTAGACAAACCCTCTATCACTGAACTAGACCCCTAACCCCCTGAGAAGCCTTTCATGCAGAGCAGAATGGTGGCCCTATAGCATCCCTCACCACTGCCTGCCCTGAAGACTGGACTTGACTGCCTCAAAAGCACCCCACAGTCTTGGTACCTTCCCTAGCTGTACCTAATGGTAACTTTATCTTGCTCCCTCCTGCCTAAGGGGAGCTCCAAGCATTCCTTGAAACTTAGGTAGTGTTGGTGACTTAGTTGAACAGAGATATGCCACCCAGATTCCTTCAACAAAGGACTTTTAATTCCAGCAGCTGGGAATATGCTCAGTCCTCATTAAGATCTCTTGAGGGGCAGAGAACTACCTACAAGTCACTGTCTTCCTGGAGCAGTTACATCTAATGATGGATCATGGTCAAAGTACAAAGGGAAAGCAGGACAATGCTGATGGGCTGGGCTTGCTCCAGGGCTCCCTGTGGGATTAACTGAGGCAGGTGGGCCTGCTAAGTAGCCTGAGTTCCCAGTTTGCCCAGTCCTACTTCCTTCCTCTCCCATCAACAGGTTTTGGTATCTAGGCCAGTTCTTAATAAATAGCTGCAAGCAACTTCCTAGAGAGCTCAATATATGACAGTGGCAAGGAATTATTCCCAAGAGAGCTTCTTCTAGTGCTATCTCCCATATTTTAAGTCTAGCCTGAGCTCGATTCTCTCTGAGAAGCTATAGGGAAGCCACTTTTAAATGTGTTTTAAGATTTTGTTAAACTTTACTTTTTAAATTTACTGTACTGAAGTTGAACCCAGGGCTTTGAGCATGCTAGGCAAGCACTTTACCACTGAGCCACATCCCCTTCTTATTTTATTTTGGGACAAGTCTTATTAAATTGCCCAGCCAAGCCTGGAATTTAGCCTTCAGAATAGCTGGATTACAGGTATGTGCCACCATGACCAATTTTAAGTTTTATTTTTAAAAGATTTTTAAAAATTGTTTTGGCATAAATAGCTTTGGGGACAGCAACAGTTGTCTGGTATGAGCTGAGATTCCACATTTGCAAAATTTGGGCACAGTATTTGCTTTAGAACAAAGCAATTTCCTAAAAACTCCCTATTGAAGCTTCCAAATATCTCCAAGGTAAAGAGGGAAGGAATTACTGCCTTATTTTGCAATTCATGAAATTGAGACTTATGAGGTAACCAACTCATTCAGGGCACATAATGGGGCAGACCCAGAGGATGAAAGAGTCCTAAATTTGAAGAAATTAATTTCCTTCATTGTTCTTTACATAGAGTTTTAGTGACTTGCCTAAGATCTCTGGGCTAGGTAGTTCCTGTTTTCTCATTTATAGAGGACAAAAGCCTGATTCTACCCATTAGTATTATTTTGGTTTAAGATGACAGAAAACCCAAATACACATAGCTGATGGAGGGGAAAGGATATAGCTCAGTGATAGAGCACTTCCCTAGTATGTGTGAGACTCTCTGTCTAAAACCCTAGCACTGTGCAGGGAGAGGGGGGTATATACCTGTAATTCCAACACTCAGGAGGCTGAGGCAGGAAGGTTACTGTGAGTTCAAGACCAGGCTGGGCTACTTAGTGAGTTCAAGGCCAGCTTGTACTACATAGTGAAACTTTGTCTCAAAAAACAAAACAAAAGAAAGCAAAAAAACTAGAGGGTTGGTGATTTAGCTCAGTGGTGCTGCTGCCACTTGCCTCGAAAGCGTAAGATCCAAAGTTCAATCCCCAGTACAAAAAAACCCCACAAAAACTCTAGCACTGGAAAACAAACAAACAAAAATATATTAGCTCACTTAACTGGAATGTCTAGGCATATCACTGACCTGAGGTGTTGGGTAGATTCAGGTGTTCAAGCACCAACATCAGAAATCTTCCTCTTCCTCTTTCTCTTCCTCTCTCTCTCTCCGCCCCCCTCTTCTCTTGTTCTGTTCTAGCTTCATTCACCCAGTGACTCACCCACATATGGTAGCCATTCTACCAGGGACTTGAGGAATACCCTTCCCAGATTTTCCCACAAAAATCTTTGGATTGACTTTAATGTTCCAAGTTTGGGTTACATGCTCATCCCTGAACTCTGGATACTGTGGACAGGGTGATGTCACAGGAAAAGGAATGGTTGTCCTGCAGTCAAAAACATCAGAAAGTATGTGGGTTGGAGTTTAGCTCAAAGTTATAAACTCTCAAAGAATGGTAGCTGTAACACTTTTTAAGGCCCTTTCTAACTTTGAAATTCTAGTATCTGTACATCTCTCTATTTTGACATAAATCCAACTGTAAATACTGGCAGTCAAGGGAAGCACTAGATAACAATTTGGGTTCATACAAGGTCTAGCTAAAATCTCATAAAATGAGCTGAGCAGGAGCCTGGAAAGGAGCCTGGCAGAGTAAAACTGGGGAGTCCATATTCCCCTATAGCAGAGGGTAACTGCCTGGCTTGCCTCCTGTAGCACAGCCAGAGGCAGTGGCAGTGCCAGAACTAGGATATGGCCCTGAAAGGGGCTCCCTCACGCTCTGAAGCCTGCTATACCCATGGTCCCTTCAAAGGATCCTGCTTCATTCTGCATCAATTGATTTGGCTGATTAGGAGGGGGCTGGCCTATCTCTAATTGCTGAAGGCAGTTGTACATAGGCTGGAGTGGAATACTATGGCTGCAGACACTGACCAATGTGGTTGCTTTGTGTTAGGTGGCGACCAAGTGATCATCCAATCAGAGCCTCTCTGAGGGGTGTGTTCTGTGTGAGTGTACCTGTGAGTTGCAAGCCCAGAGGAGTCAGGTTCCATCTGAGGCCTCATCCACTCTGTAAACCATGTAAGTGTTGCCCCCTGGAGGTGTGTGCTGCAACAGCTCTTCTGTCCGCCATGCTTGAATGTTGGGAGGTGGTGAATGGAACCTTGACTAATGGATTCACATCCAGGCTGCCTCGTGGCTTCTCATATATAGCCACTTACTACCTATGGTTATTTGGGTGTAGTTGCATCCTTCCTCTTCAGAAAGGTATTCTAAAAAAAAAAAAGAAAGAAAAAAAAAGAAAGGTATTCTTTACCCAGACATGCTCAGTTTTGTGGATGTGTTGGTTACCTAGAGATGAGGATTTCTCCTGGTAGGGAGGATCAGGGGATCCAACTGAGTGCCTAAAGATCACACAAAAGAGGTAATAGATAGAATAAAACCCAAGATCCTTTCTGCCAACAGTCTTTCCTAGCACTCTAACATCCTATGATTGGGAAGCAGGTGCCAAAAGGCCTAGCAACATGGCCAGAGTTTTGGAATCTTGGGCCTGGAGTCTGAAAGGCTTTGAAGGCTGTAGCAGCCCTTCCCCCAGGCTGGCAAAGCTGCTCTTTAGGCAAGAGACATGAATCAGCAACAGGCGCCTCTGCCTGCTGGTTATGGATTTTCCTGCCACTAGCGCTAATTTCCTTTCCTTTTTTTTTTTTGGTTCTGGGGATCAAACTCAGGACCTTCCACTTTCGAGGCAGGTGCTGGAACCACTGAGCTAAATCCCCAGCCCTAGCTTTTGCTTTGCCTTTTTTTTTTTTTTATCACTTTATAGTTTTCTTTCTTTCTTTCTTTTTTTGGGGGGGGCACCAGAGATCGAACTCGGGACCTTGTGCTTATGAGACAAGCAGCGGAAGCACTGAGCTAAATCCCCAGCCCAAGTGCTAATTTCCTGAAAGGTCTTTTCTTCCACTTTCAAAAGGGTTCTTGCTCCTTAACAGTGGCAGATCCACGACGACCATCCAGTAGCTCCTTAGTGCAGGAATCATTGGGTTCCTCCTCCAGCTCCAATGGCTGGAAGGGATGGGAGTGAAGAGAAGTCCTTGACCAGGGATACAGGGTGCTGAGGCCAGAGTTCGGTCCCACCACCGGTCTAGAGAGCCGAGAGGCTTTCCTTCTCCTACCTCCAGTCACTCTGCTTTTCCCTACTGGTCCTTTCAAATGCTCCTCCAGGAAGCCTTCCCCAACTCCCCAGCCTAGCCCAAGTCAGATGTCTCCTCTACGGTCCCACACCCTTCCAGCTGACCCCTTCTATCATGGGGGGGGGACCCTCAGTAATTAGGGGAGACAGGGGATGAAAAACCCATCCCTGCCCACTGTCTTCTCTCTGCCTGGGCTGCTCCCAGCATTGCCACCATTCTCTGTCCATCTGCCTGTCAGCTGCGTGTCCACCAGCTTCTGCTTCTTTCTCTACTCCCTGACTCTCTCAATCGATCACTCCATTGTGCCTTGTATCTGTCTCTGTTCCTTTTCTCATTCTTTAAATTTTATATGATTGTACCTCATTCTGTGAAGTACTCAAGGTGGCATCACTATCATTATGCCCTTTAATTGTTTAATCTCCATCCCCTAATTTCTCACAAGTGCTCTCTCCTCTACAGTTAATGACCTTCGTACGTGAAAAGGGGATTTCTCACTCCTTTAGAGAAGTGATCCTCTCCCCAAAGGAAGTCCAGCCCCACAGGCCTTGAGAGAGGTTCCAGAGTACATGACTGGACCCCAGTCCTTCCCACACCCAGGCCAGACCGAAGGAGTGGGGCCAGAGGGAGGGCACACAGAAAAGACTACTGCATCCAAGTGTGGTGGTGCATGCCTGTAATTCCAGCACTCTGGGCAAGTCCCAGCCTAGCCTGGGCAATTTAGGTCCTATTTCAAAAAAAAAAAAAAAAAAAGATAGGACTGAGGCTGTAGTTAGTTCAATCCCTAGTACTGAGAAAAAAAAACCACTGCATCCACAACTGGTTAGAGTCCTCAGCACCTCTAACCCACTCACTGCTCATGGCAATGAAGAATTGTGCAGTGGGTAATCTCTTCGGCCAACCCCATGTGTGGACTTTCCTGGTTGTCATTGCTTTTTCTAGAACATTCAGCTCTCCCCATAGTATGTCCTAGGCATAGGCCTATTTTGACCCCAACTCCAGGCCCCAGGGGGTCATCTGGGGGAAGGAGAAACCTTGAAGTGGTAGTGATTAACCCCTCATGCCCCCTCTTCCAGGCCTCCCTGGACTTCTATTAACTTGAGGTTTCTGCCCACAAAGTATGTAGGCTCCTGGAGGGCAGGACTGATCCGTTGGTCTCCCAAAGCCTGCAAGGTGCATGTGTCAGGGTGTGCAGCACAGGAACCGGGGGAGAAGGTCCAAGCATTCATTTGTTTCCTATGAGGGCCTGTGGCCCACTCGCTCACCCTCACCCTTGCAGTGGGGCCCAAGCTAGCGCCAGCTGTGGGTTGCCAAAGTCTGGCCCTGTCATGGCCACTAGCAGGGAACAGCTCTGGAGGCGGCCCACTCAGCCCCTGAGAGAGGCAGTCAAGGCTGTGAGAAGGCAACAAGTCTCACGCCAAGCTGTCCCCTCTCTGGAGCCTCAGTAGCCAAGCTGTCCCCTCTCTGGAGCCTCAGTAGCGTGACAGAGCCCGGGGCGCCCTGTCCCCTCGGGGGGGGGGGGCGGCGGTGTACTGATGGCCGGCGACAAGGCTCGGCCGACTCCAGCTCAGAAGGCTTCCAAGGGGGCCCAGCCCAGGAGCCCCCACCGCCAGCGGCGGCGACTTTCAGCTGCCGGCGCCCTAGCGTCCGCCTAGGCTCTGGCCGGGCGCCAGGCGGCGGGATCCATCACTGTATTTGGCGGGAGGCCGGCGGCGCGTCCCCCGGGGCTCCTAGGCGGCCGGCGCTGTCTGCCTGGCAGGGCTGGCGGGTGGCGGGAGCCTGAGCTCGAGGAGGCAGCGAGCGCGGCGCTGCGCGGGCTGCGGTCAGCCGGGCTGGCGCAGGGGCCGCGTCTCCCGCACTAATTGGCCCTTCCCTAGCCGCCTGGGCGGGTAATTGCTGCTTGGGGCGGGGAGGAGGAATGTTGGGGAGAGTTGGGGCCACGGCTTCTGGAGTGGGAGCCAAGCTCAGCCCAGGTGGGCGGCGGAAAGGTTGTACGTGCCGAGCCTGCCAGGGCTTGGCACCCGGCATGTTCATCCTCGAGGTGGCCCTGGAAGGTAGAGGTAAACTGAGGGAAGGAGGAACCCACAGAAGTGCCTAGGGTTCTTTACCAAGATCTAGTTATAAACGAGAACCGCTCCCAAGGGGTGTGGCTTTTAGGAAAGACTCTGGGTGGCCTTGTTGGGGGGGTGGGTTGGGGGAGACGACGGACTGGCCCGAGGGAAGGAAGCCAAGGTGGACAAAGGAGAGTAAGTGGCCCTCCCGGTGCCTGCATTGAGCTGTGCAGCCCCGCAGGAAAAGGACACTTTACTGCCCACCACCATTCCCATCCAGGTTGCCCACTGGAGTGTGTGTGTGTGTGTGTTCTTTGTTTGGTTTTTGGTTTTTTGAGACTAGGTCTTGCTATGTGGTCCAACCCAACTTGAGCTCACTATGGAGCCCAGGCTGGCCTCAAACTCGGTGATCCTCCTGCCTCAGCCTAGTAGGATTACAGGCATCTGCAGCTGTCTTATTTACTTGTCTCAATGCTGAGACAAAATACCCGACACCCAAAGTTAAAAAGGGAAAGGTTTATTTGGCTTACAGTTCATAGAGATTTCAGTCCATAGTTGGCTGGCTCCAAGACAGAGTGGCACATGGCAGAGGGGCATCGCAGAGAACAACAGTTCCTTGTACACACAAGACAGCAAAAAGCAAGCAAGGGACAAGACAAGCCACTTTCTGTTCGTTATAGTGCATCCAAGCTACAGGGATTAAGGCGGTGCCAAACCAATCATTGTACCCATTTATTAATTACACACTCATGATCCCAGCATCACACACTCTAGATCCAGCCACCTCTGAAAAAGCCCCACCTATGACCACATGAGGCTTTGGGGGGACTTGTAGACACAAGACATAACAGCCACCATACTGGGTTGCCCAATGGAATTCTTCCATGTTCAGATCATAGGGAAGGTCCTAGGGTTTCCCAGAGACCTTTAAAATTTTCTCATCTGCCACATCCAGGCTGGACCCTGACTGAGCCCTGGCTGCTGCTCAGCTACACTTCCTCTAACTTGGGGAAGCAAGCTCCTTTCCTCAGACCCATGTAGGGGATCCAGTGGATGTTGAAGGAAAATCAGTCATGACACTTATTAAAGCCCAAGAAGGCAGACTTTGTCCAAGACCACCAAAATGGGCAATGGGGTTTTGCAGTCAGGGAGAGATTAGGCTGAGCTCCCCATACAGCATAGGTAAGTGGGAGTTAATAGCCAAGGGTAGAGCAGGATCAGTGGGTAGAAAATCACTAAGAGGGCTGGGGATTTAGCTCAGTGGTTCTGCTGCCTGCCTCGCAAGCGGAAGGACCCGAGTTCGATCCCCGGTACCAAAAAAAAAAAAAAAAGAAAATCACTAAGAGTAACATTGGGCAAAGAGCAGAAGTTCTGGCTAAACCCATCTAACAGGATTCTTTTTTTTTTTTTTTTGGTACCCGGGATCGAACTCCAGTCCTTGTGCTTGCGCAGCAGGCAGCGAAACCACTGAGCTAAATCCCTGGCCCCTCTAACAGGATTCTTAACTGAAGACAGGCCATGGTGCTCAGATACCACCTGGGGGATGATGGAGGACGAGGAATTCTGTTAAATGTAGAAAGTGATCAAATATTGAATGGGGCAGAGTCTGGTTAAAGCAGTTTAACAGGATTCTTGCTAAAATTGAATGATGCAGAAACACACAGAACCCCAAAAGTCAAGTCTAGTCGAAAAGTTCAGGAGAGCCCAATCGAATAGTTTGGTCAATGACAGAATCTTTGTCAGGGGATGTCTTGGTCTATTTTCTGTTGCCAATAACAAAATACCACAAACTTGATGAGTTATATAGAAAAGAGGTTTACTTTGGTGCAAGGTTATGGAGATACAAGGTCAAGGGGTCTTCTTGCTGGCAGAGTCCAGAGGCAGCACTGAACATTACATGGCAAAAGACTCTGTGTGTGTGTGTGTGTGTGTGTGTGTATCTTGTATAAAACCACCAGCATTCAATTGTGAGGGTTCCATCCCAAAGGATTTCCACCCACTTAATTTCTCTCAATAAGGATTAAACTCCAGCATGAGTTTCAGGGAGATAAGCCACATTCAAACCATAGCAGGGGAGAAATGAGGAACGCTTGGGGAGAAATGAGGAACGCTTGGAGAGAAATGAGGAACGCTCGGAGATAGATCTGGACCAGCCTGGGAGCTTGTACCAGCAGGCCACAGGGTGAGTCCCCTAGAATGTCCAAGGTCAAGATGTCCCCTGAGGACATTGGGGTGAATCAGACCTAGCTGGGCTCAAGCAAGCCTCCTATCTCAACCTCCTGAGTAGCTGGGACTATGGGTGTACACCACCGTGCCCAGATTTTTGTGAGTTTTTCTAGGTGGCAAAATTTACATAAATAACATAACATAAATGAGGCATCCTGGCACCTGCCTGCAATCCCAGTACTCTGGGCAGAAGGATTGCAAGTTCGAGTGCCACACAGGGCTTGGTAAAACTCTGTCTCAAAAAATAAGAAGGGCTGGAGTTGTAGCTCAGTGCAAAGACCATGGGTTCAATCCCCAGTAACACACATACAAAAAAATTACAGTTTATTTATTTAATGATACTGTGAGTTCTACACAGGCTGCCCCAGGACCACCTTCCAGGGGGCTGACACTCCAGCCCTCACACAAGCTGCTACTTATGAGTGGGCAATTGATTGTCTCCTGTTTAGAAGCAGGCAAGGACATTCTTACTAAATTGCTTTTGCTGAGTGTCACCTGAGAATGGAGCTGCCACACTTCCTCTGGTTGTAGACCTCCCTCAGTGGTTGCTCTAGGTCTGAAATGAGGTGGAAGGAAGGGTAAGTCAGACAGATTGCATCAAACTCCTGCTCTACCACCACTAGCTATGACTTTGGGCAAAAGGTCTTTATATTGCTGTATCTTAATTTCCTCATCTGTAAAATGGGGATACTATCCACATGATAGGGTTGTTGTGAGGATAAATGTTTGCTTTTAAGGGGCTTCCCCCTTCCTTCAGCCATCCTTTCGCTTTTAGGGCTTAGTGCTAGAGTATGAAGGTTTGGGTATCCTCTTCCCACAGGTCTCTGAAGCTTCTGGTTGCTCCAGAGGCTCTGGAACCCCTAGAAGTAAGGGCTTAATTGGTGGGTGTGGTGGCACACATTTGTAATCCCAACACTCGGGAGATTAAGGCAGGCAGATTGCCATGAGTTTGAGGACCAGTCTGGGCTATGTAGTGAGTTCAAGTCCAGCCTGCACTACAAAGTGAGACCCTGTCTCAAAAAAAAAAATCATAGTTCAGGATATAAAATTGGTAGGATATTATACCAGTTTTGCTAGCCACATTGTTCACAATAACAAAGAGGGAGAAACAACCACAATGTCCATCAGTTAATAAGTAGATTTTTAAAATGTTATATACATACAATGAAATGTTCTTCAGCCTTAAAGAAGAAATGAGTTTGTTACATGCAACAACATGGGTGAACCTTGAAGAAATCATGCTAAATTGAAATAAGCCAGACACAAAAGGGCAAGTGTTATATGATTCCACTTTTTACATCCTTTTATATTTTTAGATCTAAAATGTCCATCAAAGCCTCATATGTTTGGAAGGTGATTGGATTATGGAAGCCTATAGCTTTCTTTCTTTCTTTCTTTCTTTTTTTTTGGTACCGGGATCGAACTTGGGTTCTTGTGCTTGCAAGGCAGGCGCCGGAGCCACTGAGCTAAATCTCTGGCACGGTGACTTGCTGATAGGAAGTGGAGGTAGGTCACTGTAGGCATGGCCTGGCTCCTCCCTTGACTCTCTGCTTCTTGTCCAGCATGAAATGACCATCTTTTCCTTAGCCATGCTGTTTCTTCTTTGGAATCAGCCAACCAGGAATTGAAATGTGAGCCAAAATAACCCTCTCCTTTAAGTTATGGGTGTTGGGTATTGTGTCTCAATGGCAAAGAAATTAACCAAGGTACCCCAGCCCCTTTTAATATTTGAGACAGGGTATCACTAAGTTGCCTATGCTCTGTTTGAATTTGCAGACCTCCTTCTTTAGCCTCCCAAAGTGCAGGGATTAATGATGTTCACCACCATGCCCAGCTCAATGCACCATACCTAGAAGAGTCAAATTCATAGTGATAGAAAATAGAATATTGTTACTATTCTACTTTAGTGTGAAGAGGGATAGTTTTAGTTTGGGGATGAGGAAAAAGTTATGGAGATGGACAGTGGTGATGGCTGCACAACAGTGTGGATATATGTAATGCCACTGAACTGAACATTTAAAAAATGATTAAAATGGGACTAAGGCAGTGATGGTGAAGTGAACCCTTTAGAGTTTTCAATAACAAATAGCCGGCTGTAGCACATGTGCCATAGGCTCGCCACCACTGACTGGGGAATGTAGCTCAGTGATAGAGCTCTTGCCTAGCATGCCCAAAATTCTGGGTTTGATCCTCAGTATCATTAAATAAATAAATAAATGTTGATTTTTTTTTTTTTTCTTTTGGTGTTACTGTGGATTGATCCCAGAGTTTTTTCACTAGCTACATCTCCAGCCCTTTTTATTTTTTGAGACAGAGACTTGCTAAGTCCCAGATGGGACTCAAATTTGCAATCCTGCCCAGAATGCTGGGATTACAGGTATGTACCAGCATGCCTGATTTATGTTATGTAGATTTTTCCACCAAGAAAAATTCACAAAAATCTGGGCATGGTGGTGTGCACCCATAGTCCCAGCTACTCAGAAGGTTGAAACAGGAAGCTTTCTTGAGCCCAGAAATTCGAGGGCAGCCTGGGCAATATAGCAAGGTCCCTATCTCAGAAAAACACATACATACTGTGGGCCAAACTTGCATGTTCCCAGGTTGGATGCAGGAGAGGCCAGAGAGTGAGGAGTACAGTACTGAGGCCTAAATGCATGGACAGTGAGCATGAGATGTGGCTGTCTTGATGTACTGGGGGATATGTTTGAGAAGAACTGAAGAAAGAGGTCAAGTGTTTGGCGGCCCAGGGAATATTGCTGTGGCCAGCTTCCCTTGACTGAGTGTGGCCTCACAAGCACAGCCCAGTAAAGGTCACGTAGAACTGCTCAGTTCCTCCCAGGGTGCAAATTGAGACACCATCCTCTACCCACCCATTTTACAAATGGGGACACCATGCCTCAAAGCAACACATCTTTATTGAAAACTATGTATACCACTATGTGTGTAGGCTTTGACGGGCACTGGAGGAGGAGACTGCAAGCTATCAGAGCTTTGCTGTGTCACACATAACCCGCCTAGGACCTCAAGGCTAACGTGAACAGGAACAAGGTTGAGCAGGATGGATGATGATAAATGACAAGCTGGGAACAATGGGCAGGGAGTGGCAGTCTCTGTGGACTTCCCATAAGAAAGGGCTGCAAGTAAATCTTAAAGGGTGGGAAGACTTGGAAAAGAGTTGTCCTGAGACCAGGGGTGTTTGGTACAGTGTAACAATGAATGAGCTTGGCCTAACCTGATGTGGACCATGAGATTTGTGGGTGTTGCAGGATATGAGGCTGGAGAAGGTGGTGCAGGGCCCCAAACCATACATAGGCTAAGTCTCTAGCTTTGGCCTGGAGACTCTCAGGAGCTTCTCTGGGTCCTAGATTGGGGGGGGGTGGGGACTCTTCACCCCAGATGTATCCATGGCTAGCTTCCCCAGGCCTGGGTGGTGGACAAGCCCTCCTGTATCACCTATTCTCCAAATCAGAATTATTTCTGCTTTTTGGGTGTCTGAAGCTGGTGTAGCCTTATCCAGAAGGCCATCTTCTTCTCCTTGAGCTTCACACCCACTCTTATGATAAAATCCAGCTGCAAGTAGTTTTCATCCTTGTCGAATCGTGGTCAGTAGGGCAGCTTCCCATCATTGGGGTTTCTGCCCCAGAGGAGGAAGGAGAAAGGATCCTTCTCATTTTTCTTGGCTCTGTGTCCTCTCACCCCTCCCTCCTTCCCCTTTTCCCTGGGAGTTTGGATCCAAAAGGGCTTTAAGGAGATGATGATATTTTATATTTAGATGGATTTGGGGGGGCAGTATTGGGTATTGCATGTAGGACCTTCACATTGAGATATATCTCCAGGCCTTAAAAATTTTTTTAAAAAAAATTTGAGACAGGGTCGTGTTAAATTGGTAAGGTGCCCAAGCTGGGTTCGAACTTGTGATCTTCTTGCCTCAGCCTCTCAGAAAACTGGGGTTACAGGTCTGTACCACCACACCTGGCTTTAGACAGATCTTTAAGGAAGGCTGGAGGACTTCCAGGCAGAGGGAACAGTATGTACAGGGTTTAGCAATACGGAAGACAAGGACTTTGGAGGAAGCCTAAGTACAGCATTATATGAAAACAGTATGAGTGAAGGGGATGTATGTGTGAAGGGCTTTACACAGGAGAGATCTTGATGGGCTTTTCATGCTAAACTAGGGGGCTAAGACTTTATTCTGGGAGCACTGGGGAATCACAGAGGGTTTTGAGCAGGTGAGCAACTTGATGAAATGGTATTTCAGAAAGATCCCTCTGGTATCATAGGAGGATAAAAGAGAGAAGGTGAAAATGGGAAAATAGTCAAGAGTCAGTCAAAAATACACTTCAGATACTACCTCTGCCTGAATCCTCCTCTGCCACCCAGGATACCTCCTCAGTGCTTTCAGAATGCCTAGTCTTAGCTAGCTAGGCATGGTGTCGCATGCCTATAATCCCAGCACTCATGAGGCTGAGGCAGGAGGATTGTTGCAAGTTTGAGGCCAGCCTGGGCTACACAGTAAGCTTAAGGCCAGCCTAAATGTCAGAGTGAGACCCAGCCAACCCAACCCAACCAAAACAAAACACCTTTAAAGTTCCCAATGCTCCCTCAGTATACCTCTCATTGAGCCTGATTGGAGTTTTGTTTTTATATGGCAAGCTGTGGAAGGACAGGGTGCACATCCATGACATCCTTAAATTCCAGCTCCCACTGCTGGAGCTCAGCATACAAGGGAGCATTGGTGAGTGACTCTTGAATGCTTGAGTGGATGAGGAGTGTGGGTTATGGGACAGAGAGGGACACTTAGGATCTCATGACTAAGTGAGAGAGGTGAGGGAAGGGACACTCTGGTGGGGTTGGCTGGGTAGTTCCTGTGGATATGCACAGGCAGATACCTAAAATAGCCAACCTTCAGGTCTAGCGCTGCCCAGATCTATTGGGGGACCAGACTCACCCTGTGCGGGCAAAATTGGCCCAGTATTTCATCATCCAGAGGCTGAGTGCCTTCTCTTTAACTGGGGACAGAATAGGATATGTTATTTGGGAGAGAGGAATGGGTGCTGACCTCCCAGACTTTCATTTGCCAGCATCCCAGACACTAGTGAAGAGAGGGGTCTGCCTGCACAGGCTGGGAGACTGGACACATAGTGGGGGCATCAGGTGGGGCTTTAGCACCTTTGGAGAAGGGTTTCCCAAAGATGAAACCAATCTCATCCCCATGGTCTGCCCCATCATTTCGAGGTTAGATAATTTTGCCTGAGGGAACATGGTGCTGAAACTGGTACAGGTAGACTTGGAAGCCAGTGTCTACGAACAGGGAAATTGAAGAGAGCTGCAGGAAAAGCTCCAGCCTGGGCCTCCCACCTACCCTATGAATCCCACCCACCTACATTAAGCAGAGAAAAGAGCTTTGGCTTCAAAGTCAAGGGAACAGATTTGAATCCTGTCTGTACTACTTAGATTTGCGATCCTAGGCAAGTCACTTAACCTCACTGAGTTCTTTGTCTGAAGAGTGAGCATACTAAAAGCTAATTCACATGATTGTGGCAAGGATCATGGACGCCTTCCTCTTCTCTCCTCTGAACCTTTCTTTCTTGGCCTGGCATTTAAGGGTCTTCAGTGTCTGCCCTTTCCAGCCATATATTCCCAATCCCCAGCCAACCTACATAAGACTTTCAAGTTGCCCCTTAGCCTGTCCTCTGAACCAAGAAGTCTTCCCTATGACCCTAGCTTTCTCATATGGGCTGGCTAAGGTTCTGTTCTTGTCTGTAGGAAACAGTCTTTCCTCTCATGAGATCAATGGCTACCTCTATGCATCTTGGAGCCCAGAAATGTAGAGAGAGTGGGAGGACAGTTGGTGAGCCCAGCTGGAAAGCAGCAGAGCTGGAGGGGAGGGTGGAGGGAACCAATGTGGTCACTCTTGGTAACTCCCCCATACCCCGGTGGTAGCGGGCAGCTTGCAATGTGGCATACACAAAGGTGCCATCTCCAGCTAGGTCAATCAAATGGTTCTGGACCATCTTCCAGTCATACTTATGGATGTCTCTCAGGTACTCGACCAGGAGTGGTATCTGCTTCTTGGTGATATTCTGGGTGGAGAGGCCACACTCACCCTGATGCCTACCATACCAGCTGGGCCAGAGATGGACACACCAGTGACTTGGACCCAGGCTTAGTCCTCTAGGAGTTCTGGGAAATGGGGGCTTCCAGAGATAGCTTCCTTTGGCTGATTCTTACCCCTGTTTTAGCTGCATAAAAACTACCTCCCCTGACCCTGAGGATGCCTGGGGACTGTTCCCATCAGCCTCTATCTGATCCTATGCCAAACCCCTGTGGGGACCTTCAAGAAAGACCCCATCCCTGGTGAGGGCCCTTTGCAAAGGGCAGCTACTAGGTTAAAAAAAAAAGTTAAGGGTCAGCACTGTTCAAACTGAGCACCCCTGCCCACTGGGGCCCTTACCAACAGGGTGCTGGTGCTCCAGAGAAGCTTGGTGAGGTTTTGTTTTTTCATTAAGCGTGGGTCAAGTGGGATCTTCAAGATCTGCTCACAAGACAAGGACCCAGGTGGGGATTAGGCCTGAGATCTTGCCCATCTGCATGGAGAATTCTCAGGCAGAGAACACAGCCCAGAAAAGGTCCATAACCATGTCGAATCCTCCAGTTCCCTGTTCGTCACTGCCACCTGGTCTAGAACTAAAGTGGGGCTGGGAGTGTCCATCCTGAGCTGGGGCATCTGCCCTGACTCAGGAGCAAAAGAGGGCCCCAGGGTTTATCATAGCCTTGAGGCTCAGGGATGGACACTATAAACTATCTAAACTATGATCTGAGAATTTGGGACCGCCAAACTTCCAAGAGGCCAACTTTCCCCCCTCCCTCCCATCATTCCTTGCCAGTTCTCCATGCACAGGGAACAAAGGAGATTCCTAAGCATTTGTGTGTCCTCAGAGGGACCCTTGGGAGCTAATCTGGTGCCTAGCAAGGCTCAAGAAGCTTCCTTTGCCACCCCAAAGTGATGAGCATCCTTCCCACTCACTCACATAGGGCAAGAGCCAATGGAACTCCTGGTTGTTGACACCTAGAAGGTAGGGCACAGGTGAAACCTGCCCCTGCATCAGGAGCACCACGGGGTCATCCAGGAACACCACACCATCCACCACAGGGCTCAGGAACCATATAATCTGCAAGGCCAGGGCATTTCTAGCCAGTCTCCCCACATATCCACACAGGGTCACCATGACCTTGGGTGTATAGTCAGCAGGTTGTCCTCCAGGACTGCTCTAACCTAGGTTCTTTGGGAAAAAAAATGGGGACTGGCCATGGTGACCCTTTGGAAAGTGGTTGTCGGAAGGGCCAGGACAGGACTAGGATACTCAGATTTGTGATGTGTGCCTCAGGTATCCATATGACTCATTCCCTCATCTCTTGAAAATATTTGCAAATTATCTCTTCAATGAGGCCTGCACTATCCATTTTATTTATTTATCTATTTTCTGGTATTGGAGATTGAACTCCAGGCCCCTCCTCCCACCTTTAAAAAATTTTGAAACATGATCCTGCTGAGTCTCAAAGTTGCCCAGGCTGGGCTTGAATTTATGATCCTCCTGCCTTAGCCTCTGAGAGTACTGGGATTACTGGCTGTGTCACCACACCCCACTTATCCATTCTATTTAAAATTCCATTCCTAAAAAGAAAAAGAAAAAAAAAAAGAAAAAAATTTCATCCCTTGCATTATGCCTGACCCCCTTACCTTCTCTATTTGTTGATATTCACTTATCACTTTCTAAGGAGATGACTGATTGATTGGGCTATTGTCCCTCTTCACTGGAACATCAGTTCCACTAGGGAAGGGATCTTGGCCTGAGCAATTCTCCAAGTATCCTGAGTGTCTAGCACACAATAGGGTTCCATAAATACTCAAATTTCAGAATGTGGCCAGCTTACCTCTTGAGGTTCTTTCTGCATGTTGGCATGGAAGAATTTCTGTGGGGGAGTGGAGAGGATCAGAATTAAAGGAAGTCTCCCCAGTGTGCTCCTCAGACAGGTTCCTTGAGGAAGTCATTGAGGTTTCTGTAGCCTGTGGGCAGCCAGAATGTTCTACTTACCATTTTCTTGGACACACGCATCACCTGAGCCCCTGATAGAGCCCTCAAACAGTTTACCATGATTCCTGTGTTGTTGTGGCTGCAGCCAGCCAGGGAAGCAACTTTCTGTCGAGAGAAGTGTGTTCATGGATGCTCCCATCCTGTCCCCTCTTGTTCAGTCCTGAGGGAGGAGAGATACCCACCTTGGCCACCTTCAGCGGGTCCTGAGTGATGAAGGTTTTAAGTACTGCAGTGCCACTCTGGGAAATGGCCTGATGGAAGAGACCCTGAGCTAGGGGTGACATCATCTGTAGGGGTGGGGAGCAAGGCACCCATGAGATACACAAGTAGGGATACTTTGCTCTTCCTATCTACCCCAACTGCCCTAGTTCTGTCCATACGGCTTCCTGCCTCAGCACCCCCCCCCCCATAGTGCTGGGATTACAGGCATGCAGCACCATGCTCATCTTTGCCTCTAATTTTTTGTTGTTGTTGTTCTGCCTCTATTTTGAAACCAGCTGCCATTATCTCCTCTGGGATAAATTCTGCTTCCCTGGCCCTACCATTCTCTCAGTTTGTCTCCAACTCTCTGTTTCAGTTTCTTTCCAACTTGATCCCATGCAGCAGGCTGAGCTACCTTTCTAAATGCACATCTGATTATATCACTTTCCTACTAAAAAGCTGTCCCTGCTCTCCAGTGCACTTTGGATAAAGTTGCTCAATTTCTCTGGGCCTCAGTTTCTTCATCTGTAGAATGGGAAAAATACTTTTCTCATGCGACTATTAAGAGAATTAAATGAAGGAATAGATGTAAAGTGCATAGAAGAGTGCCTGGCATTCAGGAAGTGTTCATGTGTTGGAGTATTATTATTACTGTGGCCTGCAAGGCCATGTATAATGTGGTTACTGCTCACTTTTCAGCGGGGGACCATTTAACCTATGCTCTACATACTCCTCACATCAGCAGTCCTTCAAGAGTATAAAGGTCAAAGCTGGATCTCCAACCCTGGCCCCTAACTCCCAGGCTTGGTCCGTGGTGGGGGATAGAACTCTGGGAGAAAGTGGGAAGGCAAGAGAAGAGGTGCTGTGTGCCCATGGGGAATTCACTGAGTATCCAAAGTGTCACCATCGCCCCCCCCCCCATTTTGTCATCAATGCTGTCCCTGAACAGAGCAGACACCCTTAGCTGTGAACAGTGGTATAATTGGCAGGATGAGGGCAGGTCTGCGGGCTGGCATTTTCCTGTACACTCGAATTTGCACATATGTCCATGCAGTGGAGAGGATACAATTGTGGGAACATGCAGGCCTGTGTCTGCTGCTCCATCAGGGCATTGCACTGACCAGTCCTGAGAAGCACATGGCGCCCGCGGACTGGCCAAACAGGGTCACGCTCTCCGGGTCTCCACCAAAGGCCTCGATGTTTTCCTGCACCCAGCTCAGAGCCGCCATTTGGTCCTGCAGCGCCCAATTCCCGCGGGCCTGGCTGTCACCAGTGCTGGGTGCATGGGATTTAAGGTCAGGGTCTCAAACTTCAATAGTCGGGATGCAGAAGGCTCCCAACCCACCCTGTTCCCCTTTACCTTTACCTTCTGAGACTCAGTCCTGCAACCTCACCTTCTTTAGTTAGCGTTAGGCTCAACCCACTGAAAAAGTATCCAGGCTCGCCTCTCCCAGTAAGTATCAGGCCCAGCCTCTACCACCCATTTCCCAGTGGCTGTTCCCTGGGCCACGCCTCTCCACTGCCGCCAGTCCCCGCCTCCTCCACCCGGAGATGCCGTACAGAGGAGGCCCCGCCCCTTGCGTCCGGCCCCGCCCACCTCAGGAATCCCGGGACGCCGAGCCGGTACTGCAGAAACACGAGCACCACTTTTTCGCACGCGGCGAACTCACAGCGTTCGTAGGTGGAAGCGGAGCCGACGAGGAAGGCGCCTCCCGGGAAACAGACCACCACCTGAGCAAGGAAGGCCGAGGCCTGAGCGGGGCGGAGTGGGACGACGAGGAGTGGGAGACCGAGTACTCACTGGCAGCGGAGGATCCCCACGCGCGCGCACTGGCGCGTACACGTTCAAGTACAGGCAGTCCTCGCTGAAGCGCAGCCACTTGTACCATTTCCGCGTGTTGAAGTACATGGAGGTCGCCTGCCCCCAGGTTTCCTGAAGACACCTGCGGGCACGGTATGACTTTGTTTTTTTTTTTTTTTTTTTTGGTACCGGGGATCGAACTCGGGTCCTTGCACTTGCGAGGCAGGCGGCGGAACTACTGAGCTAAATCCCTGGCCCCACAGTATGACTTTGGACAATGGCTCAACGGCAGTGGGGAGAATAGTTTCAATCCATGGGCCGCAGTAGGGGATAGAACCACAAGCAAAATCCAGGCAGCATCTACCCCTTACATCCCCAGAGGCCTCCACTAGTTTTGAGTTGCAGGGTTGAGAGGCAGGTGGGCCTCCCTAGAATCCCCTTTATCCAGATACATATGGCTACTTGCTTCCCACCTCCAAGCCTCTGTACTGCTGTTGTCTTTGTCAAATGCCTTCTTCCCAGTAAGCTCCTGTTCATGTTTGAGGCCAGCTTGGGTGGTGCTGGGCACTTCTCCATCTTATGTCCTCCAAAGCTCTGTCCCCTCTTGACCGTAGTACTGGTCAGAGTCATTTCAGTTGGTTATTTTTCTCCACAAGTGGCCAAGCACACCTGTGAGCAGGGATGGACATGGATTCATCTGAGGCCTGGCACCCAACCCAGTGCCCTGTATTGTGTAGACATTGAGTATCTGTGGAGTATGGGCTGCCTGGCCACCTCACCCTTTTCCTCCTGCTGGCCCAGCCCCTAAGGTGGCTATTGTAAGGTTGACTGGACCCGTTTGGTTGGGTGCAGGAAACCTGTCTGCCTGTTCCTCCTCTTCCTTTTCCCGGTCCCATCCCCAGGGCATCACAGCCCCCTCTCTTTCCCAACAACACGGAAACCTGCCTTATCCAATGCTCTCCTCTTCCACCCACCTTCCCCAGCAACTGTCCTTGTTCTCTTTCCCCTAGGCCAGACTTTTACCTGGTATTCTTTCCCTCCACCCTCACCTGGCCTCTTCAAGGCCTCCAGCAGGCCATGTATCTGTATTTCTATACATTGTCCTAGGTCTTCCTTGCTTCATTACTTGGCAGCAGCTTATGTTATTGATAAGGTACTGTCTGATAAGCCACATCCGGCCCCTCACTAGGAAAACCAGTACTCTTTGGCCAAGAGGGAGCAGCTGAAGCAGAAGAATGGGGAAGAGAGGGGCAGAGAAGGGATGTAAAAAAAGTTAAGATATATTATGTACGTGTAGCACTCCTCACGATGAATGTCATTATGTACTGCAAACGTACTAATAAAAATAAATGAACAGCTGAGGCTTCTGTTCTCATCTCACTACAAAAGGCATTCTTGTCATGGGCAACAGTGATCTCCATTCTGCTAAGTCCCTGCTGCTGTTTTACTTAACCCTGGCAGCCCTCAAGGTAATTGACCATGCCCCTGTTCTAAGCAATCCACAAATCTTTACACTTGACACTCTGTTTCAAATAGCCCTTATCATGTCAGTGCAGGGCCTGTATTCCAAAAACTGACACACATTCTTCTATGCAATGGACACCAGATCCTCAGGGTTCTAATGGTCATCTCATGTTCTGTCACTCGTTCCAAGTAGTAGTCACAGAATGTTCTAAATAGCCAGGCCTGGTGGTGGATGCCTGTAATCCCAGCCCTTGGGAGGCTGAAGCAAGTGGATTGCATTGTGAGTTCAAGGCCAGATTGGGCTACATAGTAAATTCAAGGCAAACAACCAGCCTACAACCAATCAACCCATCAATCAATCAATCAGTCAAACAAACAAAAACAATGCTCTAAATAATGGTTGTGGAATCTTCAGAATGCTTGGGGTACACTCAACAACCAGTGTTCTAACAATATCCTGGTATTCTAGTAATGGTAATGTTCCTTTTTTTGAACCCAGAGGCTCTTTACATCCTAGGCAAGTGCTTTACCACCACACTACTTCCCTGGCCCCACAGCTGGTCATGTTCTAACAGTGGAGACCTTTTCTTAACAACTACATACACAGGTGGGAGTTGCAGTATTTTTTCTCCCACCAGTGAATGTATTCATTACAGAGTTCCTATACAACTGGGAGTTGTAGGCTTTTTTTTTTCTATAGCAGCTGACATTGATACTGAAGGTTCTCACAATAGACATTTTTCTAAACCCTATCCTTTAATCAGTTGATGCTAAACATTGTTATAAACACTGTTAATGATTGCCACAGAATGTTTTGGGCAGTGGATTGATTACTCAATGATCTAAATAAACAGTAAATACATTTGTTCTGGATAAACTGCCAAGCTCAGTGTTTCAAAGGGAGGTCATTGCCCCAATCTTCCTGTGTGACTCAGACTAGTTGGAGGTGGCAGCAAAACCCTGGGGCTTGAAAATTGAAACTGATCCTGTATGTTCCCATCTTGGAGCTCCCTCTGCAGGGAAGTACTGGCAGTGCCTTGTGTATTTGTTTCCAGGCTCAAGCCTGAGCGGAGAGCTCTGGGGTTGCTCAGGAGGCTAGGGAGGGAGGGAGTGCTGCTTCTCAGCTGCACTTAGGAAACTCAGTGCCCCAGAAGGTCCTGGAAACAGAGACTACTTCCCCCTTACCTGGAGCTCTCCTGTGCAAAACCATGACCAGTTATCAGTGCCTTCAACATCATTTGGAAAAACCATCTCGTTATTCAGGTGTGGAAACTGAGGCCCAAAGGGGGCCACAGGCCTGCCTATGCTCACACAGTATGTTTATCTCTGAGTTGTTCAAAGCCCCACCCAGAGGCAGGTACTGGTCCTCAGGGTCTTCCCACCTCCCAAACTTTGGGCTCTTACGCAGGAGGGTAGGTGGTGGCATGTCTGACTCCTTTCCAGGGCTCTGGGGACTTAGGTGGAGCAAATCTGAGGGCACCCACAGGAGGTTTGGAGAAAGTGATTCCCAGGAAGACATGGAGGAGTGTCTTCCCCACGTGCACATCCTTTCCCTGGAGGGTCCCATATTTGGTGACTACCAGAGGCTCCTGGCCATGCACAGCACCTGGGAAGAGAGGGAAAAATGGTCATCCTGGCTCAACTGCTCTGAGCCACAGATGAGACTCTGGCCCATCTGCCATGGGAGCCACTGTTACTTTTCACAACAGTCAAAAACTTGCAGGGCTTGATGGCGCACACCTATAATCCCAACACTCAGCAGGTTGAGGCAGAAAGATCACTGTGAGTTTGAGGCCAGCCTGGGCTACATAGTGAGTTCTAGGCCAGGCTGGACTACACAGCAAGACCCTGTCTCAAAAAACAAAACAAAAGGGCTAGGGATTAGTGGCACAGTGCCTGCCTCGTAAGCGCAAGGTCCTGAGTTTGGTTCCTGGTATTGGAAAAAAAAAAGACTGTCACTTGTTTGATATCAATACAGCTACACTTCTTTTCATCTTTCTTCTTCTTTTCTTTTCCTTTCCTTTCCTTTCTAATGGCACTGGGACTTGAACCCAGGCCATTCACACTAATTTACATCCCATCTTTTGTTTTTTGTTTTGGTACGGGGAATCAAACTGCTTGCAAGGCAGGCAGTGGAACCACTGAACTAAATCTCCGGCCCCATCCTGTCTTTTTTTAATTTTTAAATTTTGAGACAGGGCCTCAGTAAGTCCCTAAATTGTCCAGGCTGGGCTCAAACTTTGCAATCCTCTGCCTTGGCCTTCCAGGATGCTGAAATTATAGGCATTCATCATCACTCTTAGCTTTTTTGTTTGTTTTTTGAGATGGAATCTTATTAGGTAGTCTAGGGTAGCCTTGAACTTGGCAACCCTTCTGCCTTAGCCTCCAGAGTAGCTGGGATTACAGGCATGGGCCACCATATCTGGCTACACTTCTTGTTGCAAATATATGCCTGGTTTATTTCTGGGAAGGAATCAGATATATATATATATATATATATATATATATATATATATTCTCACTTTGTTTTGTTTTTTTGTTTTTTTGTTCTTTTTGGTACGGGGGATTGAACTTGGGTCCTTGCCCTTGCACAGCAGGTGGTGAAACCACTGAGCTAAATCCCCGGCCCTCACTTTGTGTTTTGAGATAGGATCTCTTATGTAGTTCAGGCTGGCCTTGAGCTCAGTGTATAGCCCAGGCTGGCCTCAAATTCATGGCGATCCCCCAGCCTCAGCCTCCTGAGTGCTGGGATTATAGGTATGCATCACCTCGCCTGGCTATATTCTCACTTATATACACACTTGCAGCAGTGGTCACCTCCATGTAAAAATTTATCATATTTCTACATAAGAAGATGTACATGAACACAGCTCATCTACAAAGAAGCATGCAGAGCTGGGCATGGTGGCAGTTGCCTATAATCTGGAACTCAGGGAAGCTGAGGCAGGAGAATCACAAGTTTGAGCCAAGCCTTACCCCATCTCAAAATAAAAAATAAAAAAGGCCTTGGATATAGCTCATCACTAAATCCCTGGGTTCAGTGCCCACTACCCCCCCACACACACAAAGAATAAGAAAAGAAAGGAAAATGAGTATGGTGGCACACACCTGTGATCCTAGCATATAGGGGGCTGAGACAGGAGGATTGCTGAGTTTTGAGGCCAGCCTGGGCTACATCGTGAATTCAAAACCAGCTTAAACTACATAGTGAGACCCTGTTTCAAAACATCAAAAAAAAAAAACCCCACCAAAAATAAAGACAAACAAACAAAAAGAATAGAAAAAAAGATATGGAAATACAAGAGTCAAACACATGCACAACTTCATGCATGCATAGATATATAAGTACTGTACAGTTATATAGGTTACACCATATCTCTCCACAGGATACATTCACATATTACACACACAGTAAAACCATACCCACATCATAGCCAAGTGTGGAAATAGATATGAAATAGATCAAGTTGAGAGCTAAGTGTGGTGATACAGACTTGGAAGGCTCAAGTAGCAGGATCACTGTGCGTTCAAGGCCAGCCTAAACTACATAGCGAAACTCTGTCTCAAAAAAAATAAGTTGAATTCAGCCATCTACCTATTGGTACTTGCTTTTTTCTAGGCAGTCATCCTGTCCTACTCCTACTGCCAAGGATTGGTGAGACCTCACGTCCATGTCCTTGAAGAACCCGTGTCTATTTTTCACCTTCCTTCTCAAAACAGAATCGTTCTGTCTGAGCACCTATCTCTCAGAGCTCATGGTGCAAAGTGACAGAAATCAAATGTGATCCAAATAATTATTGTGCTTGGCTGTGGATCAAAATCATTAGGAGAAATCATTGTGAAAATACAGATTCCTAGGCCCTACCCCACTCCGAATGAGAGTCTCAGAATTGTGTCAAGAAATTAAATTTATGGGCTGGGGATTTAGCTCAGTGGTTTCGCCACCTGCTGCGCAAGTGCAAGGACCCAACTTCGATCCCCAGTACCAAAAAAAAGAAATTAGATTTGTAAATCTCTCCAGGAGATTTTGTTGCGACTGCTTTTGGGAACAGCATTTGGAATTGGTGTGATAGAGCACACTCTCATGCTCCCAGCTGCAGGTGGCCCCAAAATACCTCCTGCCCACATCCCCAGGTCTCCCCAGGTCTTACATAAGCCACATCTGAACACAAAAGAGTGACTGTAACAATGGCTCTTGGGGATGGAGGCAGGTCAGTAGGGCAAGGGACATTCTCGTACCTCCTCTGTGCATGCAGGTCTGGCACTGGCCCTGGGAGAAGTGGGGGAGGCCCGAGGCCTCTCAGCAGAAGAGCAGTGGCCAGCCTGTGGTCTCAAGTCTCATAGGACACATCCAGAAGGCTAAGGTCTGTCACCTGGATTTTCTGAATCTGAGGGCCATTTTTGATGCAATAGCCAACAGCTGTCATTTATGAACCTTTTGTTATAGCCCGGCTCTGTATTATCTCACCCCATTTTCCCTAAAACTGAATAGGGAAAATGGTACTACACAGATATGGAAACAGGAGCTCAAATAGGTAGGTAATTTGCCTAGGTCATTTGGAGATAACCCACATCAAAGCTTGCTCTAAACCATCAGAGCTCTGCTCTGTCTAACCACCAGCTTTAGGTGCATGTGGGGGAACAATATGGCAAAGTGTACTTTTCCCCTGAACAAGAGCTTCCGTGGCCTGGGTCTGATCCCAATTGGCTATGCAGAGGTGACATGGAAACACTTATGAAAACAGTTCTTATTAGTAGTCATAAAGTGTTACTTAAAAGCTGGAGTTAAAAGAATTAAGATATGCTATTGGCTATGCATGGTGGCTTATGCTTGTATTCCTAGCCCTCAGGAGGCTGAGCAGGAAGATTGCTATGAGTTCCAGGCCAGCCTGGACTACACAGTGAGACTTGTCTCACAAAACAAAAACAAAATGAAAAAAATACTACAATGAAAAAAAAGAGCACCAAGTAAATAAGCTAGTGTTTTTTTAAAAAAGATATGTACTTGTACCAACTCCCATGATGAATATAGTCGTTATGTACTTCAAACATGTACAAAGAAAAAAAAAGCTCAAATTACAGCTACTACCTGAAAAATTAAAAAATGATATCCAATTCTGGTGAAGATATACTGAAAAGGACATTTGCAGACACTGTTGGTGGATAATAAGTTTATACAACATCATGGGAAAATAATTTGGACAAATGTATAAAGGGCCATGAAACATTTACGTGCTTTGATTCAATAATTCCATTTCTCAGTCTTTCCTTGATGTCAGAATCACTAAGACAATGACTGTTCTGATCCCTAGTGGATACTGAGAACATCATATTTATCTAGGAACCAAGCAAAGTAAATATAACTATAAACTGCCTTCAGTAAGATTTTAAGTTAAAAAAAAGAGCAGAGTGTAAAATTGTATACAGCTAACATTATAACTGTATATAAATGTACAACAGAAAGACTAAAGAAAGTGCACCAAAATGCTAAAAGTAGTTTTAGCAAAGTTCCCCTCAAATTAAAGTCATGTATTTACATATGCAAAAATAATTTATAATAGAGATTAGAGGAGTGGTCACTTTGAAGGTATTGACTAGGAAGAGGTACATAGGATGCTGGGAATATGATGCTAGATCTTGAGAGTGGTTACATTGTGTATCTATATTTTGAGTGGGGCTGGGGATTTAGCTCAGTGGCACCGCTCCTGCCTCACAAGTGGAAGGTCTTTAGTTTGATCCCCAGTACCACACTCACACACACAAAATTATAATGTATTTTGTGTATATGTGTGATATAATTAATATAATATATAATTGTACAGTTAAGATATATGCATCTTGCTGTATATATATCTTATACCCAAACTTTTCTTAATGTGGTATGTGGTTTTCACAGTCCAAAATACAATACTAGTTTTTAAAAAAAGAGGCAGTAAAGAAGTCCATGTAGAAGAGAGGGAGGCAGAAGCAGGACTCCTGCTAAGGAGAAGGAAGGAAGAGGGAAAGAAGGAGGGACAAGGACAGGCCATATTCTTGGATCTCCTTATTGGTTTTGGGAGTCAGATCTCCTTCACATGCACACTTTACAGAGCAGCCCCAGGGCTCAGAGAAGAAGCAAAAGGTCTTGTTCAAATTTCCAGCTGATGGGTGGATTAGTCCCTGAGCCAGCACTGCCCATCTGCCCAGGCCTTGTCTAAATGCTCCTTCCCTGCTGTCCCAGGAGAGGCTGAGCTGGGTCTGACCCTCTCAGGAATGGTTGAAGGTCTTACCTAAGGCTGTGTGTACCACCAAGCAGAGGGCAAGCCTCCAACTCCGAATCCACCTCATGCTGCAGTCAGCTCCTGCCCCGGGCCAAAGTGATGTCAACATGCTGATGGTAGCTGTGACTGCCACTTTTATCTTCCCTTCATTCCTAGCAGCAGGAGGGGGCAGGAGGAATTATGACCAGCTTCTGACCAACCCAGTCTTGTTTTTTGCCTTTGACAACAGGTCACAATAGATGTAACCCTTACCCACTTTGCTCGTGTGTGGGCAATGGCTTAAAGCTAGGCAGGTGTGAGTCAAGTTCTGAGCATACAGTAGGTGCCAAGATCAGAGTCAAACACTGGATCACTTGACCCCTCAGCCTCCAGGTTTCCTTTCTGTGAATTTAAGGGCCTTGGGCCATCCTGCTCCCCTCTGACTTGTCCAGTCCTTTCTGCAGTCTTTCTCTTGCTCTGGCTCTCTCAGCCAGGATCACTGTGGAGCAGGAGGCCCCGTGCCCAGGATAGGACAACAGTGTGGTGGTCGAGCTCATGGGTTTCCAGTCGAACTTGGGGAGCCGACCTAGAAGCAACTGTGAGATCTGGAGGGGCACCTAGTGAGCCCAGGGCCATGTAATGGGAAGGAAGTTTCTCTTTACTAATCCTCTAAGTAAAAGATGAGGAGGAGTCAGCCATGTGAAGGAATTAGTCAAACAAAGATTCTGCCTGAAATTTGGAGCCGCAGGAGCATGGGGGATACAGGGAAAGAGAATCAAAGAATCTGAATTATGGACATGTTCTCAGGCCATTTTCTAGAAAATCCTTGTATGCTGATTTGACTTGGAGACTTTAGGTTCACTGTGGCCTGGGGATTAGGATGGCATATTGTGTCCCTTCTTTGTTATACCCTTGCTGTTGGCAAAGTAGATGTCTTCACCTGGTGGCAATCATGTGGATGTCTCCTAAGGTTATTGCCTACAGCCTTTGACCGAGAAATGTGTTCTGAGAGACTGTCCAAAACATACAAGAAACTGTTTACACAATCACTACCTAACGCCTTATTTTGCTTCACTCCAAAACACCTGGAGGGAATGGGGGAAGAAATGTTACAGCTACAGGATGTAATAAGCTCAGAGTAGGTAGTGACATGTCCCACAGCTTCTGCAGCAGCAGCTGGCTTAGTGTGAGCCAGGCTGCATGAATCTGAATCCCGGCCTTGTCATGCATGAGCTGTGTGACTTTGGGCAAATCACTTAACTTCTGCCAGTCTCCATTTTATCATCTGCAAAATCAGGATAAGAATAGAGCAGATCTCTTAAGATTGTAGTGAAGGTTAAGTGAGATAAAGAAAGTAAAGCAGGTCAGGCATAGTGACACACCTATAATCTCAGCACTCTAGGAAACTGAGGCAGGATGATCACCAAATTTGAGCCCAGCCTGGGCAATTTAATGATTTAACAAGCTCTGTCTCAAAAGAAGAGGAGTGGGGGTAGGGATATAATTAAGTGCTAGGTTCAATTCCCAGGTCCATGGTGGTAGTGGTGGTGGAAATAAAAGAAAAAGAAAGAGAAAGTAAAACACTCTATGGAGGAAAGGGTCCAGGAGGACCTCCCCCTCCCATTATATCAAAATTTGAGGATTCTCAAGACTCTTACATAAAATGGTATATTTTCATGTAAACTACATATATCCTCCAATATATTTTTATTTATTTATCCTCCAATATACTTTAAATCACTCCTAGAGTACTTAAAATTACTAATACACATAAATGTTAAACCGTGTTGTTTCGGCAATAACAATAAGAAAAAAAGTATGTGTGTAGTACAGATGGTTTGTTTGTTTGTGTGGTACAGGGTGTTCTTAAATCCCTAAGGTACCCAGACTGGGTTTGAACTTTTGATCTTCCAGTCTCCGGGCTGGGCTTACAGGTGTGCACCATGTCACCCAGCTCATATTTTCTTTCATGAGCTTCGTAGAAGATTCACAGTGTGGGATTTTTTTTTTTGTGGGGGCAGTTGAAACAGGTTCTAGCTGTGTAGTTAGGCTGGTCTTGAACTCCCGGCGATCCTCCTCAGTCTCCTAAGTGTGGAGATTACAAGCATGGCCCACAACACCCGGCTTTCAGTGCGATATTTTTTTTTTTTTTGGAAACAGGGTCTCACTATGTAGTCCGCGGTGGCCTTGAACTCACTATGAAGCCCAGGCTGGCTTCGAACTCATGCTTCAGCCTCCCGAGCACTGGATTATAGGCATGCACCATGACACCCAGCTCAATGTAGGATTTAAAGAGATAGCTATGAGAGGATAGGAAAGGCAGATCTGGGGAAGTAAGATCTACCAGCAGCTCTATCTGGCCCATCTTGACTCATCTTCTCTTTTCATCATCTCCTGCTGGGCTCCCCTGTGGGTTGTGACTACATCACCAGGAGTATGGAACTTAGGCTACAGGAAACAAAGGAACGTATTCTTTCTCTGCTGAAGCTCTTAACCAGCATCCTGGAGTATATCTGAAAGCACAGGTCTAGCAGGGGAAGGGCCTCTAGTCCTGGTAGCCAGCCACCTATAGTCTCCCTTACCAAGATGTACCGTTCCTTGGCCAGTTCTGCGTGGGCCTTATGAGCCAGTCTTGCCAACAGGTGGCCCCTGCTTTTGCCACCTCTCCCCAGAGAAGGAACAACCTTTCACCTGGCCCATATAGAAAGCAGTTGTGGGGCCAGGGATTTAGCTCAGTGGTTCTGCTGCCTGCCTCAAAAGCACAAGTTCCTGAGTTCGATCCCCGGTACCAAAAAGCAGTTGTGCCTGGGAAGGCACCTCAATGGGATGTCCAGGTTACATATGGCCTCATCCAGTGTGAACATGGGCCAGGGAACACTGAATAGGCAACCAGGTCAGCCAGGTGCCCTGCCGTACCATTATCTTAGGGATCAGAATCAGATCTTGGGAAGCCAAATGTTATTTTTCCACATATCTTGCAAGAGTTTTCTTGAGAACATTCATAAGTTTCTTGGCTGCACAAAGGGAATACAGGCAATGATGTGGAATGGGCTTTGACCTCTGAGTCTGACAGATGTAGATTCCAAGTTGACTTAGTTGCTCACCATCTATATGTTACCATGGGTGATGAGGTCCTGGACAGGTTCTAGGTTCTTATATGCTACGAACAAAGAACTGGATATGGCATGCAGTGGTAAGGAAAAAGCAGCAAAGTTTATTTAGTCAACAGTACGCTCAGAGTGAGTGGATCACACCAGTGGAAAGGAAAATGCCATGAGTGTTGAAGGTACTGAGTTGAGGGATTTAAAATGTGTCGGATGTAGGGTGCCTCTCATGGGACTGCCAGAGCATGATTGACAATGTGATTGATGGTGCTGAGTCATGTCACCTGTGTCTATTGCACACGTCCTTTCTTATAATTCACTATTATAATTGGACATATGAGATGCAGTACATATGTACAAACCTTCAATGAGCTCCGAAGAAAGGTTATATTGGTCATTCAGGGGGATCTGTCACACATGACTCCTGGTTTTGAATTTTGGAATTTTCTAGGGCAGACTCAGGGGTCTTTCTTTTCTTGTTTCTGCCTCTGGGTAGTGAGCCTTAGGACAAAGGTCTAGGGCTTGGTCCTGGGACATTACCCAGATTCAGGTGAGTGGAGGGGAGTAGCCCCATAGCTACAATTGTACTATCTGTATTTTCTCTTAACAGATTTAAAAGGCAATTATATGAAATACAGTAATGTGTTTACAATCTGTTATTGGTCTGACAATAGTTGAAATGTAATATATTTGCCAGTGACAGAACAAAGGAAATGGGTGGGAGTGAAGCTGTTTTGCTTATGCTGTTTCCTCTGTGTCAGTGGTGGTGAACCTATGGCACTCGTGCCACAGGTGGCTGTTTGATGTCATTGAAAACGCTGAAAGATTTGCCATCACTGATTTATGTGGAATGCCCTTCCTTGTGCAGTCAAACTAGGGGACTCCTGGTTATCCTCCAAAATCCAGCTTATCCCCTTCTAGGGTGCCTTTCTGGATGTCCTGTATACCCCTATAGGTCAGCCAGATCCTGCAGCCTTTTGCCTGGTTTCAACGTGCCCAGCCTTATTACATAGACAAGGAACCCAAGTCCTCTGTGATAGGAAAGACCTGCCCAAGCTCTTGGGTAGCTCCAGCCTAGAGCGAGGCTGAGTGTCAGGGTCTGGCCTGGTTGCCTGCAGAGGTGCTTGGAGTGGGGTACGGCGTGGGGAGTGGGAGGGGGGTGGGTGAAGGGGCTCTGACCCGAGCCTGTTCTCTTGGAGCCTCTGATCCAACTGGGAGATAATGGAGGAATTTCTACCATCTGCCTGTATGTCAGGTGACCTCCACGGGGGCAGTCCCAAGCCTGACTTCAGAGGTCCCAGGTACCTTCAAGGCCCCTCTTGCTGCTGTAACTGATACAATCTCTTTTCCCAGAACTCTGGGCTGCCATTTGTCACTACTTATAGGACCCCTGCACAATGGTGGCGGTAGGGAACAAGGCATAGGTGAAGGTCTGGGGAGTCTGGGTAGACCAGGAGCCTGGCCACCCTCCCTTGACCTGTACTGCTGTTTCTGATGGGAGCTTTGGAAGCTGTGTTGAACTCTCCCAGAGCCTGGGTCCTCCAGCTGGGAAGGGAGTGAGGAGCCTAGACATTAGGGCTGAGAGTGGGCTGGGAATGTAGCTCAGTGGCACCATGCCTGCCTGGGAAGTGTAAGGTCCTGAGCTCGATCCCCAGGTTCTAGCTGGTGAAGACCATGTGAGTATGGGGCTATGGGATTCTGCTCTGTCCAGATATTGCCAGATTCTGCTCTTGGTGTGGGCGACAGCGTGAGGTCAGGTTGATCCCCATTTTCTTTTGTGAAGGACAAAGATTCAGACAGAGACAATGGGAGCTTAGGGTGAGTTGTGCTGTAATGGACACACATTCAGGGCCACAGGGCCCAGAGAAAGCAGTAAAGTCTTCCTGGGGAAGAGCTTGACCAATGATCTAGGCCTTTCAGGAAGGAAGGGGGCAAGGCACTTCAGGGAGAAGCAGGAACTTGTGCAAAGGCCCAGAGGTGGGAAGTAGCTTGGTGACATTTCAAAAGGGAACCATGCCAGTACTGCAGTGGCTGATGCATGAAGGGACACAAGCCCACATCAGCCCAGTTTAGGTTAAAGTCTCTTAGCAAGAGTAGAGAGAGGCCACCTGGCTGAGACACTGCCACCCTTTGGGTTGGCCCCAGTCAAGAAAACCCAGACCTTGCCTCAGAGCTCCTCTGGGGCCTTCCTGCCTTGCTTCTGTTGATGCCACTGTTGGATCTTGCTGGGGAGTGTCTCTGTCCAGAACTGCATCTGGGCCTTCTTCAGCTTCTGCCTGATCTGTGGCACGAGGCTGATCTCCAAGTATTACTCCCACTGGTTGAATCGGGGCCAAAGAGGCAGCCCTTCGCCATTGGGGTCCCTGGGTGGAAAGAATGAATGAGGACCAAGGCCTCCTGTGCTGTCCTCTTGGGGGCAGATCTGAGTTGTCCCAGGCCCAAAGTCAGGCATGCTTGCTTGCTCGCTCGCTTGCTCGCTCACTCGTTCACTCACTCACTCACTTACCCTGTTCGGGCAAAGTGGGCCCACTGGGCCATCATGGTGAGGCTCAGCTGCTTCTCCTCCTCTGTGGCCTCTGGAAAGGCTGGTGGGAATGACAGACCTAGATTAGAATCAGGAGGGGCCTGGAGGGGACCCAAGGGGCCCTGTGCTGACTGGAGACCTCTGTTCCTGCCAGTCCAGCCTGGCCCCTTGGAGCATAGAAGCCTAGGGATTGCATGTCTGTTGGCCTGTCCTTACCCAGGAGGGTGTTTTCATCCATGAGGAAAGGACCCCCAAACATGAATACGATCTCAGCCACATGGTCAGCCTTCACCCAGGGTGGCTTGATCTTTACAAAAGAGCTAGGTACATGCTGGAACTCATAGAAAAAAACGGGGGCCCCAGAATCTGCAGAGAGAGAGAGCCAAGACTGGAGTTAGGAATTAATAGCCTGACCTGATCTTGAAGCCTTGGCAACACAAACTCATGGTGACATCATTAGGATTATCTTAATCCTAATAACAGTGAAGGCACAATGATTAGCACCAAGCATTTATGAACTCTTGGTGAGTGTTGAGCACCCTCTGGGTGCCGAATGTGTGACCTTTCATTCAGTCCTCATAAGAACCTTTGGATTAGATTCTAATTATTTTCATTTTACGAATGAGGAAAATAAGGCACAGAGTGGGTGTAGAGTCTTGCTCAAGGTTATAATGTTAAGAATTTGGAGGCCTGGGATTCAGCTCAGTGGTTTTGCCACCTGCTGTGCAAACGCAAGGACCGGAGTTCAATCCCTGGTACCAAAAAACAAAACAAAACAAAACAAAAAACAGAATTTGGAGCTAATCTAGAGTTGTGTCAGGGATTAGCTGCCAGCCTTGGAAGAAGCATAGCTTCTCCCAGGAAAAGAACCAGAACAGGACAAAGTTGCCCATGAACTGAAAAAATCCCTGATAATTGGTGATGGGGCCTGTGGTATGATTTGTGACAAGTCACAGTACATCCCTGAGCTTTTGTTTTCTCCTCTGCAAGGTGCTGTTCTAGAGACAGCTGTCACTATTATGATACTTCATCCCAGAGAAAAAGGGGTTTAGGGTGGCAGAAGGGTGTGGGGTTCAAGGTATTGGGGGAATCTGCACCTGTCAATACATGTTGCCTGTGATGCCCTAGCTCCTGGGCTCAAGTGGAGCTAGGTGGGGCAGGTGGCCAGGGACAGGCTTACCTTGGAGGTGTCTTGAGAAATTCAAAGCAGGGATGTTGAAGAAGATATTGCCAGCCAGTTCCTGGAAGTCTTCACGTCTGGGTTGTGCATCTGAGCCACTGCCTATATACTGGTCTATGACCATGGACATCATCTCAGGGGGCACGTTCTGGGACAAGAAGTCAGGGTTAGGTCTGCTCAAGTCCCTTCTAAGAAGCTTCTTTCATATCTGAGGGCTCATGCTCCAGGGTTCAGCCACCTGCCTTCCTCCCTGGGAGTTCTAGATGTTGTCTGGGTAGGATAAGCTCAGGTTTGGAGTGAAATCCTAGCTTGGTGGCCACTCCTTGGCTGTGTGACCTCAGACAAGTATCTCATCCTCTCTGAATGTCAGTTTCTGCCTGGCAGGGTTGTTTGGCAGCCTATATGAAGTCGCTAGCACAAAGTATGGTCTGGAAACAGGTGCCCAGTTGAAGTTAACTTGGAAATAAGCGAAAGAACAAATGACAGGGGCTCCCCACAGCTCCCAAGAGCTGTACTGAGGTTGTGTGAATGGGGAGGCTCTGGGGCTTCTAGGGAAGAGAAGTGCACATAGATTGAGCATCTCTGGGGATACTGGTTCCCTTTTTGAGGCAGGGTCTCAGTATGCAGTCCAGGTTGGCCTACAACTTGAGATCCTCCTGCCTCAGCCTCCTGAGTGCTGGGATTACAGGCATGCACAATACACCTGGCTCCTGGTAGACTTTTCAAATGCAGTATCCTTCTTACAGGTGCTCAGGTGAGTGGAAAATATCATTCTTATCTATAGGAATGGACCCAGCCATGTGGCCAGACCTGGGATTTGACCCTAGCTCCATCTGGTTCCATATCTGACAGTGTGTAACAGCTGAGGCTCTGGGATCAGACAGAGCTGCCTCAAACTCTGCCCCTGCCCCTGCCCCTTATCCACCATGAGGCCTGAGCCTCAGTTTCCTCATCTGTAGAATGGGGGATAATGAAAGGCCCTACTTCACAGAGCTGCAGTGATGAATGTCTGTTGTAATGCTCAGCATAGCTCAGAACTTAGGTCATGCTCATACAGAGGCGGTTTCTATGGTGACAATGACAATAATGACAGTGATTTTCCTTTGAGAATTACATTAACTCCATATAGATTCTGGGGTGGAACTAAAATTCAGTAGCTAGACCAAGGTGCTTGGTTGTAGTGGGCAGCTGTGGGTGTTGGAGGGTAGGAGCAGAGACCCCTGGATCAGATGCCCACCAACTTATTCCCTCTGCCTCTTGCCTTACCAGACTGGCCAAGCAGGGCTTGAAGACATCCAGCATGTATTCCTGGTTCATCTGCTCCATCTTATCCAGCATACCCCAGGCCTGTGGGAACACCAAGGCATGTTCAGTTCAACTGACTGCTGCCCCCAGATCCACTCCCAGCCCTTGGCAGGAAAGCATTCACAGACCTGTCCAGAAACTCATTATGGAGCCACATGTGGCTAAACCCACTAGTCCACAGACCCCAGAAGATAAACCTCAAATTTGCAAACGATTTGGTGGCTGGGGACAGTAGCATCACAGACAACTGGCAGTAGCTGATAGCAGTACCATAGAGAATGAGAGAATTAGGGCCAGGGATTTAGCTCAGTGGTTTTGCTGCCTGCTGCGCAAGCGCCAAGGACCCGAGTTCAATCCCCGGTACCAAAAAAAAAAGGAGAATGAGAGAATTTACTCAAAATTTTTGCAGAGTAATATCAAGACCCCTGGGGCCATAGCAGGAGCCACAGAAAAAGTTAAAAAGGCTAAATGTTGGCTTTACATGTTACAGTTTTAGTACCGGACTCAAATCCCAGCTCGGCTACTTACTAAATGCATGACCTAGTAAACTTTCCGTGTCTCAGTTTCCTAATCTGTCAAAGAGGAAGGACAATGACCTGCCTCATACTACTGTTGTGAGGATGGAGTTAATGTGTATAAAAGGCCCGACAATCCTGACGAGGTGGCCAAGTGCTTAAGGTGATAGACAGCTAAAAGGCCTGACACAGAGTAAGCACTATGGCAAGCCAAACTGTTTATTAAAGTTCATTTCATTAACCCTTTAACTCTGTTAATCTGTGAGGACAGGAGCAAAAAATTCACACATGAGTAAATAGTGTGCTAACTCCCAGTGTTATGGTTTATAGCAACATATCCCCCCCAAAGCCTCATATGCTCATAGGTGGGGCTTTTGGGAGATAACTGGATCATGGAGGTGTATACTCATCAGTGTGGATTAGCCCACTGATGAGTTCATAGCTAAATGTGATGTTGGAAGGTGAAGCCTGGTTGGAGGAAGTGGATCACTGGGGGCATGGCCTGGCAAAGTCTATTTCCATCTCTCTCCTCTCTTGATCTTGCTGTGCTTCCTGTTGCCATGCCATAAGCTGTTTATTCTCTGCTATGCTAGTCGAGACTACAGACTGAAACGTCTATCAACTGTGGTCCAAAATAAAGCTTTCTACCTTTGCATTGTGGGTGTTGGGTATTGTGTCTCGGTGATGAGAAAGTAACCTAAGACACTCAATACATGCGTCTCTGAAGGTGAGCTTACTTGGAGAACATGTCTTTAGGAAGCTAATCCAGTTATGTTAAGACGATTGCAAAGGTAATCATTATGGTTGGATTTCATCCAATATGATTGGTATCCTTGGAAGGGTGAAATAGAGACAGAGGAAAGATAACGTGAAGATATTGTGAAGGGAGAAATTCTACAAGCCAAGAAATGCCTGAAGCTACCAGAAGCCAGTAGAGAGGCTGATTGTTCCTCATAGCACCCAGAAGAATCCAACCTTGGAAACACCTTGATTTCAGATTTCTAGCCACCCTGTGAAATGACAGCTTTCATTCATTCATTCATTCATTCATTTTTTTTTAAATAAGACAGGATCTTAATATGTAGTTCAGGCTAGCCTTGAACTCACTATGAAGTGCAAGCTAGTCTTAAAATTTTAACTCCCAAGTACTGGGATTATAGGTGTGCACTACCACATCTGACTGAGATGACAGCTTTCTGTTGTTTAAAAGCCCCAGATGGTACTTTGTTATGGCAACCCTAGCAAACTAATAATTTTGTAAAACAACAAAGATGGAGAATGTCCACTTCTTAATTTCAAAACTTACTTCAAAATCATTGAAATTGAGATAGTGTGGTAGTGGCATAAGGATAGACACAGAAATTATTGGGACAGAATTGAGAGTCCAAACATTATTCCTTTACATTTACAGTCAGTTGATATTCCTTAAGGGTGTCATCAAGGCAATTCATAAGGAAGAAATGTTTTCAGTAACATGGTGTTAGGACAACTGGATAACTGTATACAAAAGAACCTCTAACACCATATACAAAAATTAACTTCAAAGCTTCTCATAGTGGTGCATGCCTGCACTCTCAGCACTCCAGATGGCTATGATAGGAGGAAAGCAAATTCAAGTCCAGTCCCGGCAATTTAGTGAAATACATGAAAATATGTCAAAATACGAAATTTAAAAAAGGTTGAGGATACCGGGGATTTAGCTCAGAGGTTCTGCCACCTGCCTCGAAAGCGCAAGGTCCCAAGTTTGATCCCCAGTACCAAAAAAAAAAAGGTTGGGGAGGTTGGTCAGTGGGAAGGCCTTGGTTGGGTTGAACTCCCAATGCCAAAACCAACCAAACAAATAAAAACAAAAACAAAATCAAAATACAAACCCAACAAAACTTCCAACATAGATGTAAAGGTAAAGAGCTAAAATTATAGAATTCTTAGAAGAAAATATAGGATTAAATCTTTGTAATTTTGATTAGGCAAAGCACAAAGCAACAGAAGAAAAAAAATATATGAACTTCATAAAGATGAAAAGTTTTTGTTGCAAAGAACATTATCAGGAAAGTGAAAAGGCAATGTACAAAATGGAAGAAAGTATTCACAAGTCCTATGTCTGATAAGAAACTTGTATCCAGAATATGTAACTCAGCTGGGCAAAGTGGTGTATGCCTGTAAATCCCAGCACTGTGTTCTCCAAGGGTTCATGTGTAGGAAGTTTGATACACCCATGTGGCAGGGTATGAGACAAATCTTTAAGAGGTGGGGCCTAGTGGGAAGTCTTCAGTCATTGGGAACTTGTGCTGGAAAAATAGATTAACCTAGTACTCACAGGATCCCTGCTTAGTTCTCCTGAGAGCCAGTTTTGCAATTTTGTTATGTAGTCTTCTTTTTGTTTTTTTGGTACCGGGGGGGATTGAACTCCGGTCCTTGAGCAGCAGGCAGCAAAACCACTGAGCTAAATCCTCAGCTGCAATTTTGTTATGAAAGAGCTCCTTTCTTCCTGTCTGGTGATCATCATCCCCCACCCCCCGCGCTCCCCCCACCCATGTTCTTACCATTGGTGATACAATCTTGCAATCTGGCATCTGGTAATAGAATGTGGCTTGGGAATGTGGAGTAGGAAGGCTTCACAAGAGCCAGTACCAGGTCATTGGACTTTCAGCCACCAAAACTATGAGCGAAATAAACCTCTTTTCTTTACAAATTACTTAGACAAATATATTTCCTCATAGTAATGGAAAACTAATATATTTGCACAAAAATTTATGTACGAATGTACTTAGGAGATTATCCATAATGGCCAAAAAGGAGGAAACAATCTATTATGGTTTATATCTAGATATTCCCCCAAAGCCTCATGTGCTCATAGGTAGGGCTTTTGGGAAGTGGCTGGATTCTGAGTGTGTGATACTGGATCTAGGGTATATGAATATGGATTATGTTTGTGTGATAACTGGATCAGTCCACTGACTGAATTAGGATAATTCTTTTTGGTACTGGGAATTGAACTCAGGACCTTGCGCTTGCGAGGCAGGCGAGGTGCCACTGAGCTAAATCCCCTGCCCTAGATTAGGATAACTCTGCAAGTGGCTGAATGGATTTACCGAAGACAGAAGGCCTATCCTGGGGCACTAACCAATAGACTTTTAGCCTGAGTGCAATAAAAAGGGAAGGAAGACTTGCTGCTTTCTGCCTGCCAAAGCATGACCTGTTTCTCCTCTGTCATGCCACCCTGCCTTGGAGCCACTTGACTATGGACTGAAACCTCTGCAAACTGTGAGCTAAAATAAACTTTTCTTTCTTTAACTTGTGGGTGTCAGGTATTTTGTCCCAGCAATGAGAAAAGTAACTAAGACACAATCCAGATGTGTATCAACTGATGAATGGATAAACAAAATGTGGTATCTATTCTATTGATGCCCTGGCCATGAAAAGGAATGAAGGCCTGATACATGCTACAGTTTGAATTAACCTTAAAAACATCATGAAATAGATCAAATCCCAAAAGATATCTATTTTATGTTTCTCTTTTGATGAAATGCCCAGAATAAGTGCATAAATAGATTTGACAGAAGTAGATTAGAGACAAACAGATTAGTGGTTGCTAGGGGTAGTAGGAGGAGACTAGAGAGCGACAGTTAATAGGATCAGGGCTTCTTTTTAGAGTGATGCAAATGTTCTGGAATAAGATAGTGGTGAAGGTTGCACAACTTTGTGAATATACTAAAATGCACAAAATACTATGCTTTATGGAGGTGAGTTTATGATGCATAAGTTATATCCTAATAAAGCTGATTTTGAGGGCATATTTTCTTTTTAAAAATTTTTTGAGACAGGGTCTTGATATATAGCCCAGGTGTGAGACTGAACAACAGTTACTCCATCTTTGTAATAGGGCCCCAACTTTCTGCTTCTGTTACGGATCACCAGGTAGACATCAAGTTCCAGAGATGTGTTTGTTGTTGTGCCAGGAAGGTTTGTTGTGCCAGGAAGGTCTGTTGTGGGCGTAGTGTTCTTTCTGCTTGCCAACTTCCCCTGCGACCCCCTATAAAAACAGCTTCGGACTCTGAGCCAGTTGCCTCTCTAAGCTACTTTGCTTTGGGAGTGCCATCTGGCCAGACTAATAAAGGTCTGTTTTACTTTCCAACTTGTCCAGTGTGTTCCTTCCTGGGTGTTCTTTGCTGAAGTCAGCTCCTCGGAGCGTTTGGTAAGGCCCTTGGTCTTACACAGGCTGGCCTCAAACTCATGGCCATCTTCTTGCCTCAGCCTCCTGAGTGCTGAGATTACAGTCATGTGCCACTACACCTGGAAAGGGCATATATTTTTGAGATGGGGTCTTGTTATGTAGTCTAGGCTGACTTTGAACTCACTATGCAGTCCAGGATAGACTCAAACTCATAGCAATCCTCCTGCCTCAGCTTCCTGGAACTGGGATTACAGGTGTGTACCACTGCACCTGGCTGCAAATGCTGGTAAATTTGCAATAAAAACCTGGAGGTAAGGGCTGGGGATTTAGCTCAGTGGTTCCGCCACCTGCCTTGCAAGAGCAAGAACCCGAGTTCAATCCCTAGTACCAAACAGAAAAAAACCAAAAAACCCCACAGAAACCCTGGAGGCTGAAGTTGAATTTAGAAGGTGCTATGGCAGTGGCCATAGTTAAAATGTGGGGGGCGGGGGGAGAGGATTTTCATGAAGGGTATCATACTTTCTTTCCATGGCTTAAACTTTGACCATGGATGTTAGTTAACATTGAGCTGGCTGAAAAATGTATACTTGCACTCACATGGATACCAAGGAGAGTCAGGAAACCCCTGCACTGGTGATGTGGTGAGCAGCTCATGGATCCACAGATGGCTGAGAACCATCCTTGTTACCAGCTCTGTGCAGGTCTTGGCAGCTAGCTACATTGAGTTTCTGCAAATTTTATGCTTACAACTCTAAGTTGACAATGTGGAGGTAAAGCTGCCTGCCGAGAGAGTGGGACATTAGCCTAGAAATTACAAAGTTTTGTCCTTGAAAGTCAAGGTTGCATGAGATTCTCCTACTGTAAGCCAACACTTCTTCTGGGAATTGATTCCAAAGGAATAAGTAAAGGGATAAAAATTGTGGACATGAAGATATTCCCTACACTGTTAACTGCAGTGGTAAAAACTAGAACCTGCTCAAATGCCAAAGTGAAACTTTTGTGTGGGGTTTGCAAGTGTTAAAAGCAGAGGGGTGTAGATTAATGGTAGAGTGCTTGCCTAGAATTCATGAGGCCCCAGGCTCCATTCCCAGCACTGAAAATGTTAAAAAAGTGGTTGCTGTGAACATAAGCAGGCAAGTGAGAATGATGCAAGATTCTCACCCCCTTGTCTAGGGGGACAGAGTGATATTGACACTATTGTGGGGAATTCTGTGCCACTGGAGTGGACTGGAAGGTGCTTGGCCTGTGAGGTCTCCACTGACTTAATGCTATCTGAAACTCGAGTCTCAGGTAGTCAGTCAAGCACAGAGCCACCCTAACCAGTCTCACAGAGCCTGATATGTAAACCAGACACCAGCAGAAATCTACTGAGGCTCAGTATTGCCCAGAAGACCTCTCTGTGCAGAAATGATCCCTGGAGAGGAAAGTTTGCTTTGTGAAAATGAAGCTGGATGATTTTAGTTGGTGACTCTGAAACCACTGTGAGCCTCAAGTTTCTCACCAATCAGATGGGAGTAACAGGAGCATTCAGCACACAGGGCTGTAGTGATGGTCACAGCCTTGAAGGGAAGAGATCACTCACCCTAGGGGACACTCACCCTGGGGATGAGCCATCCAAACTCATGACTGTTGACACCTATGAGGAAGGGCACAGGGTGGAACTGCCTTTCCTTCAGGAGCTCCTCAGGGCTTTTGGGAAAGAAAGAGCCATCTATGGTGTAGGTCGAGACTATCATTTTCTGCAGGAGAAAGCAAAGCAGAACCCCCTGCCCCCCACCATGCCCGTCAGGGCCAAGCCTCAAAGGATGAGGCCCCAGGGGTCACCTAGTTGTTCGTCTGAGTGGCTGAGGCTTCAGGGAAAATGAGGAGATGAAAATTACTGGAGTTTGGAGCCCAGAGGGAATCAGGAGCCCTGAACAAGTACTGCTTCCAAGCACATGCAAGTCCCCAGAAAACAGGGCCAACCCTCAGGGCCAGGAGGAGCCCTCAGCCCCTTTCTCTTATGGGTGGCTGCCCCAAGCCCCATCCCACACTGGTGACTTCCCATCTGTCCCCATAAGAGCTGGACAGGAGCCCCTCTGGGTCTCTGCCTGTCACCATCCCCAAAGAGGTGGCATATCGATACTTTGGTAGGGATCAGCTCCTCTCCTTTCTTCTGCTGAAGGCACTGTACCAGCTCAGCTGGGGAGTCAGAGCTGCAGGCCAAGGAGTCTGCAAGGCTCTGGGGACAGACAGAAGTATCTCCCCTCTTTTCAGCCCCCTACCCCTTCCCTCCCGTGGAAAGGGGGTGCATCTGTAGGACTGGGCTGTGATGTCACAGACCAACTCCAAGCCTGGCCAAAGATCTGCCAACCACCTATGGGAGGCCTCCCTTACGTAACCTGTGTGTACCTCAATGACACCAAATTATGATTGCCTTTTATTCTCTCTCTCTCTGATTTTTTGAGACAGGGTCTCACTATGTAGTTCAGTCTGGCCTTGAACTTACTATGTAGTTCAGGTGGGCCTCAAACTGGTGGCAATCTTCTTGGCTCAGTCTCCCAAGTGCTGGGATTACTTGCATGCACTACCACACGTGGCTGTGTTTTGGTTTATTTTTTGGCTCTGTGAGAACATTTCCCCTCTGAGAACTGTGTCCTTTTATGTGTCATAATAGTTTGCAGAGTGAATGACATGAGAAGGGGTTGGAGAGGGAGGGTATCAGTGTGGGGATGCTCTGACAAGGAATGGTGGGAATGCTGAGGCTGGAGCAGGGCCAGGGGGTCCCTGGGAAGTGGGGCTGGAGGGACAAGTGTGCTTCAGGGGAACCCAGGGAAGGACCTTGAGTTCGGGGTGGAGATAATCCCTCCCAGTCACAATGAGATGGGCAGAGAAGCTGCTGCTCTTATGTAGACAAGAGGCAATATGCCCTGCTGAAGGCTCAGACTTGTTGTCACCCTGCTTCTTCCTGCCCTCTGATCCAGTGCAGATTCCTGGCATGGCCCTCGAGTCCCTGCAATGCCCTAATCCTTAACTTCCAGCTGGTCTCTACCTGATGGCTTCATGCTTCCAAGACCATCACTATCTCACAACTGCAGCCTGAGCAGCTGCAGTGCCCATTTGGGAAACCTTCTGTGACATCCCATGGTGACTTCTCACAAGGCCCTCATTGAGGACTGAGGGTGGGATCTGGAGGCTGAATGATCATCTCTCAGGCAGCAGGGGCTGGAAATGCAGGGATCCCCAAGCATTCTTGGGGAGAGGTGTGCTCCCCAAGACACTACCCTGGGGAAAGAGCCAGAGACAGTCTGCTCCTCCAGAAAGTGACATCTGACTGCTCATCCCCAGGAATGCACTGGTGTTTTCTCTGAACTTCCACAGGTGCTGTGTTTTCTTTATCCTAGTAGGTCCCTCTTTGAAACAAGGACCTCCTATGGGTGACTATTTCTGACTCAGACCTCTGAGCCAGCACATCATGGGGTGTGTGGAACACATGGAATAAGAATAAAGGAAATGGAGACCTGAGCTTTGAGCCATAAGTCAGATCCTCTTAACAGTGGGGCAAAGATGACTCCACTCTGTGCAATGGTTCTGTGGAACAGTCCCATGGCCATTGGAGACAGCACCTGGGTGCAGCAGAGAGGACAGACCATTTTCAGCAGAGGACAGAGGAGAGGTCTGGGACCCCTACTACAATTGTAGCTGCCTGTATCAACTTACCAGGGCAGAGACAATGCTGCCACCTGCAGATCCGCCAATGATGCTGACACAGTTGGGATCACCCCTGAAGGGAGTGATGTTCTCCTGCACCCAGCATAGAGCAGCCACCACATCTAGGAAGGCCTGGTTGCCAGGCACATGCTTGTCCCCAGTGCTAGGAGCAGGATGAGGTAGTGATTAGTTCAAGCTGGTCCCCTGGACACAAATTCCTTGGCCTTGGTTGATTTGCTTTGAATCAGTTGTGAGAATAGTGAGAACCTTTCTGTGCTCCCAAAGTCTGGCCTGGGTCTGAACTCTGCTTGTTCTCTATATGCCCAGTCTGTGATATGGGCACGCCTAGCAGGGCAGAGAGCCTGGGATGGCTCTCAGGTGTTTGTAGAGCTTGTTGCTCTTTGCCCCCATACCCTGCTGAGACATGGGCTCCCTCCCAGAAACTAACACTCATTGCCCAATGGGCCAAGTTCAGTGTACAATTCTGGCTTTATTTGTGGCCCTCCCTTGAGGTGAACTTAGATACCAAGGTTCTTTATCTCTTTCTTTTAATTTTGCATAACCGGGGGTTGAACCCAGGGCCTTTGCATTGGGCTAAATACCTCTTTCTTTCGTTTTTTAGTTTGAGGGAGGGTGCTGCCAATTCATTAAATTGCCCCAAATAAGCCTGAATTTGTAATACTTCTGTCTCAGCCTCCCAGAGTGCTAGGATTATATGTGGGTGCTACGGTGTCCAGCTTGCTTCCTCCTCTACTCCAGACAGCAGTGATGGAGGGCCTTCCACTCAGGCTCTGGACTTGTACTCTAGGCCCTCTGTTAGGCCAGCTGTCACCTAAAGAAGCCAAAGATCCCAAGGTGGTATTGAACTGTGACCACTACCACACCCTCATAGGCAGCCAGGGCTGATCCATCCTGGGAGGAGGCAGAGCCAATCACCACGAACCTCCATGGATCCGTACCATGACCTGCAGAGATAGCCATGAGACAGTGACTCCTAATTTCCAAGGCCCCAGCTGCCCATCTACCAGGGATTTTCAGGACCCCTGGGGTGATTGGGAACAGGGAAGGGGAGGGAGAGGAAGGCAGGGTGGAGTTGGATGGGTGAACAAGTCTCTCTGGGCTGCATACTGGCTTCCTGGCCTTTGTAGTGGCCTTAGCTGGGCTGTAGATGTTTAGGATGAGGCAGTCCTCAGAAATAGGGAAGATTTTGTGTTTTCCATTGAGCCAGAATCTGGTATTGTTCATTCTTTCTATGTGCTGCATGCACCTGCAGCCAAGAAGGAATGGAGGGATAGCTGGTCAGCCCCACTTGTGTTGGCAGCTGGACCACCTGACTCTCAACCTGCTTGCTTGTCCATCTCCATCCAGGCTACTCACATTGAGGGGTCAGTGCCAGCATCCCGTACACCTTCCCAGGGCTGTGCTGGCAGTGGGGGAGTGAACCTGAGAGGCCCCAGGGGTGGCTGTGCAAATGGGATGCCCAGGAAGACATTCACAAGGCGGTCTGTCCCCTTCACGCCCACCTGCTGGCCTTGCACACAGCCCAGGCGGGTGTCCACTTCAGGCTGAGCGGTTTGGGGCTCTGAGGGCAGAACAGAGGACCACAGGGTGAGTTTACAGCCTCTATGAGGGGAAAGGGTGAAAGATACTCTCAAAATGAAGGAAACATTTGCTCTCTGAGCACCTATTCTGCCAGGCTGTTTTGAGCACTTCTGACACAGTACCTTATTAACCTCCCAGGAAGCCTGTGAGCCGGGCCCAGTAGCTCTTCTGACTTTCTTGTCCCTCCCTGCCTTGGCATTACCCCCAGTCCCTTCGGCCAAACCAGACCTGCTGTGGGGCCTGGGGCCTTGGGGCAGCCACTTCCCACTTGAACCTCAGATGACCCATCTGCTATATAAGGTATAATAATCTCATCTTACTTTCTGTATTCTGATTCTTTGACATCTGTCTGGAGCCTGGTGGACCATAGGGGGATTGTCCTTCCAAGGGATAGCCAAAACAAGCTATTCACATGTGAGGTGAGCTAGGGCTACACCCCAACCCTCACATGCCCAGCCACTATTTACCAGCCTTGATCACCCCAGGGTCAGCCAGAAACCAGAGGACTAGGTATACCCCCCATCCCCCAAAGTCCACTGATGTTATTCAAGTCAATCAATCCTAAACCTGCTTAGCCTGCTTCCCCTATTCCTGCAGGTGGAAACTATTGCAGATAGCTAAATTAGAAATTACTGTAAAGCAGTTGGGCAAAACTGGGCCCTCAGCATAGAAAAACAATTGAGGCATATTCACTGGTTAGCATTATAAAAAAGAGAGAAACTACTATACCCAGGTATTTCCCCTAGGGACAAATAGCGGTAATCGATATTCTAAATAGGTACCAGTCACCTGGGTGGACCAAGACCTTAACCTATCCCTTCCAGGAAAGGTCTCTGACCCATCCCTTATCGAAAATCCTTGTTCTTTCCTTGTATGCTTGCTCTGTAACTTGCTTCCCCATTTGATCTCCATTTAATCAATATTACCTACTGATAGATTTCCCTCATTTTAAAATGGCCGCTACATATAATGGCTGCCTTCTCCTGCCCATCCTGCCCTTCTTCCTGCCAAAGCCCAGTTCCAAGATGGCTCCCTTCCCGCCCAAATTGGCCTTCTTCCCATGATGCAGTGTTTCTCCACCTAAACCTAGCCCCAAAATGGCTTCTCCCACCAAAAGACAGCCTTCTTCTTCCTAGATGCCTCTCTTCCTGCCAAAAGATACTTGCTCCCTTCCTGGCAACCAGTGATGTCATAGGATCCTCCAATTTTTTGGTGAGGCACCTTACAAACCCTCCAATCCCTCACAGTCACATCTCCCAATCCCCGCCCAGTCCCTGCCTTGCTGCTGCACTCCTTTGCTCAGAGGCAACCTGGCAGATTGTTCCTTCTCCTTAATAAAGGCTTGCTGTGGTTCCGGACTGGTCTTGGTTTTTGGCTCTTTTACCTGACACCTACAAGACTATATTTGTTGTAATCCTACTGTTCGATCATAGTTTTGTCCCACCTCATGTCCACCTGGTAATTTCCCATTGGACTAACATTACCTAGGTGACTGTACTTGTAATTTTACTAGTTGACTATAGGTTTGTCCCACTTTGTACCCACTTTACCTCATGGCTTTGTCCCATAAAACACCTTTGAGAAGCAGGGTGGGTGGGCAACCTATTTTTTGATCCCCCTTCTGCCTCTTAGACAGAAATTATCTTTCTCTCAATAAAATTTTCCTACTCTTAACCTCTGTTCCTAGAATTTGTTCTTCGATTTTAGAGAACATGAACTCTCATTTCAGATATCCATTCCCTCATTTTGGAAGTCTTCCCCTGAGATTACTGGACAGAGGTAAGAGTTTGCTTTTGTTTCATAGGTTCTAACTTTCTGCTTCATACATTCTAGGCTAGGTTCTAGCCTTTGTTTCATAGATTTCTGGCTTTTGGTTCAAAATTGTCTTAATTTTAAGTTGCTTGTTTCTCTTGACAACTGCTATTTATCCCCCCAAGTCAGGACCTGCCTCCCCCATCAGACCCACTACCTGCATCCACAGGAGCACAGAGATAAGAAGCCAGCAACCACCCTGCTGCTCTCACCACCACCCTGTTTATCAGCCAGCCCCAGGCCCATCACCCATGGAACTCTAAAATTTTCCACCCTCTTGACCAGTGCCCCCGCAAATGCCCCATATAACCATGAGCACCCTCCTCTCAGTGCCAATGGCCTTCTCACCCTTGGCCCATCTGCACCCAGATGGCAATAAACTCATCACATGTTGCTTAGACTTTGCCTGCCTCAGTGGTCTCAATCGTGTCTTGGTCTGACCTTACATTTGGTGGCCCATAAGGGGAGATCTGAGCTCCCTCCCCCAACCCTGCTGAGTACTTTGAGGCCACCCCTGACATCGACCTCTGGCTTCTTCCTACCACGGCTCACTGCTGGTCCAGGTACTCTCTTCAGGATGGGTCAGTGATTCTTTTACTCTCCCTCACACTCCCATCCCCCCCAGAGGATGTCCACCTGGGATCTCACTCTCTCCCACCACGAGGTCTACCTGGGACCTCACTCCCTCTCCTCAGACAAGGTCTGCCTGGGACCTTGCTCCCCCCACCCTTGCTGAGGTCCGCCTGGGATCTTACTCCCTCCCCCCAAGACAGGTCCGCCTGGGATCTCACTCCCTCTCACCCTACAGGAGGTCTACCTGCTCACCCTTCTCTTGTCACCCTTTCTCATCCAGAGTGCTCTGTCTGATTCAGCTCAAGTTCAAAGTATGCTTGAAACCCAGTACTGGTCACACTCTCAGAAACCAGGTTCCCTGCCCAATCTCGGGAAGACTGACTTGGTTGCTCATTTACTCTTGGCTTCCGAAAACCGATTAAAGATGTTCTTTCCTTTTCCCAAAAGCCCCAGTTTCCAGTGTCAGACATCACTATGGGCAACCTCCCTTCCTCTATTCCCCCTTCTGCTCCCCTGGCTTGTGTTCTTAAAAACCTCAAACTCTCCATCTCACCCCCAACCTGAAGCCAAAACATCTCATTTACTGTTATAATTCAGCCTGGCCACAATACAAATTAAACAATGAATCATATTCACCCAAAAATGGCACTTTCAGCTTTTCAATTCTCTGAAAACTAGACAACTATTCCCGCCGGCTGGAAATATGGTCAGAGGTCTCATAGGTCCAGACATCCCTGGCTATTCGCAGACTCCCCTCTCTCTGTGCCTCTTGTGGCCCCACTAAACTTCTCAACTCCTCTGTCAGCTCCCTCCCCTCCCCCTCCCCACTACCCCTCCTCTCTGACCACTGATCCTTAGTCTCTAGGTCTGCCTCCCCTGCTCCCCACAACCTCAGTCCATTCCTAATCCACCCCAACCTCAAAAGCCTCCACTGTCCCTGCCTCCCTACCCACTCTTCCTACCCTCTCCCATAACTGCCCATATCCCTTGTCTCCTTTTTGCCTCCATTCTAGCCCCAGCTGAAAAACCAAAGCTGCTTAGCTTCCTTCAGGACCTCCTACTTTAACTTCCTCTACTCTGGTCCCTACTCTCTCCACTTAACTGACACTTCCAACCTTCCTGCTTATCTTAACAAGACCATTCCAACCCCCTCTCACACAAGGTCTAAACTGCAGTTTGGCATTTCTCCCCTACTCCCTGCTCCTCAGTTTCTGCTTTGGGAAGTAGAACGGGTGGAGGAAATGATCCAAGTTCATGCTCCCTTTTCTCTGAGCTTTCTCAGATTAATCAGTGCCTGGGTTCTTTCTTCACAGACCCCACTAAATATGTTCAAGAATTTCAATATCTTCCTCAATCTTATGATTTAACCTTACCTCTAGTGTCATCCTTACTTCTGCCTTCTCCCTTGAGGAGCAAGAACAGACAGATTTGGTCCCTAGCTCAATCCTATGACAGAAAAAGGTTCCAGCTGTCCCCAGGCCAAGCCCCCATGAGATAAAATCTGGCCAAGTTTGTGTCTCACCTAGCCTCCACTTTCAAAATTTTACTGCTCTAAACCCTGAGATTCCAGAAGGACAACTTATTTTAAGGATGCATGTTATTACCCAATCTGCCCCAGATATTTGCAAAAAGCTCCAAAAAACTTAAATCTGGTCCTCAGATTTCCATCAGAAATTGATCAATTAAGCATTTCAATAATCATGATATGGCTGCCCACCAGCAATATATTTCTGACTTACAACTGCTTAGATCCACTGTAAAAAACCCACCCAAAGGGCTAAAAGCCAATTGGGGGCCAAATAAAACCTCCCAGGATCCAAAAAAGAGGTCCAGGACCCTGCTTTAAGTGTCACCAGACTGGCCACTGGGGCAAAGACTGTCCCAACCCATGAGTCTCTCCCAAGCCATGCCTCATGTACAGAGCCCTCGCTGAAAGGTAGACTGTACTGGGGTGGCTAGGCCCAACTCAGGGGTCCCCTCCCCAGGGCCACTTGACAGGGCTCAGTTGCCCTTGCCATCTTGATCGGTTGGACCTCAGATGATTGAAATGCCTCAGAGGTCTCAGATGCTCCTTGGACCATCACAGGCACCAAACTCCAGGCAAATCTTGCAGTAAAAATAGTGTCTCATTTCTGATCAATACAGGGGCATCCATTTCACCCTCTCTTCATTCTCTGGACAGCTAACTTTAGCCTCATCACTGTTGTGGGAATTGATGGCACTGCAAAACCCCTCTGCTCTTATGCCAATTAAAAGACCACATTTTTACTCATTTGTTTCTAGTCATTCCCATCTGTCCAATCCCACTCCTCAGATGAGACATTTTAACAAAACCCTCTGCCAGCCTCACTATTCCAGGCTCTGCTCCCCAGCCTATCATCATCCTTCTCACACCTACTGCTACGCCTTTCTCCTGCCCCACATCTTCTCCCCCCCTCAACCTGCACATCTGAGACATCTCAGTCCCCTCTGTCATTCAACATCACCTGTCCCTCCACATCCTCCTAGTTCTTCCCCCTGACCACATACATTTAATTACTCAGATCCCAACTCTACCACCCCACAACAGCTCCTTTCCTTCTTGGGAATCATTGGCTATTTCTGTCTCTGAATTCCAGGTTTTGCAATGCTCACAAAACCCCTTTATAAACTCACGTGAGGAGACCCCCCTCAAACCACTTAGACAACAATTCTCCTACTCATTCTCCCTTATTTCCATCAGACTGACCCAAATTCCAGAAGATATGTAAATCCCTTGCTTTTGAGTGTTTTGTCATTTTATTTACTTCATTCAATCTGGTTTAATCTTACATGGTCTCAATTTCATATTTCCTCCCTCAAATCCTACCTTTTTTTTTTTGATACTGGGGATCGAACTTGGGTCCTTGCGCTTGCGCTTTCGAGGCAGGCGGTGGAACCACTGAGCTAAATCCCCAGCCCCTCAAATCCTATCTTAACTAGATAAAACATCTCTTGTTTTCAGGGCACTCTGTGTAACTTCTCAGAACAGACCAAATTGTTTTCCTTCCTTCTCACCCTCCTCCAGTTTGATACTAAATAAAAAGACCTTAAACACCTCCCCTCCTCCTCCCTTTGCCCTTTGACTCAGTTAGCCTTCCTTTTGTTTTCTACTCCAAGCCCTGCTGTGGCACCTCAGCCACTCCCCTCTGCGGTTCCCAATTACCTTTACAAAACCTTGCAGTTAACTCATTTCCTGCTGAACTGGCACAATCAGTCCTTAGCCAAAGACTGCCCTTCACTCCCCTCAGGCTTATTTGCTGGAATCCCTTCTGCCCGGGGCAGAACACCTCCTTTTCCCCTGCCCTCAAATCAATTCCCCAGATTCAGTTCCCCCACTGGATCAAGGACCTCCTATTCCAGAAAATCCTCTGTGACTTCTCCCTGGACAAAATCCGCCTTTCCACCCTTCTCCTGAGCCTCCTGTCTAGCCACACTGGCAGCCTAACTCCCTTATGTATTGCCATCTTCCCTTCCTCCTCACATATATACCCCTGGCCCTCATACTCGCTGCCAGTTTACCTTCAGCAGGCCCCCAGGATCAAGCCACCAGGTAAGGAAAACAGGCAAAAGGTGGTTCTATCAATGGTTAGGAAAGTCTTTTCCAAGCAGGCTAGATGTCTTGGTTTCTCCCCATGTTAGAGCCCCTATTTCCAATCTTTCTATTATTGATTGGGCCCTACATAATAAAGTTTTTGACAGATTCTATCCAGGAACAGATTGGATCCATAACATCCAGACAACTCCGCCTGACTGCCCACTACACTGCTGTCCCACAAAAGCCTCCAGCTGATCCCTGAGAAGGACCGGAAGGTCATCATGCTCCTGACACCTCTGTTGCCCCGTCCTGGACTGAACCACTTCACCCCCACCCCCACTCCTCTTCTCTCTCTCGCCTCACAGGATGCCCACACAGCCCCCAGTCACGCTGGAAAAAGTCATAAAAAATACATCCCCTACCCTTTTCTTCTCTATAACACGACAGAGATGACAGGTCCTCCAAGTTGGATCCCTGCCAAAGCAGACCAGGTAACCACATGCACAGGAGCATAGAGATAATAAGAAGCCAGCAGCCACCCTGCTGCTCTCACCAAGCTCTGTTTATCAGCCAGCCCCTGATCCATCACCCATCGGACTCTAAAATCTTCCACCCTCTCGAACAGTGCCCCCTCCCCTACCTAAAATGTCCCATATAACCACAAGCACCCTTCTCTCAGTGCCAATGGCCTTCTCGCCCTTGGCCCATCTGCACCCAGATGGCATTAAACTCATCACATGTTACTTAGACTGCCTGCCTCGGTAGTCTCAATTGTACCTTGGTCTGACCTTACATCTCTTATGATGCATTGTCTTTTGTTAAAATTACGTCTTATCCTTGTCTTGTATATGTTGCAGTTGGACGTAGTTGCTTAAAAATGTTGTAAAATGGGTCCCTTATGAAATCATTTCAGGTAAAGAGACTTCAGGCTTTTATCTGTCCCTTATAGAGTAATAAACAAACAGTGGTTACTCTGGCAGCTAGTAATTGCCCTTAGGGCAGCTGCCACTCTCAAAGAAAAGGATGGTTTCTCCAGTTGTCCTCTGGTGAATCCTCATTCCCATTGAAGCCAATGGCAGATGGAATTTTGACCAGATAGGCAACTGGCTTCCTTTCGGAGACAGATCTCTGATTGCGTGGAACTAGTGAAAACTGAGGTGACAACTGAGGGGTCATGGCCAGGGATATTTTCTGACAGATAACCAAAGGTCCCTCAGTAGAAGCTGGATCCCGACAGCCTGATTTGGTAATCAGCAGAAAATCACCACATATCTGTTGTCCCTACTTGCACTCCTCAGCAAACTCTGTCAGTGATCGTCAGATATCCTTTGTTTCAGAATGGTCTGAAAGGATGCTGTTAGAGCCCTTTCTTATGCCTCTTTTAAGAGTTGAGCTACAGGTTTGGACTGCTCTGTTAGTAAGCAGACACAGAAAACAAATTTTCATTTTTTTTTTTTGGTACCGGGGATCGAACTTGGGACCTTGCACTTGTGAGGCAGGCACTGGAAGAAAACAAATTTTTGATACATTAGAAACTACCCCAACCTTTTCTCTCTTCCCTTCTATGTCTGATTTTCATCATTTAGGTGAGTAGGGGAGGAAGATGCCTTTGCTGATAGGTTGTGGACTTTGGAACTTTTACAGTAGACTTGTAGAATGCTATGTGGTGATTTTTTTCAACTTTATTTGGACTTTTTCTCTCTGCTAGTGAGTTAAAAACTCCCCTTAGTTTGATCCCTGGTACCAAACAAAACAAAACAAAACAAACAAACAAACAAAAACTCCCCTTAAATTTTTCTCCAACTTGTTGGGAGTTCACTTCAGAATCCCTTGTAGTGAGACTGCTTCTCCTTCCAGGAAGTCAGACTAAGGCAACTTGCAACAACTGTTTTGTCTTACACTAGGGAAAATAGCAATCATCGATTTGCATTTGTGTTTTTATATGCTCACTAGAAAACAGATTTTAGTAAGCCTTTCTCTTCCTTGCACATGCACATAGGAAACTGATAAATGCACCTTTACCAACATGTGAATTGTAGCTGCTAGGTTATAAGTTTAACCTGTGAAACTTCAGAGACACAGACGTTTTAGATTAAACTTTTTTTTTAGTACCAGGGATTGAACTCTGGATCTTGTGATTGCGCGGCAGGCAGCAGAACCACTGAAGTAAATCCCCAGCCCTAGATTAAACTTTAAATAAAACAACCTTGTCTTACTGCTGAGGAAGATTGGCCAGGAAGTTAGGCAAATCACAGAGATGTCTTGGGAGCTTTATCCTAGGGCCCAGGGTGAAACCTCCCAAGTCACTACCTTGACTCTGCCTGTCTCTGGAGGTGATGATCTCTTTTGCAGACTAAAAAGTACTCTAATTTATCCACTGATCTATTTTCCTTGTTCTCTTTTAGAGAATCAGAAAGCAATAGTTTAGATCTTTTGATTATCAGTTTAATTAAAAAAAATTTTTTTTAAATTTTATCCCATTCCTGCCCTCCCATCCCTATCTACAAAAGCTTTGTTGCCATTTTTTCTATTTTCACTTTTTTTTCTTGTCCCTTCCTTCCTTTCTCCCTCCCTCTTCCCTTGTTTCCCTTTCCATTTGAACATTTTCTTCCCATTTCTCAATATCTATTATACATTTTAGTCCTTATTTCTGCTTTCAGTTTCTCACACGAGAGAAATGATGTGGTATTTAAACATATATGTTCAATTTATTTCATACTTAAGAGTATGGTCTCAAGGTCCATCCATTTAGCTATAAATATCTGAAGCGCATCCTTTTTTTTGGGGGGGGTACCAGGGATTGAACTCAGGTCTTTCTGCTTTTGAGGCAGGTGGCGGAACCACTGAGCTAAATCTCCAGCAAAATCAGACAAAATAAAGTTACTTATCTTTTTTTTTCTGGTACTGGGGATCAAACTCTGGTCCTTGTGCTTGCACAGCAGGTGGCAAAACCACTGAACTAAATCCCCATCCTCATCCTCCTTTATGGCAGTGGTAGTACTCTATTGTATTAAAAAAAAAACCCCACATCTTCCTTATCCATTTGTCTGTTGATGGGCATTTGGGGTGTTTCCAAGATTTAGCTATTAGAATATCAGTTTAATTTTGCTAGCAATGCTTCCTTCTTTAAACATGGCCATTACAGCTGGAATCAATTGTAGCTTGTGCTTTTGGAAACATAGGGTGGGGTTAGGAGTGTGAGTTCCTGGGTAGTGAAGGTAGGGTAGTGAACCGGCAAAAGGTGGCTAGTCCAACTTGACCCATCTTGACCAGACCCTGTCTTGACCGGACCTATCTTCTAAACTCCAGGTGGCAGCCACCTGCTCTGGAGTGGAGCACCTCGGAGGATACCTTGAGGATATAGAAATCAAGCAGAAATGAAAGGGATGCCATTCTTTCTCTTGGATTTCTTTTGGGAACTTAATGCCAAAGTTGTATGGTCTGCTTACCCTCTAGAACCAAAATGAAATACAGAGAGAAGTATTGATTATGATACTATTTCACAACTAGAATTATATTGTAAAAAAAGAGACAAAATGGTCAAAATTACCTTATGTTCAGATTTTCTTTCTTTTTTTTTTTTTGTTTGCTTTTTGGTACCGGGGATTGAACTCGGATCCTTGTGCTTGCAAGGCAGGTGGCAGAACCACTGAGCTAAATCCCTGGCCTCTGATTTTCTTTGCAGTAAGAGATAATCTTTATTTTGAAAATGTAACTATACACCACCCCAGGAAAAAAACAGACATCTCTGGCCCCTAAGGCACAATTTGATGTATCCACTTTCACTGAGCCTGAGGCTACTCTTCCTCACCCTTTAGACCCTGAGGACAAGGTTTCCAAGGTAATTTTAATCAAAGCCACATTCACTATTACTGAGCCTGAGGTTTCCCCTGCTTCTTTTTCAGATCCTAAGGGTGAGGCTTCTCTAAACCAGCTGTAATATGAGCTCCTCAAGGACAGTAAATAAATGGGGAATATGGGACTACCTGTGTTCATGTGTCCTTTTCTCTCAGTGACTTTAAATAAGATCTAGGAAAGTTTTCAAATGACCCTGATATGTATATTGAGGTTTTTAGATAACTTACTCAGACTTATGAACTAGATTAGAAAGGTGTAATGTTGGTGTTAAATCAAACATTGATTTCTAGAGAGAGACAAGCAGTATTACAAGATGCTATTACATTTAGAGATAAACATTATCTTAATTTTAGAAGGTCAAAAGACAGGCAGCCAGGGGAACAGCTGGTTCCTACTGGAGATAAGCAGTCCTTATGCAAGACCCCCACTAGCCTGCCAACCAGACAGGAGATTGGAATAAAAGATACTTTCAGATATGTACTCATAAAGGTCTAAAAAAGATGAGAACTAAGCCATTCAGTTATTTTAAATTGTCAACTATTTATTAGGAAAAAGATGAGGACATTCCTAGCTGCTGATTTTTTGTTTGTTTTTGGGACTGGGAATCAAACGCAGGACCTCACACTTGCCAGGTAGGTGCTGTGCTGCTTACATTCCTGGCTCCTAGTTGCTGATTTGATAAAAGAATACTATAGTTTTTCCCAGGTCACAGTCTTGCAATATGTTGAGGGTACTCTGTCATGTGTTCTCTCAGAAGAGCTCTCTAGCCAAGGTACTAGTGCTCTGCTGATTTTTTTTTTTTCCCCCGGTACCGGGGATCGAACTTGGGTCCTTGCACTTGCAAAGCAGGTGATGGAATCACTGAGCTAAATCCCTGGCCCATTTTTTTTTTTTTTAATCAGATAAAGGGTTATAAGGTTTCTAGATCTAAGGCACAACTTCACAGCCTTGAGGTAAATATTTAGGCTTCATTATATCTAAGGGAACCCAAAGACTGGGGGAAGAAAGAATTCAACTGATTCTTTCCCTCCCCCAGCCCAGGACTCTAAAACAGCAAAGGAGATTCCTAAAAATTACAGGCTTTTGTCTTTTAGATAGCAGGATATAGCGAGATTGCATGACCCCTCTATCAGTTTGTAGAGAAACCCAAAAGACAGATATCCATATTTTAACCTGGGAATCTGATTCCAAGACTGCATTCCAGAAGCTTAAACAAGCATTTCTAAGTGCCCCAACACTGAGCTTGCCGATAGGACACCATTTCAGTTTGTATATTAAAAGGTGAGGTATGGCTTTGGGAGTGTTTATACAAGATTGGGGACCTGCTCAACAGCCTGTAGGGCATTTAAGTCATAAGTTAGATTTTACAGATTCAGAGTAATTTACTTAAAAAGGTAAACCTTAAACAATATAGTTAGAACACTTTCATTCTTTCTCACTCCCTTTCAAGAGGCAAAAAACAAAAAAGAGCAGCCAGGCAGGGGATTTAGCTCAGTGGTTTCGCCTGCTGCGCAAGCGCAAGGACCCAAGTTTGACACCGCCCCCCCCCCGCCCACATACCAAAAAAAAAAAAAAAGAGCAGCCATTCAGGTTCTTTGATTATTGGTTTAATTTTCTGCTTGGCAAGGCAGTTGGAGTCAATCATAGCTTTTGTCTCTGGAGACATGTTTTACTAAGGATTACAGACCTATTCTGGGAAAGCTCTTGATCTTAATTGTCTTTCTGCACCTGAGATGGTTAAGATTTAGTTCTTGTCCCATACTTAAAGTCACTCTTCTATTTCTTTTCCACTGCCCTGCCCCTGAGAAATAACACAGTTCTCAATAGTGTTTGGTTCAAGGCACTTCCCTTCTCTGTGGCTGCTGGATTTCAAGACAGAGTTTCCAGAATGGTGAGTTTCCTCTCCCTGGAACCCTTCCAAGAGTAAAGCTGACCTTTATTTATCACTGGACCATATTAAAAAACTGGCCTAAGTTTAATCCTAAAACTTTCAAAAAATAAAGGTTCAAATTTATCTGGCTTTCTGTCCATAGGCAAAATTGGAGATTAACTCGTCTTACTTCCCTCAAGAATAATACTGACTGGTTCTTATACCAGAGACAGGTTCATTGATAAAACAAAACATTCCTAGGGAACCTTATGAGTTTAATAACAGTTTTAAGCAAAAACAGGTGTTAAAGAATAGGCATGGCCCCAGTCCCCAGAGGACTGCCTCTCTCATCATGTGGGTATCTCTGCATGTGGCTATCAAAACAGCAGTTTTGACTATCAGCTGTGACTATTCAACAACTGTGGCTATCAAAGCAACAATGAAAAACCTGTATAACTAGATATTCCAATCAAAAACTACCTTTGGTTTCACAGGTGTAAAGGATTTTTAGTCTTTCTGATTCTTTCGTTTGTTTGTTTTTGATTTTTTTTTCTTTTTTGGTTTTGTTTTGGTACCAGGGATTGAACTCAGGACCTTGTGCTTGCCAGGCAGGCACTATGGCTCTGAGCTAAATCCCTAGCCCTCCTTCTGATTCTTATAAGAGATCTTTGTTAATTGACCTACAAAAGTTCTGACTAGTCTTATTTATAGTTGCAAACCTAAAAATTATAAAAGGATTATTATAATTTAACTTGGGCAAATACATCTGAGTGCACTCTGGTATATAAATAAGCCGTCTTATGTGTGTGTCTGTCCAATTTGTTTCAACATTGTTTTGTTACAAGCTGTTTTGTTTGAGCTCAACATTTTTTTCTTCTTTTTTGCCCTTTTGGATTTTTAAACTTAAGTTGGTTTATAGATAAATGTCATTAAAGATATGCTTCTCCCAGGTTGCCAGATGATCAAAATGATGTCATGACTAAATAGATTCATGCCTCCTGGGAGTACAAGTGTTCTAACATTGTATATCCTAATAATCTTTTTTGACTCAGGTACCTGCCTTTCTCTTGGGCTCTAGCTACTTGTGATAAGAGTGGATGTCAAGCCAGCATGAGATAACCTGTCAAATAATAGTTTTTCTTAAAAACTTACATGATGTATATGTTATATGTGTCACCATGCTTAGGGATGCTCAGATGCCAAACAGTCCAAACAATGTCACACAATAAAATTAAGGGCTAGGCATTATAAACTTCTAAGGTACATTTATAGAGCAATATGTACATTCTCTTTAGATGGCATCTTATTAAAGGATAACAAATTAAATAAGATTTTCTGTGTTTTTTTTGGTACCAGGGATCAAACTTGGGTCTTTGCACTTGTGCAGCAGGCGACGAAACCACTGAGCTAAATCCCCGGCCCAAATAAGATTTTCTTTGTGGCATTTAATGTCTTATAATCAGATGGAAGTGTTTGACTAAAAAAGACTATTTCATACTAAGATGGACATTTAAGTGTGTTATAGAGACAATGTCATCATGATCATCATGCTAAAATACTATGTGTGACTTTTTTTTTTTTGGTACCAGGGATTGAATTCGGGTCCTTTCACAGCAGGTAGCCAAACCACTGAGCTAAATCCCCAGCTCCTCTATGTGTGACTCTTGATCTTAAGTTTATATAATGTGTAACTGTTGTCTGTTAACATTCTACTGGAATTAAACTTTTAGAACAACCAGAGTTGGTAAAAAAAATAACAGCCCTCTAACTATACTTAATATTTTAAAGCACTTGATATCCAGGTAAAATTATAATAATTAAGCTCACTGCACATGCTAGACTCCTTTTACCAGGATCTACCAGATTGACCTTGTAAAAAGTTAATAACTGCTAAACTACAATTCAACTTCTAGCTAGGGCCTATTAAGTTAGCTTTCTGGAGAGGACCCCTAACTTCGGTCTCCCTCAGCCAACCCTTCTCAGCCCAAAGCAGTTAGATAATAAAAAAACTATGCCCTTTCTCTTCTAGCCACAGCTAGGGATACTTCTTCAGAGGGGGAAATATTGCAGTTAGCTAAATTAGTTAGAAATTACTATAAAGTAGTTAGACAAAGCTGGGCCCTCAGCATAGAAAAACAATTGAGGCATATTCACTGGTTAGCATTATAAAAAGAGAGAAACTACTACACCCACGTACTTCCTCTAGAGATAAATACCAGTGATTGATATTCTAAATAGGTACCAGTCTCCTGGGTGGGGGACCAAGACCTTAAATCATCCCTTTCAGGAAAGGACCCTGACCTATCCCTTACCAAAAATCCTTGTTCTTTCCTTGTATGTTTGTTCCTTGATTTGCTTTCTCATCTGATCCCCATTTAATCAATATTACCTAAGTGACTATACTTGTAATCTTATTGGTTGATCAGTTTTGTCCCACCTTACGTCTGTCAGTCCTGACTTAAGTAAGTGAGTCCTTTACAAAGAAACAAGACAAAGCAAACAGGCTGCTTTTAGCAAGCAACAGCAGCTTCTCAGTAAATAGAGCAAATGGACTCAAAAGAAAGTATACAACCCCCCTGGCACCGAAAACTTCAGTAATTGTCCACACACCTGAACAGACTATCCTTGGGCATCCGAGTCAAATATTTCACCCCAGATTCCTTAGTCCCTTCAAAACCTATATAAGTCTAATTCCTTTTCCAGTTAATTGCTAATACCTCTCTCTCCGTGTTAGCCCATCCATTCAAGAATGAAATCTCTCCCAGCTAGCTGCCACTATCTCTCTCCCAATGTCGGTACATCCACACATGGATGTGATAAACTTTGGCTTTTCCCAGCTAGCTGCTAGAATCTTCTGATTTTTGTCCCTGTCCACTAAAATAAACTTTCCTTTCAAAAACCTACTTTGACAAGTGGATTCTGTTAGGTATTCCAAAGCCCCCACAGAACAAGCTCCCTCCCCCTTCTCCTCCTCCCTAGCTGCGAATAGGGACTTTCTACATAACTAAGGCTTGACCCCTCCTAGTTAATGACCTCCTGGAGCTTGTCACTTCATCCCGCCAAATGTTCCCTTAAGATAGGGACCTCCTGGAGCTTGTCACTCTGTCCTACCAAATGTCCCCACAAGACAGGGACTTCCTAGAGCTTGTCACTCCATCCCACCAGATATTCCCATGAGATAGGGACTTCCTGGAGCCTGTTTCTCCATCCCCCAACCAGAATTTGTTGCTATATGCCCTATCCGCAATCGCCCACCCCCATCAAAGGACTACATGCTCTCCCACATGCAAAACCCCCATATAAGCCTCCAGCTCAGCTCATGCAAAGGCTGATCTCCATTTTCCGAGTCAGTCCCAGTAGGCTGCAGACTGCCTTCCCAATAAAGCTTGCTTGAACATATGTGTGCCCTTTCCTTTCGGCGATCCTTTCAGATTCTTTATAACAATGTCCACCTAGTGATTTCCCATTGGACCAACATTACCTAAGTGACTGTACTCGTAATCTTACTAATTGACAATAGTTTTGTCCCACTTTGTACCCACCTCACCTCATGGCTTTGTCCCATGAAACACCTTTAAGAAGCAGGATGGGTGGGCAACCCCCTTTCTGGTCTTCTTTTGTCTTAGACAGAAGCTATGTTTCTCTCAATAAGTTTTTCCAGGGGCCGGGGATTTAGCTCAGTGGTTCTGCCACCTGCCTTGCAAGCAGAAGGTCCCTAGTTCAATCCCCAGTACCAAAAAAAAAAGTTTTTCCTACTCTTAACCTCCATTATTCCTAGAATTCGTTCTTTGATTTTAGAGAACATGAACTATCATTTCGAATATTTAGCAGATTTGGGAGTTACAACTGTTCCCCCTATATCAAAACAACAATAAACACTTCTACTCACATTTCCCCCTTGTTCCCAGTGCTACCTGGTGGCTTTCCCTCTGTGGCCCTGTAAGGTATGACGATGTACCTCCTGTTTCCAGGATAGTGTGAGTATACTTCTTTCATTGTGGCAGTCCTTTGCATATCTGCTTATCTTACCATACCAGATGCTCTTAAAAAATAAGGACAATTATGTCCCGAGCAGGGCTGCTCTGGGGATCACACAGATAGCAAAGGCAGAGCCCTGGCCCAGAGAGGATGTGCAATCCTTGTCATTCCTCCAAAATAGACCTCTTCCATGAGTAAACTGCCTACCCCTCCCTGTCTCTACATCTCTTGTCCCTGGCCACCTAATCCTCTAACTGACCCAGAAGCTCCCACCCTTGCCATTCCAGTGCATGTGTCTTACCAGTGGCTGTGGCAGGAAATGCCAAGAGCAGACAGGCTACCCAGACCAGGACATCAGACCCAGCTTTAGACACTATCCTTCCATGTTCCTCACAACTGACTGTGGGGAGAAGCTGTAGAAGTTGAAATGAGCACCTTGTTTGGAGGCAGGCTAACTTTATAAAGAAAAGGGATTTATTTAGCTTACCATTCTGGAGATTCAAAGGCATAGAACCAGGATCAGCTCAGCTTTGCCAGTGGACAGTAGAAATGTATGCAGGAGGCAAAGATCACATTTCAAAGAATAGGAACTCGAGAGAGGCTGGCTTCCCACAATCCTTTCCAAAGACACACCTCTGATGATCTAAGGACCTCCTGCCAGCTCTGCCTTTTAAAGGTTCACCACCTCCCATTGCCACTCTAAGGACCAAACTTTCAACATAAGAAACTTTGTGGGGACAAACAATATCCAAACCGTAGCATTCCATCCCTGGTGCCAAGGTTGAGACTCTCACAGTGTAAAATGAATTTCCATCCCCAGTAGTCCCCAAAATCTTAACATTCCCATATCATTCAAAAGTCCAAGCCCAAAGTCTCCTCTAAAACTTGAGGCAAATGCTTTCAGCTTTGAGTCCCTATAAGATAGCAATAACAAAGACAGAAATTAAAAAATAAAATTACAACAATAAAAATTAAGTCTACATTTACAAGATACAATGGCAGGACAGCAAGAGAGTAAACATTGCTATTCCAAAAGGGAGGAATAGGTAAATTGAAAGTAATTGGCTCAAAGCAAGATCAAAACCCAACAGGGTCAACATTAAATTCTAAATCTTCAAGTTTACCCTTTGTGCACAATGAGGCAAAGTGTGGGTCCCCAAGGCTTACAACTTTGCTGGCCCATGGGCCGATGTCTGCTGCTTTCCAAGACTGCTGTGTCACACTGCTGTTTTCTCTGGGACCCCGGCTTTGGTTCCAACCCCTCCGCCCCATTAAGCATTGCCATACTGGGGACTCCCCACAGGGACTTGGACCTGCAACAAACTTCTGCCTGGCCTCAAAGTTTTCTTTGAAATCTTGAAGGATGCAGCCAAGACCTTAAAACTTTTGGATTCTGAACATCCTCAGAATCCATACTATGTGCATACATCTGCAGGAGCATGAGTACTTCCTGGGCTGCTGGATTATAACTGCAAAGGGCTGTGGAGCAGGTCATGGTGAAATGGGACAGAGCAAAGGGCCTGACTTTCCCCCTTTCCTGTACCAGTCAGAGAGAGGAATATTTGGTCAATGGCTGTCATGCCCCCACCTTTACTTCCCTTAGCTCTTTGTTACCCTCCCCCTCAATGGATGGGGCAACATGCCCTCAGTGTCCTCCATGGTTATTTAGAAGCCACCTCCTCCTGACCCTTTGGACAGGAGTGCAGTTTGGTTATCAGCTGTGGTGCCCTTTCTTTTTTTTTTTTGGTACTGGGGATCGAACTCGGGTTCTTGCGCTTGTGCAGCAGGCGGCGAAACCACTGAGCTAAATCCCTGACCCTGTGGTGCCCTTTCTTACTCCTACCATTTCTGTTACTGTTGTTGCCTCTTTGAAGGCAGGGGAAAGGAACCACCCTAACATGGCTAAGATCAGGGAAAGAGGGATCTGGGTCCATTGTAACAACCCCAAACTCCCCAGTAAGCTGCAATGAACACAGCTAGCTCCCCAGAAGATTTCCTGGTTTCAGCCCAGCATTTCTCTCCCTCCCTCTCTCTCTCCCTCTCTCCCTCCCTTCCTCCCTCCCTCTTTCTTTCTTCCTTCCTTCCTTCTTTCCTTCCTTCCTTCCTTCCTTCCTTCCTTCCTTCCTTCCTTCCTTCCTTCCTTTCTTTCTTTCTTTCTTTCTTTCTTTCTTTCTTTCTTTCTTTCTTTCTTTCTTTCTTTCTTTCTTTCTTTCTTTCTTTCTTTCTTTCTTTCTTTCTTTCTTCTTTCTTCCCTGACCATTTTTCCTTAGAGACTGAGAGCTGTCAATCCAAGAGCTGATGTCCTGTCCTCTCACTGAGTCTGCCATGACAGTTGTCCTGGAGACCCACTTCACTTGAACTAACCATAGGCCTGAATCTGGAAGGATCAGCATGACTGAATTTGAACCAATCACAGGCCTGCAGGTGCTATGTAAGCAGTATTCCCCTCACACCTCTCTAGATAGTTTTCCAGGCTTCCTCTGGTGTACTGACCCTCCTGTGCTGTCCCACAGGTCTTGTTAAAATGAAGACTCCATCTGGTGGTCCTGTAAATTTGCTTGTGATTTATTTCTTGGAAAGTCTGGGCTCTGAAGGACCTATACATCTACTCAGGATTTTCATCCTGAATAGTGTGGACAAACAAGTCATTTCAAAGAAAGAGCAATAAACACCAAGGGATATCAACCCTGAAGAGATCCAGAGACCAGCAGCCAATAAAGACAGAGACCAGCATCTGCAGTCTCATCTAGCATTATCAGGTGTCATCCAGTGGTATTAGAGCCACTAGTAGAGCTGGACTTTGCAGATTTATGAGTTCCAACTGAATGGAGCAAAAGAACCCCCAACTGATTGGTAACATGGTCAGAAGTTAAAATCTGAGGGTGGCCCTGTCCAAGGAGCCTAGGGAGCACTTTTAGACCTCTCATTCAGTAAGAGGAGGGGGATGCATCCGGAGACTGAGATGCCTGTGGGGTATCTTTCCTATTATCCTGAACAGATGTCTTTCTTTTTTCTTTTTTTGGGTACTTGGGAAGGGGTTACTGGGGATTGAACACAGAGCCTTCACATTGAATTGTATCCTAGCCCTTTCCTTTTCTCTCTCTCTCTTTCCTTCCTCCCTCCCTCCCTGTCTCCCTCCCTCCCTCCCTCCCTTCCTTCCTTCCTTCCTTCCTTCCTTCCTTCCTTCCTTCCTTCCTTCCTTCCTTTTTTTCCTTGGGATTAAACCCAGGACCGTGTGCATTCTAGGCAAGTACTCTACAACTGAATTACATTCCTAGTCCTTTATTTTTTATTTTGAGATAGGGTCTCATTAAGCTGACCAAGATGGGTGTGAATTTGTGATCCTCCTGCTTCAGCCTCTCAGAATGGTTGGATTATAGGCATATACCATAACAATTAGCCTATTTGTTTCATCTTAGTCCCTGATCTGAGACCTGGACCTAAGACCATGAGTCCCAGGTCAGGGACACCAGACTCAAGTCCCTTTCTACTTCTTTGGAACTGTTTCTTTTGCACTTCAAGTTTTTGTATGCCTATCATCAACTGCAAGTACCTCCCTTCTAAAAGCAACACCAGAGCTGGGTGTAGCAATGCATGTTTGTAATCCCAGCATTTGGGAGACTAAGGCAGGAAGGTTGGTGCAAATTCAAGGTCAGTCTGGGATACATAGTGAGTTCAAGGCCAGTCTGAACTACATAGTGAGACCTTATCTTAAAAAACCATTAAATAAATAAGTACATAAATGGGACACCATAAAACAACCCCTGATTCACTTTCTCCTCTAGCTGTTCCCCCATTTTTCTGCTCTTACTTATAGCACCACAAACATCCTCTTCTACTGCTGTCTCCACTTTCTGTCCTGCCAGTCTCTCTCAAAAGTTACCTTTGCCACCACTTAATGGTCAAAGCCTGGTGGGGCTGGGAAAGGTGAGTCTGGCAGGGGAATGGAACTAAAGGGTCAAAGGCCTCATGGGCCAGAAGGTGTGGCCATGGCCATGTGCCCTATTACCCTGACATCTTTCGTCTTCCAAAGAGCTGTGTGCCTACTACAAGACACACCTCCAAGACACCAGGAATCTCCCCTTAAACCCAAAGTCATTATATCCATTGTCCTTGAAGTCACAGTCCCAAGGGTGGTGTTGAGGTGGATAGGAGGGAGTAGAAAGCTGCAATTGGAAAAGCCAGGAATGCTTCTCTAAAGAAGTATAGAATGAGGATGCCAACAGAAGGGGAGTAGGAATGATCCTTGATAAGAGTGGAGAGAACAGCTTGAATAAAAGCAGGAAGGTGTGACTGCACTGTTTATCCTGAAGGCACCTTGTTTTCAAGACATTCATTTTACTGGATCCCATTTAAGAATTTCTTAATCTCTTACAGTTCCTGTGTGAGGTCCTGTATATGCTTTTCCCTACTCAGTCTTGGTCTTGGTTTGTTGTTTGTAATTAAAAATTTTTTTTTGTCTTTCTTTTGAAATACGCATATGATTGTGACATTTCTGTAGGTCATCCCTTCAGCCCATGACCAAGATCAAATTCATAGTCTATTATTATTATTATTATCATTATTTTTTTTGGTACTGGGGATCGAACTCAGGACCTTGTGCTTTTGAGGCAGGTGCCGTGCTCCTGAGCTAAATCCCTGGCCCTCATAGTCAATTATTAACAGGAGAAACATGAATTGAAGGTGTGCTGGCCTGGCACTGGGGAACTGACAGCTAACTCTCAGGCCTTCAGTCCTCAGGAAAGGAAGAGGGGTCTAGAGGGGATTCTGAGGCATCCTGAGGCTGGAGGCGGGGAGGAAAGCAGCCTGGGTTTGGGGGTGCCCGCCCAGCCAGACTACCCAGAGGAAGGGGTGTCATGCTCATCTCAGATGGCCTTGGCCTCTACATTCCAGTGCCCTGCAAGGTCTCTCAGCCCAGAGCTGTGAGGGTCCCTTCTCAGTGCCATGGAAAGAGCAATGAACATTTAACTTGGTTTGATTGCTCAGCACGTGGAGACCACTGTCCTCCTTAACCCTCATCCAATCAGCAAGGCCCGTTGTTGACTCAATTTCTGTCATCCAAGGCACTGTGCCCAAGTCATGGTCCCAGCCCCTGCCTGGGCAGATGCTTTCTCTGCTCCTAATTTTCTGAGCTGATTAATTTCTAGGTTGTTGGTGCTAAGAGATCCTCAGCTCCTTCCAGCTCAGGCTCATGGTCCAAGCTCCTTATGTTAACTGGAAAACACAGTGCTTCTTCCTAATCTGGGTTTGCTGTCCACTGCTGCTGGGGTGAAGGTCCCTATGTGCTCTCCACTACTGCACCATCATTAGGAGGTCCCCGGCACTTCTGTTGACCAAGTTAATAGTAAAAATGTAGAATGAAGGAAATAAAAGCCTCAGCAGCTTACCTGTGGAGGTTGGGGGATATAAGTGAATATATATATATATATGGATATATATATATTTATATAGATGGAGAGAGAGAGACAGATGTTGGGGGGTATAAGTGGATATATATATTCATATAGATGGAGGGAGAGAGAGAGACAGAGAGAGAGAGACAGAGAGAGGGGAACAGTGAGAAAAGGAAGATGGACGCAGAGGTGAAAAGGCCAAGGAATCATCTGGAATGAGATCTCACTACACACTTTCAATAGAATCAGATTTAAGACCCATAAGTCCAAGTGTTGGTGAGAATATGGGGCAAGTAGCACCTTCACGCATGACTGTGGGGGGTGGGGGTGGGGTGCAAATTTGTACAGTCATTTTGGAAAACAGTTTACTATTTTTCTTTAAAAGGTAAAGACACACTTGTCTTATGACTCAGCAATTTCACCCTCAGGACTTTAGAACAAAGGAAATAAAGGCACATGTCCACACAAAGACATGTCAAAAATTTTCAGAGTAGCTTTATTTATTTATTGTTTTTGGTACCGGGGTTTGAACTAAGGACCTCTCCCCTGCCAGGCAGGCAATGTGCTGGTGAGCCACATCCCTGGCCTCAGAGTAGCTTTACTAAAAATAGCCAAACATGGCTGGGTGTTGGGGCACTCATCTATAGTTCCAACCCTCTGGGATGGTGAGACAGGAGCAAGTTTAAGCCCAGATTGGGTGATGTGGGCA